>NC_061108.1:34149791-34412100 GCF_015104395.2 Macrobrachium nipponense
AATACATGTGTAATATAAGGCTAATTCTCGTCCATAACTATCAGATAACATAATATTCAAGAATGTACTTGTTAAAATAGCTGCTGCTTTATAAAACACATTAATAACCCCAATACCACCTTCTGTTTTTGGCAGATACAAGGAATCCCTTTTAATTGGTTGGTAAGTTCCACACCACAAATACCGGAAAACAGATTGTTCTATAATTTTGCTTTCTCTTTCCCTAATGGAAATACATGACACATGTACCAGACTTTTACTTAAAATAAGGGCATTTACAATAAATAGACTTTTGATATAAAGACAAGTATCGAGTCGAAAGCTATTTATTTTTACCTTAACTTTATTGATTAAAGCATCCCAGTTCTCATCTACCATTTCCTTATAATCATTGGTTATCAATATGCCTAATACCATACACTTATTTTTCTGTTGTATCCAATCAAGTGGCCATACATTTTTGTTCTTCCAATTACCTAAACCCATGACGCAAGTCTTATCTCTATTTAGTTCTGCACCAGTAGCTAGCTCAAATTGCTTTATAATACTAAAAACTATTTTTAATACTTCTTTCTTTACTAACAAAAACTGAGCTGTCATCAGCAAAAACCTACAACAGAACACTGGAACCCATTAGGGAGGTTCACTGGCACAATTTCATTGCTTTGTTTAATTGTTCTGAATAAAGATTCTTGAAACAATATATATGCCATCATTGACATCGGACATCCTTGCCTTATGGATCTCTCAACAGGAAAAAAGCCGCTAACAATCCCATTTACACAAACTGCACTTAAGCATCCAGTATATAACATTCTTCATTTTCATGATAAACAAATCACTAAAACCCATCCGTGAGAGTGTTTTAAACATGAAACTCAAAATTAACTTTATCGAACGCCTTACTCCAATCCAGGTTAATTAGAGCACAATCCAAATTATTTTCATTTGCATAATAAGTTACATCCCTAATTAGAGTATTACATTTCACTATTGATCTTCCCTTAACCGAGCAAAATTGTTCTCGTGATATAACTTTATGAAGGACATTTTTTAATCTATTAGCCAAAATTTTGGCAATGCATTTGTAATCCGTATTCAGTAAAGAAATAGGTCTCCAGTTTTTAAACACAATAAATCACCACTTTTAGGTACTAATTTCAAGATACCCTTTTTTTGGCTTTTTCCTAATTCAAGGTCTAAATCTATCGCAAACTTAATCATTTCAGAGAACTCTGACTTAATTACATTCCATGTCTTTAAATAGAATTCCAGAGGAAGACCATCTTCACCGGGAGTTCCGCCTTTATTCATCATCTTTAACGTATTTAATACCTCATCGACAGATACCTTTCTACATAACATTTCATTGTCCTCATCAGTTATTGTGCTCTCTATACAATTAAGGAAACTATCTTGTAGCTGTTCATCAGTATTTATCTTTGTGAACAGTTTTTCATAGTGATCCTTTACATGACAGACTATCGCCTCTGTGCTGTCGAGCGTCACGCCGCTTTCTAACCTCAGTTGCCTAATACTATTTTTCGCTTCCCTCTGAGTTTCTCTTTACCTAATAAATTTGCAGATAATCTCTCTCCTTTTATTCTCTCTTCTGTCCTTAACCTAACCTTTATACCTTCACATATTTCATCTTTTATTGATTTCATTCTATCTTTTATAGCCTTCATCTCTTCAAATTTATTGTAACCTACAGAGGCTTTACTTGATAAGTATTCAAGATAATTTTGCAAAAATTTTAGAGTGCCATATTTCTCTTGTATAGCTTGTTTAGACAGTCTTATGAAAAACTCTTTTAATTTTGGTTTCACAAATGTATCCCACCATTCCATAATGTTGGAGTATTTAATTTTTTCCTTTTTTAAAAAGTGCCATAATCTTTCAAATTTCTCCAATAATGAAACATTTAACTTCCATATTCCTATACCTATTTTACAACGATTATTAAGCAGAAATTCAGTTAATATCATATTATGGTCTGTTAAAGATAATGGAATATTTTACAATTCTTAATATACTATACAAATCAGTCACATACACTCGGTCAATTCTTGAAGCATAATTACCTAGAATGTACGTATATTCGGGAATATTGTTCATTGAAAACCAAGCGTCTTTCAATCCCAAATGCTGTACTAAAGATTTAAGACCTTTTGATACATACTCTCATTACCTGTACTAACATCTCTACCCGAAAGTACGCAATTGAAGTCACCAGCAAAAATCAAATTTGATATGTTGTTCCTTAAATAATACAAAATATCTACAGAGAACAAGTTCTCCCTCTCTCTCTTTTTACTTGAGCCTGATGGTGCGTATACATTCAATAAGGAGAGGTTTATATCATTATACCGTATCCTTGTGAATAATATGTTTCCAGTGTCATCCTTTTCACTGTTAATTACTGAAATATTTGACTTTTTATTAAACAGAAAACACGTGCCACCTTTAAAGCTAGTAGGCATATTCATTACAACCTCAAAGTAGTCCTCTAAATAGTTTATCCTTTTCACATCTCTAATATTATGTTCTTGAAGAAATAATACATCAATTTTATATTGATCAACTAACATCTTTACTTTCAACTGCTTATTAAGCTCATTTAAACCACAAATATTTAATGAAGCAGTGACTAAAGCCATTTTTAAGGAAATATTAAAATAAATACATACCAATTATTTACCTATTTTAGCCAGTTTAGAACATTTATTTTTACCATTACTATTATCATCATCCTCATGTTTGTGTTTACCAGAGTTCTGATCACTAAATAGACCATGGTCTAATACATTATCAATAAACATATCCTGGCTTTCATTTAAGTGGTTTGACAACTCAGAAAAACGGACATTCTCCTTCGCTATTATTCAATACTTTTAAGTTTTTCTGTCCATTGTCCTTTTTTAATGGTAATTTTTACACCTGAACTGTCGTTAACAGTTGCTTGCATTTTTTGTCGTACTGGTATTTTGACTTTTATCTCCGTTCCTATTCTTATTACCCTTTTCTTTAGTTGTATTGTTGCCTCTCTTTCTACTCCCTATTAAGTTTCCTCAGGAATATTCCTCATAGACTCAACATCCATACCATTTTCACCTTCACCCTTTCCTTCTTTTTGAACTTCTTCCGTTGACATTCGCTCGTCTTCTTCAACTGTTGACTATTTTTTTCGGTTACGATTTGCATGTTGTCTTCGTATTCCACCTTTCTTCCGTTTATAATTTCTTCATGTGCACATCTTCTCCTTCTGTTTCTACTTGCACAATTTCATCAGGAGATAACTGCAAAGGAGCACCTATCTCGTCGCCACTGTCTTCACTCATTCGATACTCTCATTCCCCTCCTCTAATCCTTCTTCAATCTTCTTATTTTAATTTCCTTCTTGGTTTCCTGAGTATTTCCTCTTGGACCTTTGTCAGCTGCACTATTTGTGTATACATCGGTTTCATCTTCACTAATATCAATTCCTCTTTGGCTATTCATTTACCTCTTGTCCCTCAATGTTATTTCCTTCTCTTGTTTGTTCTCTGTTATCACCATTATCCTTCTCTGATTTATTATCATTTCTTTGCCTGCTTATGTCAGGAAAGTCTTTTTCATTCCACATACTAGTTCCGTCCATGATATCGATGTTACAATCTTTCACTAGATGGCTTCTTGTCCGCATCTGTAACAGGTTCTTTTCTGCCCATTATATAATATACTTAAGTTTAAAAACCAGACACACTTATCGATGAAGGGATATTGTCTCTAATCTTCATCTTTATTGTCCGTATCCCATTCAGCAGGACCTTTCAGGGGTGGGGTCCCATACTGCATCTGTTGCTTCTTATTGAATCCACTTTTCCATACCTGCTCATAATGTTTATTATCAATTCATCAGACAATTCAAAGGGTGCATTCCTTATCGATACATATGTATACGAGGTACTTATATTCACAACTTTCACACTATCTACCTCACTTATCTTGATCTGCTTATCCTCAAATTCTTACTATTTCCAAGAATTTGTTCTCTGAGCTGAACTTAACTACTACTTTATTCCTGCTCACATTCTGTACACCCAAGATGTCAGCAATATCAAGTTTCAATTCTCTGAATAACACAATACATACATTTTCGATGGACATATAACCTCCCAGGAATTGTAAACCAATGGAGTCCTTTCTCCTTAAAAAGCTTGGAAACGAATCCATGTTGTTTTAGCACTGTATCTCATAAAACAACAAAGAGAACGGGTAAACTTTATCATAAAAAACGGACCTTCCCCAAGGCAAACGCCTTGGGGTATAAACAAACGTTTCCAAGTACCCCGTCTATTTGAGTCTCTATTTGGCACTATTCCTGTACTTATAAACGTTTCCACATAAAGTCTGGTACTCACATCACTTCACGATGCTCCATGCATTGTTATCAGTGCTTGAGTACATTACATCACCAAAAAATAAAGGCTAAAGTACAGAGCGAATGTAAACACGGGATCCTGTGACGATGCCTTCTTCTTCTTCCTTCTAGTAACATTGGTGCCTTTACCCTTCGCCTTCGATTTCTGAGAAACTAAGACCTCCACGGGTATGTAGACGAAAAAATACTTTTGTAATGCACGGTCTCGCTGTTGCATCCCCGTAAGCTGAATTACTATGCTGCCATACAGCCATCGTGGATGATATGAGTCTAGAGAGGTTTAGGTATGCCAATACCTGTCGAGAGAAGATACACTGAAACGCACTCACTTTTGGCACTATCATGTCTTCTTCACTGATTTATAGTATAAATCATTCACTGATTTATAGTATAAATCCTATGATCCTTTGTGCCATTATTAATAAAACTCATTTTGCTCCGCTTTCATCACCGACATTTAACGAGACAAATCTTAAAAATGATTGCGTCAGTTATATCAAATAAAATCCAACTTTTACCCCTAAAGATAGTACCTAGGGTAGTCCTGTTGAGAACTTATTGACCCTATGCAGCTATTCCAGCTTCCTCTATTTTATAACTAACTTTGCCTCTCCATTTGTAAGAGGAAGGCTTGCATTATTTAGGAAGGGACTTCAGTTAGAACATTTTTAAATAATTATGATGACACTTGACATCAGCAGGCAACAAAACCTTCCTCAGTCTCATATTTTTTCTTATATACACACTGATGGCTGGAAATGGAGATACTGCAAATCACAGTCACTCACCCGTGTAGAAGCTTGTCAGACCTTCAAAGTCATTTTGGGTTTGTGGTAAATAGAGGGTCTCTCCAGCTCCACAGCCAGCTGATGCGTTGGTGCCAGTCACTTGACCCGGACCTGGTTTCAGGCACGCAACTGATCCCACATTAGCACACTCTGCTGTAAAGAAATGATCAAATTTGATAACCATGGACGGCCTCTGAGAGCCTTTATTAGAAGGCTGGGTGCCTCATGAAAACCTGCATAGTCTTTGAATTAATAGATTAAAATGTGTCTAGATCAAGACATCTTAGAGAAGGTTATCATTTACAGTTAGCCTTGCTATTCCCAACTGCTGAAGTTTCTGCCTAGCGCTTTTTAGCTCTTTTATGCAGCAATTAAAAACAGACACCTATACTTGGAAAAACTGGCTTAGAACCTTCGCAAAAGGAACTAGAAACAGATCTGTTTTGACAAGGAGTAGTAATATGCAGACATGGCTATGCCTCAGAGAGGGTTTGCTTCAGTTGAAAATAAGTGCAATTTAACCACAAAAGAAAACCACTCTGGTACAATTAGGGAATGCACATAGCGGTGCATGGCGGCTATTCTCAAATCTGTACTTTTCTTGTGGTGCAGATTCAACAGTTTTTCCTGTGGTTAAACTAGATGGCTGTTACTCGCTGCCAAAATGATAAGGCAGGCCTTTTGGTTTATATATTATATATAGTATATATATATATATCATATATATATATAATATATATATATATATATATATATATATAATTATCAGTAATCAGAGCATTGAGAAATTAAATATAATCTATCCCAGTTTTCCCGATGGTAAACGAAATGCATTAACTTTTTGATCGGAGAATCTGAGCCATTTTTAATTGACTATGATGCTTGTGGATTTTTAGACCCTAGCCCGTAGTCTGCTGTTAAACGTAAGTTAGCTCCGTTGTCTACTGTTATCCGTTAGTAAGCTACCGTGGATTTCACAGACAGTGCAAGCACGTTTTTTGGCAATAACTTTGTAACGAACACTCGTATCAGTAAGAGATTTTGCTATAGTGTATTACACCCAGTCCGTAATTTATGCGATTATCATGAATCACTCATTGTAAAGAGTAAAGACACCTGTCCCTGTGCCAAGAGGCAAAAACTTGAGTAGCCAGAAGGGGATACGAACACAACAGTATTAAAAAAAGGCTCCGCCTACCCTCTCCCTCCACCTCCACCCCTCTCCTTCTTGCTTACTCTTCCTTCTCTCTCTCTCTCTCTCTCTCTCTCTCTCTCTCTCTCTCTCTCTCTGTTTGTGTGTGTGTGTGTGTGGTACTGGTACTGTAAATGGTTATTGGTTGAAGTGAGAGATATCTGAATGTAATGTGTAGTAGAACGATAGACACTAAGTATGATCGATGGTAAAGCGACTGTTATACTTGTTTGGTTACTTTCTTCGCAATCCTCATTTGGACTCAAGGCATCAGCCATAGACTTGTATAACGAAGGTGAAGAAAAGATGGCCACCTTGGAACAAAACTGTCGGCATGGTTGCAGAAATGAGTTTGTCACGCAACTTTTAAACTATTTTAGCAAAGCAAAATCCGCCAATTGCCTTCATATTGGTTTGAATAGGTAACTGGTTATAGTTACTCTATGTGTTACAAATAAAAATTAAGCCCTTCTACCAGACATTCATTAGAGTTAAAGCCTCGATTATACCCATGCATATATTTTTAAAATCATGAATGGGTGGTACTTTGGCTTATCTACGCGTCCCTACTCCGAGGTGTTGGTACTAAACAGGTAGATGGCCACACGAAGATACCGTTCATTGATATAATTTGTCTACTACACAACATAGAAATGGCTGTATACAATGCTTTGATTCCAGACGGGCTAGTACTAAACACGACGTCCCAGACGGGCTAGTACTAAACACGACGTCCCAAGGAGCTGCCGCCTTGTTTAGCACCTCGAAGAAGGTGACGCTTATCATACTATAATGGGCGTAATGTCTGTCTGTCTGTCTGCCTGTCTGTCTGTTATTCAATCACGGCCAAACGGTTGGTCAGATGGGCATGAAACTTAGCTTGATTATGGTGGGGACCCCTAAGATGGTTTGTAATGGGGTTTCATCCAACCTACCCCCCTCCTTTGTAGGGGGTGGGGGTGAGAAGGGATTCCCTGAAACGGAGCTGTTTCTGGTCGTGAAACGAGGCCGGTTATTCCCGTAGACTTAGTTACTTTACGAATTTTCATACATAATATCTGTACAACTTCCCCAGAGAAAGTCGCAAATATTTCAGCTCGGACACAATAGGAGATGAAAATTATCATCAATATCTGCAAGATTTTTTTTAATAACTTAAATCCATCGGGACTGCCAGTGCACAAAATAACGCTGAAGAAGTACTGCCCGGTAATGTTGCTTCGGAATTTCGATCCTGCCAATGGACATTGCTACGGAACGAGGTACACCGTTATGGAGCTAAACTCGGACAACCAGTTTCCATCCCAGTTACGGCGCAGGCAGTTTCCCATCAACCTGGCCTTCTCATTCACTGCAAACAAGTCGCAGGGCCAGACTTTGGATCGTGTTGGTGTGTTTCTGCCGTCACCCATGTTCACGCATGGCCAACTGTATGTGGCGATGAGCAGAGCAACTGACTCTGCCAACTTGATATTAAGTTGTGGACAAACTGATAATATTGTGTACAAAGAGGTTCTGTAGTATGTATGTATAAAAATTGCCCTTATTTTAATATTGTTGAACAAATAGTACATATAAATTATTCACTTCTGCACCCGTATTTTATCACCCATCGTAGATGGGTAATCTTGCTGGTATAGATAACAAGCCAAAGTGGCACCCATGAATGTTTATTTTATGAGCGGATTGATGCATAAATAAATCAGTCAACTGGCAGGTGACAACCGAGTGGATCATTAGAAATATACAGCAATGTAAATTATTAGATAGATAGACAAATAGAAATAAATCATGCAAAATAAGTTTAAACTGAAGCAGCTTTGAGAGAGAGAGAAGGGGTTTGGGGCGAGCGCAGAGAAAGGACGGGGAGAGCAGGCGAGGGAAGAAAGGAGAGGGGTGGGGTGAAGAGAAAGGGTAGGCGGAGCTTTTTTTCATACTGTTGTGTTCGTGTCCCTTTCTGGCTAATCGAGTTTTTGCCTCTTGGCACAAGGACAAGTGTCTTTATTCTTTACAATTAGTGATTCATGATGATCTCATGAATTACGGGACTGGGTGTACTACACTATAGCAAAATTTCGTACTGATACGAGTGTTCGTTACAGAGTTATTGCCAAAAACGTGCCTGCACTGTCTGTGAAACCCGTAGGTTTTTTCACCTGTTGTTG
Organism: Macrobrachium nipponense; assembly: GCF_015104395.2. Lineage (NCBI taxonomy): Eukaryota > Metazoa > Arthropoda > Malacostraca > Decapoda > Palaemonidae > Macrobrachium > Macrobrachium nipponense. The sequence goes on from NC_061108.1 coordinate 34,158,360, forward strand.
GAGAATTGGTATTGTTACTTTATTAGGAAAACGTGTTTTGTAATAATTTTGTCCTGTTGACTATCATCCAGTTTCTTTAAATCTAGAATCATCTGAGTGTTTTATTTATTTTTTTTTCTTCAATATATTGGTAAAATGACCTGAATGACTTTGGTGAGCCTACTCATCTGTTCTTTACTTTACAGTTTGGTTTTCATAAGGGATTGGGGACTTGTGATGCTCTTCTTTTGTTTCTCAGTGTCATTTAGAAATCCTTGGAACTCGTGCACCACGAAGTGCTTTTGACTGATCTTGACTTTGTTGTTGCATTTGACATTGAAGTGCATGAGATATTTGTATTATTATTAAGAAAACCAATTGATTGCAAACAGTAGTAACTGTTGGGTACTAAAGTGATTACGGGAATGTAATTCTTGGTTCCCTAGGGTAGTATTATTGGCATTTTACTTTTATGTTATATGCGCTTCAGTGGGTGGTTTGGACTGAAAAAGAAGCTTTTTGCTTTTTCGAATCTTTATAAGGAACCCATCTACTTAGCATGGACCTTAGTGGCTGAATCTATTAACAGAGATATATCCGAAATTAGTTTATGGTGCAAATACTTAGGTGGGGTTAAACTAACCATAACAGGATGATTATCAGTAGGTCTAACACTACACAGATTTTTCACTGAGATTTCTTTCTACTACTTGCAACTTGCTTAAATCTTTTAAGCATCATTCTTGATGGCAAACCCACTTATAAGAACCGATCGATCTCTTCTTCGTTTACACAAAAGACTTATTTTAGGGGCAAATCTTTCATGGTTTATAGGGATCTGTTTATCCTGAGGAAATGCTCTTATTCTCTTATTTTACCATGTTGGGAACATTGTTCCCGTGTTCAGCTTGCTTCAACCGACTTGAGTTCTAATAAATTTCTGATCCCTGATCTTTGCATTCATGTCTTCTCAAACCATACAAGTTTCTCTTACAGTCTTGCCTTTTATTATGTGAGGCTCACTTGCACCTTTCTCTGACCCAATCATGAAATGAATCGCTGGAAATTCAGAAGCTCAACCTTGATGCAAATGTCTTTTTGTTTAACTGTGATATGTCTCATTTTATTTTCATAGTTTGTTTGTCGTGTTTCATTCTATTTTGCTATCCCGACCCTTGACTTTGCAGCAGACTGCTTTTCAAACTAGGATTGTAATGATAATAATAATATTTCATTCCATTTTGTCTCATCCTACAGAGCACTTTAACTTTTCTAACTCTACCCTATGAAACGCAGTCGTCAAAATAATACTGAGAAGCAGAGTTATTCTTTGTGATTCGATGGTTACCTGTTGTCGTCGCTACAGTTGTAGTGGTAGTTGATGTTGTTGACGAAGTAGAGAGAGTTGTTGTTGGTGTTGTTGTTGTTGTAGTTGTAGTCGTAGGGGGTGTTGTTGTTGTTGTAGTTGTAGTCGAAGGGGATGTTGTTGTTGTTGTTGTTATAGTTGTAGTCGTAGGGGATGTTGTGGTTGTTGATATCGTAGTCGAAGTGGCTGTTGAAGACGTACTTGAAGTTGTGGATGTTGTAGTTGGAGTGGTTGTTGAGGTCGTAGCTGGAGTGGTTGTTGTCGCTTCTGACGGTGCAGTCGATTGAGCTGAAAGAAGGAAAACGAATGATGCGAAAAATAAATACATTCAGACCAAACCGGAAAGGCTCTTAAGAATATTGAGGAACAAAGAAATCTGTAGTGACTTGCCTGTCTGCATCCTCGATCATTCATTATTTTGTTTGGCTTCCAATGACTTACAGAAAGAACAAATATCCCCTAGCTAGTTTCTAAAACATATGTTAATTCGGTAACACTGAAGCCTACTAACCGCGGCCCTTTCCTTCCAGTCGCTGATCGGAATATTTGCCGCCTTTTTTTTATACTTTTATGTTTATGTCTTTTGCTCATGTTGATGATACTGACCGTCTTTTGTTGATGTTCGTATGTTCCTCGCCAAAGGGGCTGGTATTAAAGGAGGTACTCACGTATATTAATAGTTACCAAAACCGGAGGGGCGCCGCAGTAGTCTTCAGCGGTATCATAAATTCCATCTAGCATTTTGGGATTCCCGAAGCTTGACAGGACGAAAGAACCCACTTCAACTCACCTGGTTTAGAGAAAGTGATGGCCGAGGGATTTTGCTCTAGCGTAATAAGCTGGCCCACTCTTGCATCGCTGAAGAAGCAGTTAGTTGTACCTATGGTACACAAAGCCACATAAAAACATCGTTTAAATTTTTCATACATATATATAATATATATATATATATATATATATATATATATATATATATATGTGTGTGTGTGTGTGTGTGTGTGTGTGTGTGTGTGTGTGTGTGTGTGTGTGTGTGAGTGTGTGTCTGTGTGTGTGTGTGTGTGTGTGTGTGTGTATAACTGAATCACGAAAGTTAGGAACGTGATAAATCCATAAATAAAGATATATGCCACGAAGGAAAATAAACGACTGAGTATCCACGAGACCTTTCGACGTTTAAACGTCCTTTACTAAGCAGATGAACTGACATACATGAGGAAAAAGACAATACAAGAAGATTCGTATAACTGACAGATAGGGATTATAAAGAGATTAGTACCTAGAATTCGACACACCTGGAAGATGAGTAACCTTCCCAAACAAGCATAAACAATGGGTGCAATTAAAAGTTTAAGACAATCATCTCAGATACAAGGACAAGACAATTAAAGGATTATAGGTGACAGCTATTCAGAACTTTGGTAAACAAAACCATATTCACAATACATATTCACAATACATATTAGACATACATTACAACGAAGACAACTCTAAGGCAACTAATTTTTATTTAAGTCTGTAATTATATCTTTGAGGTCATTCTTAAACATGTTACAAATACAAGGGTCTAAATGAAAAAGGCCACGACTAACATTGAAATTACAATGAAAAGTAAGTTGCATTAAAGCAGATTCTAAAAGATTTCGTGATAAGACATCTCTTGACTTTGCAATTACTGAACTATCAATCCAATTTATTCGGTGGTTGTTTTCACTTAAATGAATTAATATTGCATTAGATGTTTGCCCAGTTTTTACAGAATATTTATGCTGGCTTAGCCTTACTTCTAGGCCCTTGCTAGACTGTCCGAGATAAAATGAGGGGCAATCCATACATGGAATTTTATATATTATGTTGTTGCTTTTTCTGGGGCCATTCTTTATTAACATTCCTTTTAGTGTGTTATTATAGGAAAAAACAGGGTTGACATTAAAAGCTTTTAACAATGATTTAATGGTTTCAAATCCGTTAAAATAAGGCAAAATGAGAATGTTCTTAGAATTTTCTTTCTGCGTGTTACTTACACTATAAAACTTTTTGTGGGCTTTATTATAACAAATATCTAATATATGTGAAGGATAGCATTAATCTTTCCCTATTTTTCTTATGTATTCAATTTCTTGATCCAAATATTGTGGACTGACAATGCGCAATGCTCGTAAAAACATAGAAGAAAAAATTGGTATTTTAATGTTAAGATGGTGGCCTGAGAAGAAATGAACATAAGTTAAGTTGTTGGTCGGTTTCCTATAAATACTGAATTTACTTTGAAATGGTTCTCTATGTATCAAAACATCTAAGAAAGGGAGGCAATTATCTTTTTCTAATTCTAGAGTAAACTTAATCGATGGTACCTGGTTATTTAATTTAGAGAGTAAATCATTTACATCAATACCGACAGGCAGAACAGCTAAGATATCATCAACAGAACGATACCACTGTACAGGAATATAAATGATATTAGGTAAGTAGCGTTTTTCAAAGAATTCCATGTAGAAGTTTGAGAGTAGTGGTGATAAAGGATTTCCCATTGCCATGCCAAATATTTGTTGATAAAATTCACCATTGAATATAAACTTACAATCACAAATGCACAAACTCGTGAGAGAAATTATGTGACTTATAGGTAGAGGTAATTCATGCTGAGTTAGTTCATTACTAAGATAGTCTAAAATAGAGTCTATAGGGACTTTAGTAAAAAGAGAACATACATCAAAACTAACGAATCTATCAGTAGGGCAAAGAGCAATTTTGTTTAATTTATCAACTAAATCTAGAGAATTATATATATGAGAATTGGAGATGGTTCCAAGTAACAGGGACAAGATCTTAGTGATATATTTCGAAAGTTTATATGAAATTGAACCAACAGTACTGATAATAGGCCGCATAGGGTTATTTTCTTTGTGCGTTTTGAGTATTCCGTACAAGTAAGGTAGCGAAGGAGATTTGACTGACAATTTGCCTAGTAGTTCTGTTTTATCTTTAAGGATATTTTAACTTTGTGGCATATATCTTTATATATATATATATATATATATATATATATATATATATATATATGTGTGTGGTGTGTGTGTGTGTGTGTGTGTGTGTGTGTGTGTGTGTGTGTGTGTAACTGTATTGCGAAAGTTTGGAACGTGATAAATGCATAAATAAATGTATAAGCCACGAAGGAAAGATAAACAACGGAGTAGCTGCAAGATCTTTCGACTCAACGTCCTTTACTTAGCAGGCAGACTGACATACATGAGAAACTGAGAGGACAAGGAAGGGTCGTATAAGTGACAGATATGGATTATAAGGAGAATAGTACCTAGAATACTCCCACCTGGAGAATGAGTAACCTTCCCAAACAAGCATAAACATGGGTGCAATTTAAGAACAAAAAAAATTAAGTCCAACTGCTCAGACAATTAAGGTCAACCTTATTTTTTCCTATAATAACACACTAAAAGGAATATTAATAAAAAGTGGCCCAGAGGAAGCAACAACATAATATATAAACTTCCATGTATGGACTGCCCCTCCTTTTATCTCGGACAATCGAGCAAGGGCTTAGAAGTAAGATTAAAAAAGCATAAATAATGTCAAAACTGGACAAACATCTAATGCAATATTCAATCATTTAAGTGAAAACAACCATTGGATAAACTGGATTGGTAGTTCAGTAATTGCAAGATCAAAAGATGTCTTATCACGAAATCTTTTAGAATCTGCCCTTATACAACTTACTTCCCATTGTAATTTTAATATTAGTCGTGGCCTGTTTCATTTAGACCCTTGTATTTGTAACATGTTTAAGAATGACCTCAAAGATACAACACAGACTTAAATACAAATTAGTTGCCTTATAGATATTTTCTTTGTATATGGATGTTTAATGTGTTTTGTGAATAAGTTTTTGTTTACCGAAGATCTGAATGTGGTCAGTTGCTGCCCTGTATAATCCTTTAATTGTCTTGTTCCTGTGTCTGAGTGGTTGGACTTAATCTTTTTGTTCTTAAATTGTACCCATGTTTATGCTTGTTTGGGAAGGTTACTCATTCTCCAGGTGTGTTGGATTCTAGGTACTAATCTCCTTATAATCCCTATCTGTCACTTATACGACCCTTCCTTGTCCTCTCAGTTTCTCATGTATGTCAGTCAGTCTGCTAAGTAAAGGACGTTGAGTCGAAAGTTCTTGTAGCTACTCCGTTGTTTATCTTTCCTTCATGGCTTATACCTTTTATATACTATATATATATATATATCTATATAATAATTATAATATATATATAAATATATATATATATATTGTAAATATAATATTAGTTTGTATTTACTGGTTTGTTCAAAGAGATACAAAAATATTCTACCCAAAGTTAGCGATACCAGTGCAATAATAGGTTATACCCAATCGTGAAAAAGTGATCTGAAAGTAAGAGGAAATTTAATATATAAAAAGTGAATATATGCATACGTATACACATTGTATATATACCAAATGTGTGTGTATACGTGTGCATATATTCACTTTTTTATATATTCAATTTCCTCTTACAGTCAGTTTCACTTTTTCACGATTTGGTAACCTATTATTGCACTGGATTTGAAATGACTTTGGGTAGAATCTTTTTGGATCTATTCGTGCAAACCAGTAAATACAATACGTAAATACTCGTTGCAGTGCTAGACTAATAATTAATACTTCCAATGATCATCTGTTACACCTGAAGAAGGAGACAAATCGTTCGCAAACATGTTTTTCTTCTTCTCACAAAGTTAGAAGTGCGTGGGTTGTGTTTCATGCATCTGAGTATTAATGCATTCCTTTTTTCCTGCAGTATTATGGAATTCAGTTCTTAGGAATTTCAACTGGATTCAGCATACCAATTGATTTTACACTTATTTTAGTCTTATGATATAAATTCTGTACCGATACTTAACGAGTATGAAGGTGAGACCAACTTTGGGAAAAGATTTGGTGAGCTATAAATTTTTCATAATGCAGAAGCAGTATCATTCAAACGTTTATGCAAGCTAATTTTTCATAATAGCTCTAAATATGCCTTTCCTTATATCTATATCTAAAATAAATATTGAATATTGCACAAATTCTAGTACCATCCAGAGTCTGGTACCATCGATAAAAAAAAGAGAAATCCTCTTATTTAGTAATAGGAATAAGAACACTGGAAATTTTGGAAAAGCAGAATCCCAAAAATCAAGACTACAATCTCTCTCTCTCTCTCTCTCTCTCTCTCTCTCTCTCTCTCTCTCTCTCTCTCTCTCTCTCTGTATATACCTATCTACCTCCCCCTGTTATTTTTTTAACTGGTAGACCCCCTGTTTATAGTTTACTTCATCAGTGCGGTGCTTTCTATGAAAGAAATTCTCATTAACGGTCTGGACAAAGGCACTCACCTGACCCATCGTCGTGAATGGCAACGTGTGAGCACTTGTCGTCAATGATGCATTTGATTTTGCAGTAACCTGCGTATGAAAATGACGTTAGCAAATCGGCACATCAGTCACGCTGAGTTTCTTATACGTGGATGGAACTGATATAATTAATCGCATCGCTTCTATTGCAGACAATGGCAAGTTGAAGTGAAGACCAAAGTGATGAATGAACTCACAGGTTGAAGGCACATTGAGCTCGGAGTGTGAAATGACCCCCGGGGGGATAGTTGATTGCAGGTGGAAGTCCATCAACAGGCCATCGACGACCGCTGTCAGCTCAGTCGTGAAAAATAAGAGCGACAGCCACAGTGGCCGTAGCATTCGGCCATCTCTCTTCATGTCTTTAGGGTCTGAAAGCAACATTTGAATCATTATGGTAATGGCCGTTGTAGCTGCGGTAATTTACGATTTTGTTGTCTAGTCATTTCGCTTGGTGACCTGGACACTCTGGCATAAGCTCAAGGACCCAAATGTACAGTTCATGTTTGAGTAACAACACAGGGTTTCCTTAGAGACAGGTTATTTCATGTATACAGCTCATAGTTGTTTAAGAGAATGCGGTTACAAGCATGCGGCTGTGTGTGTGTGTGTGTGTGTGTGTGTGTATGTTTATAGAAATTTACTCGTTTGCACGAAATTATATCCCAATTACCAACGACGTCACTTACTTTATTTATTTTTGGGTTTAACAAAGGAAAGAATTAGTATTTCAAGGCTCTTTTTATTTACTTTAGTACACAAATTTAGTTATCTTTTTCAGCAAATTATTTTTACGCAAATTTCTAGCCGATTAAGCAGAATATCCCTTTTTATCTGTATATTCATAAAGGCAGTTTTTTTCTCTCTCTCTAAAAGAAAAGTTGTAGGTTTGTGTTGACAAAAAAAAAAAAAAAAAAAAAAAAAAGTTAGCCGGCGGATAAAGATCAGCCAAACAAACAACTGTAACAAAGGAAGTGATCGAAAAGAGAAAAACTCAGCACTAACAAAATGGCAGGCGTGAGTGATAGAATTCCTGAATCGACGATCAAAGACCGGAATCCCTTGACTAAAAGAATGTCATCCATCCACACAAAAAAAAGTTCCGAAAAAATACCGTAACAATTTCCTTGTCAAGTGTGAATTTACCTGAACTAAATCATATCCTCCCTTTGGTAATAATCGGTGTTATAAAAAGTGAGATATGGTCTGCCTAAGAAATCAGTATCGTAGAAAGTACAATATTAATTCTTGGTCAAGGTCAAAATACGAAAAGCAATCATTTGCATTAATGTCCCTTACACGTATGGTACAGAATTTATTGCTATTAGGGTGATATATCATTTAGACAAGTGCAGATAGTGGGATTTGAAAAGACGACATAAATCAAACAAAATTGGAGTACTATACATTTTCACCTTGACATTTCTCTCTCTCTCTCTCTCTCTCTCTCTCTCTCTCTCTCTCTCTCTCTCTCTCTCTCTCTCTCTCTCTCTCTCTCTCTCTCTCTCTCTCTCTCTCCTCCTTTTTTCTGGTTGACTGAAAAACAAGAAATCAGCTCTTTTCGATTTGCCGTTCTTCGTCACCCGAGAAGGAAATGGCTAGAACAGACTGTTCTTGTTGTGACTTTCCTTGATATTAGCTTGTCCCGATCTCTTACCCCTACTAAGGACACGTCCGGCCTTCACAAATGCAAATGAAAACTGGTTTCTTGAACCAGGTATACAGAAATAGCAAGTCAAGGACCCCTGATTTCTAGTCTAGGCTTTGATATTTATTCAGAAGAAGAATAAATAGGATTGGCTGAACAACGTCATCTTTGCTTCTTGAATAGGGACAATTAATGCTCCGCCATTTAGTGTGCAAAAAGCCTTTGGTATATCAGCGCCATTGTCATCGGAAAACCTAGTGCTTTTCATCAATGAGCTGATGTATGTGCACATGAATGAGACAGACAAACAGACAGAAAGGTAATAAACCCTGCAATTGACTGGAATAAAAAAAAAAAGACTGTTCTGGAACAGTTCATTAAAGGTATATTTGCTGAGAAGATTATTCCACACTTCCTCCTAGATCAGGGGTTCCCAACCAGTGGGTCGCGAACCCCTGGGGGTCGCGTAACCTTGCTAGAAATGGCTTGGGGTAATGTTAAATTCAAACCATTAATTAAATTTTTATGCTCTTACATATCTTTTGGTTTTTGTTTCACTGTAAAAAACGAGTGTTCCAGCGGTTCAATGTCATCAGATGACATTGAGGGTGTCTGGATGCGTGCCTGTGAGTGATTGCCTGTGTGAATGTGAATGTGTATGTGTGTCTGCAAGTGTATGTATGTGTTTGTACTAGTGAGTATGTGAGTGTATGCGCATGTACGTATGATTGAGTGTCTGTTTTGCTGTGCTTAAGCATGTATGTTCAGTTACCCGTAGTGCTGTACCACGTGCCGTGTATTTGTGTGTGTATGTGTGTGTAAAACACGACGAGGATTTATCTTAAAATTTACCTGACGTAGGTACTTCTGGATCTCAACTATCAGTGGGCCAAAGGAAATTGATAATCTCCTCATAGTTTGAATGCCATTTACATCTTTTTAAAAGACTAAAATCGCCAGATAATTATTTATTTTCTTCAACATTTAAGGAGCTATCAGAGGAACAGGAGGCCCTGTAAGGAACCCACTTTGCAATGCACTTGATGTATCCAGCATCCCAGATGAGATCCAAGATGAATTTCCGGATCTAAAGGCCTGTCCACACGAGAGGGCCTGATCGGCGTGCTCCGGGGTTGACGGGCAAATTCTGGCGGGCTTACCCGTGAATGTTGTCCACACGGGTGAGGCGATGGAGAGGTGGGTGTGCCCGACGATGCCAGTAGTGTGTTCAGTGCGGTACGATAAACATGGTGCCTACCGCAAAGGAAATGATTTTGTGTAGCATGATAATTGCTTTGTTTGTGATGAAAAAGAAAAGAGAATATGGTCCAAAGAATGGCTCGAAGCTCAAGCCATCGGGCACCACCATGGTGATTTTGCTACAAGACCCATCGGGCAGTCTGACGGTTTGCCCGTAAAGTGTGCCCGTTAGAGGTGAGGTCTGCAGATCAGGCCCGGTCGTGTGGACAGGCCTTAAGGAACGCCTCTCCAACTCGTGATCTCTTCAAGGTGAAATCAGTGACCGAGTTCTGGTGTGCTATGTATCAGTCATACTCCAAAGTCAGCATGATAGCCTTACGTGTCCTTATTCCATTTGCTTCTACGTCCTTGTGTGAGACTGGATTTTCAACTCTTGTCAATATAAAAACGAAAAATAGGAATTGACTGGATGTTGGAGATGACATAAGACTGGCTTTAACAAACGCTTGGCCACGAATTTCAAAGCTTGCTGCTCAAATGCAGCAACAGGCATCCCACTAGCTGGGATGCCTGTTGAAGCCTATGCTGATACTATTGTAAGAATAACTGTGTTCTTTTTGTGAATTAGCTTTGGACCAATGTTGTGATTTAGTTTACTAATATATAATTACAGGATTCTTGAAAATTTTTCATAAGATGTTTCTTTCCCTCTCCTTCACAGAAAATTAAAAATGTAAATCAAGCTGCTGATTGTTGGGGGTCACTTGGGTTTAAAGCTTTTGGGTAAGGGGTCGCGAGTGCAAAAACGTTGGAAACCCCTGTCCTACTATGAGATTCAGGGTCTCTGTAACTCAATTTTTTGGACTTTGCTCCTTGTCAAAGCATCGGATGTAGCTGAAAATTGACATATGTATATTTTACAACCACACACAAATTTTGTCAGCATTATCAATAACCTAAACCCGATAGTTTTAATTTTTATAGAGTAAAAATGATCTAGGCCAATGATTACGAGCCAAGAGTCGAAAAACATTCATTATGTAAGCAAGGTAAACTAACACCTTTTGACGAAATGTTGCCCCGCCCATCCACCAGACAGAAACTCCATCGGCTCTGAAACCCAAAGACTTTATGAATGGCGGAACGATACATAGATGTGGGTGGGGTATCAGTGCTAGCGTAATAATACTACTGTAGCAGTAGTGCCGCAACAGTATAGCAGTAATATACATGAATTAAACGTTTAGGCCAACTGCTGGGATATTTGAGGATCATTTTGCACTTTTTACAACTACTCGAGAAATTAGTTTTTATAGCCAGAAGTTAAATTTTCTAATCCAAAATGCCCATGGTAGCCTTCAGTGTTATCCTGAATTATAACGAGGCAAAAGTGGGTGGAGCCTCATAAAGTCATCATTCTGACGATAATTATTGGTGAAGGTTTAAAGCCAATATACGGTACCGGCTATTTTTTTTCAGTAAATAGGTAGATAGCCAATAAATAAAAATTGCTTGACATTGGATATAGCAGTTATCAAATCAAGCTTTGTTTTTGAAAATTACCAACTATTCCCTACATCTTGTCAATCTGATTGTGACCTATAAAGTAGACTGTAATTTCTTAGGAAACCTATTTTGGGAGTTAGACTAATAATCGAAGTGTTTTAGTATTTTTTAACATATTTTGTTGGTTTGTTCATTATGACAGTTATCAGTGGAGAGGTTCCAGAGTTCATAAAAGTGTACTGCTTTGCTTGTATTTAAATTTGTATGTCATTGTTGCCAGAGGTTCAGCCTTCGTTACGTATAGCCAATCATCCATCGAGAAAGAGGGAAGAAATGCTGTCATAAGTTACGTAACGAGTGCGTTCGAAACCTTTTCTCTGAGTAAGTTGGCTCGTCTTCAAAAATGTCACTTTTACATTATAAGTACCAAATTTATTCAACCTACGTAATGCAGAATACAGTCAAAATTTATGTGCAGATATAATATGTATTTTGAATAAGCGTTATAATTATGAAATGCATAGATAAAAAGTTATAGCGAAAAAACCGTGTTACAGAGGCCCTGAATCTCATAGTAGATCAATGAAACTGCTACTACAACTGTCAGAAAACATTGAATAATTCATAACATGGTCATTTCATTGTTCGCTTAGATAGCTCTCTCGGACTTTGATTATGAAGGAGACCTTTCAAATATAAAAGTTGGACATTCATCAGAGGTTCTGAACGTAGGTAGCTTCATTGCAATTGGTCGCAATTTCGCCTTTAGTCTTTTGATAAGAACGCTGATGCTTGCACGGTCTTATCGTTTCTTGCATGAAATACTCGATAATATGAATATGTACGATATAGCTGACTCTTTTGTGTCAAAATAAATAATCGAATTCATATATAGCCAATTATGCTCTCATGATCACCGTAGTAAAGAGATGAGAAGCCTTTAGGAACTTTTCATTTACTAAGTGCACACCTAAGTATGTACAAGCTTTCTGACAAATCATTCGTAGCAAAGCAAAGTAAGTTAACGGAGCATGGCATTTCAGTACTGAAAGCCCGGGCTTTATTAGCCATCGAAAATTTCACACACACACGCATATATATATATTTATATATATATATATATATATATATATATATATATATATATATATATATATATATATATATATATATGTATGTATATTTGTGTGTGTGTGTATGTATTCACAATCTCCGATAGCCCAAAATGGTCCACAGCTCATAATTTTCTCCAAGAAAGCAACAAAGGTAGGAATATAAGGCACTGAAATCAAATTACAAAATAAGAAATCAAAGAGACAAGAACTAACCTAGCGTTCTTATATATATAACTCCCCCATCCACATTTGGCCAAACATGCAAATTAACTTATATAAGGTACTTAGATAGTTCGATGTCCTCGTGAAGATAGGCACCACGAACGTCCTCTCATGTGTGCTAAGAAGCCGGGAAAGAACCCAGACGTTAAAGTGGGACGCGGATGTCGAGTAGAGGGAAAATCTTGTCCCATTTGCGAAATATGGGCGAAAAAAATTATTTACAATTGAAAAATAATAATAAGTAATTATTAATTAGTAACTCACAATAAATCTACAGTTAAAATTAATGATAAATTAACACTTTTCTGTTAATGGGTATGCAAATTAATGTCATTTTATGACACCCACTCGTCATCAGCCTCCCTTCTCATTGGTCTCATCCAGAACCCACCAAGTCGAGACCTTCCAACACTTCTCACAATGTCACGTACCATCCTCCTAGGCCTAGGGATTGCGCGTAGTTTGTCAAACAATTTTTATCTCCCTTTCACCGTTATCTTATCCCCTGGTACAGTGGTTAGTTTCGTAGCATACCACTCAGATGTCGGAGGTCGAGTCTACCCGAGGGTTATGGAAAATTATGATCAGTTACTGCTGCATTGTGGGGTCTGTAGTGGGATGTTGAAACCAACATTCTTTGGAAGCTGGAATTCGAAGTCAATGGCCTCCTAATTATATATATATATATATATATATAATATATATATATATATATATATATATTTCATTATTTCCCTTATGGCATCATTTCTGACTAGAATATCCCGTCCTCTAACTCCGAATATTCCTTTTACCATTGATTCCAAATCGACAAACTTTTAGATATAATTTCTTTATTATGTGTGATTCAGGTCTGCACAGAAATGCTGTAATAGACTTTCTTACTGTAATCTTACGTATGGAATTTTAGTCTATATGATTTCCAGATATTTTTCAGTGTACTAAATTTTGTTTTCTTTTTGCCTTTTTTAAACTTTTTTAAATGACAACCCATGAGAACTTGCGCCAGATGTCATTGTCCCTAAACATTTGAAAAAGCCAGCATCATTAATCTGTTCTTTATCTAATGTTATTTCGTCCCTAAGTGAGTAGTCTATCTTATTACTTGTATTTTTCTTAGATTTGTTTTGATTTCCTGCTCCGTAGATATGAAATGCTTCCCATTAACCCAGCTTAGCAAGTTTTGTGAAGTTTGATTTTCGTCCTTATACGCGCATTACTTCTATTGTGCTTGGATTTATTTTGAGTTCCATGTCTGCATAGGAGTATATAATGCTTTCATGAACCCAGCTTTGCAAGTTGTGTGGTGTTTTGTTGATTAAAACAGCTTCACCTGCTAATCCTAACTCTGTCAACTTACTTTCATTTTTCCAGTCTAAACATTCTCTTCCATCTATGACCACTTTTCTATTCCTTTATAAAATTTATAAGAATGACAAACGGGAAAGTGAAATAACGTATTCTTGTGGCACTCCATCATTGACCACTGTGGACCCTGTCAAATGCTTTCCGAAATGAATGATTGTTATCAGAATTAAATTTTATATACCATTGCATTATGTCTTATCACAAATATTTGATCTCTGCAATTCCTGCCTTTTCTAAATTCTCAATACAAAGATTTTTTTATCAGTTTCTTTCTCCAGCCCACTGAGAATATGAATACTGAATATTTTCATGGCAACCGACATAAGTTCACTGCCTCTGTAGTAGGTACCATATTCAGGCAGGTTCTCTCTTTATTAGCTTAGCCACGATCTCCTGTTCCCAATCATCAGGCTTTGAACAGAGTAGTATAGATTACAGAATTTAGGCCAAAGGCCAAGTGCTGGGACCAATGAGGCCCTTCAGCGCTAAAATGGAAATTGACATAAAAAAAGGTTTGAAAGGTGTAACAGGAGGAAAACCTCTCAGCTGCACTGAATCGATTGTTAGGAGAGGGAATATGAATGTATGAACAGTAAATGGAATGAGTCACAGCTAGGGGCCGAAGGGACGTTGCAAAGAACCTTAAGTAATATCTACAGTGCACCGCATGAGGTGCACTGACGGCACTAACCCCCTACGGGAATTTGGCCTTGTTTCCTCATTCCGAACTCTGCATACGAAGGATCATTTCTGATTCAGCTCAGATCCCTGCAGTTATTTCGAGAAGACACGGATTTTGACATCGCCTCGGTCTCTTTATTATTATTTTCATTTCAAAAATGGGGAGTTCATTCATTAGTACATTCTGTAAACAAATACATTGGAAGTTTTTGGTTCTGCTCTCGCCCCCCTCAATACAATTAACGAACCTTTCCGTTTACATGTCCGAATATTTAGTGCATGTCTTTTTCGATATTTTTACTTGTCTGATATCAGAAATCGATTAGAATAACATATGAAGATTTAAAGGGAAAAAAAGGGCTAAGGAAAATCTGTACCGAACATGAAAGTGTGTAAAATAGCCAAGTAGAAAAAAGGAACTTCATCAAAAGTGAAAACTCAGCAGCAGTCAGGATCTTGGTATCCCTTCAGAATGGTCCATTTTCAATGTTAAATATGACATTAAAAGCGAATGGAAGCCGTTTACTCCTAGCAAAAAATGGTCTATGCTACACTGCTCGGCTCCCGACGTATTTTTGAGGGTAAATGATGAGCTTTGGCGCACTTTATTAGTCCTCTAAGAACAGAGAATATCTTTTATTCAGAAGTATTCTTAAAATAGCAACACTGTTTGTCTGATTCTGATTATTCATGTCCCGAAATAGTAGGCATTCAGAGTAAGTTATTGACAGTTTCTATTCTCAATGAGCACAGTTGAATAGAGTATTACTGTAAGACTGGCAGCCTTTGGTTGCATCCAGCTCCTTTATCTTCATATGAATAATGATGAACTTATACGTTAGCCTCTGATTTTGAGTCATTCTTTGCTGCACAGAAAAGAAACCACTAAATATGAAACATTTCTTGAATACACTGTTGATCAAGGCCACGCTTAATCGTCTACAATATAACCCAGCAACATGTGCACCCTAAGTCTTTGTCATAGATATAGAGACTAGTCCTTGCATTAAAGATGCAATATCAAAAGCTTTTGTAGCAGTTCATTGGAAAGCTGACAACTTTCAAGAATGGAAACTGTTTCTCAGCTTTGGATGTACAGGAGGATAGTAAAATCTATCTGTGGTAATGGACCCACGAAAAGGTCTCACGTAGACAAAATATGTATTCCTGAGGTCATTCTCAAAACTGAGAAACTTAAGCGGAAATATTTTCCTGAAGAATTCTTCTCACTACCATAGATGTACATACTGGTTTTGAGACTTGGAATGTAGAGTGCTTCGGGATGTCTTCATATGATCGTATTATTAATGATGACAGGATAAACTGAGGAATGAATCATTAGTCACTCATTCTCATATCGAATGATAATAATAAATTACTAAAGGGAGTCCCCTTTAGTAAGCTTTGTGTTTATGGAAACTTTCAAAGCTTTTCTCTTACTTCATTAACAAGCTTCAGGAAATTACGCTGGTGATCAACAATCACTCGTACGTATTTACATTATTTTCAATTCGTTTGAGTTTTTATGATTAAAATATAATTATATCAGGTAGACTTTCGTAGTTGTTATTCCTGTATTCACTCTCACATGCGAGGGAGCCTAGTATTGCCCGGAACTGTAGTGATTCTTCTAGATTAGAGGATGCCGTAAGAATCGGCTTTCACTTGTAATTTTCGACTTACAAAAAGTAATTCACCCATACAGACAGACAGGGGCAGCGTTGGCTACCGTTGGTCAAGCGGTTACCTGTATCAGAAGTCGACTTCAGCACATTGACAAGCCTAATCTTATATTACCAAAGACTTTGCTTATCAGCTAAAGTGTTTGTTTAAATTTAGTGGCGATTC
The DNA here is from genome assembly GCF_015104395.2 of Macrobrachium nipponense. NCBI lineage: Eukaryota > Metazoa > Arthropoda > Malacostraca > Decapoda > Palaemonidae > Macrobrachium > Macrobrachium nipponense. Next base: position 34,174,714 of record NC_061108.1, read on the forward strand.
TATCAAGGATGGTCCCCAGCAAATATCCCTGTGTATGCATAACTATGCTATTTGATATAATTATATTACATGCTTTTCTATCATTATTTCAGTCCATAGAACTTATCCATTTTCTAAATGGAAACATTTTAAAACTATATATGTGTGTGTGTGTGTGTGTGTTTGATCAGCAAAGAAAAGAATCTGTGCATGGCTTCGTGGGTGGTGATTAAATTTCTACAGCTCCTAAGAGTGACATTCTAGTTTACGTCACATCTTATTCAGTTCCACATACCTGCGTGTTTATTGATCATTTTTGTACGCCAGCTACCATGACTTAATTCATTTACGTCTGCTGTTTTAATTTATTTGAGTTTTCTTATAATGTTTTTCAGTTATAGAAGCAAACTCCTGAATAAGTACCACATGACTAAGGTTCATAAACAAGAATTCTTTTGCTATTTTAAATTTCGTAGCTTCTTTGAATTCTTCTCGACAAAAGAACGTTTGAGAAAGTATCAGAATTCTCAAGATTCTCAGGCAGATTCCTCACGCAACCTGTGATTTGTTCAGTCATAAATATTTCTTGACCTCATGAATAGACATATTTGTGCTACATAGCAGAGAGATTGGGTACTCGGTTGCTGCTGTGGAAGGGTGGAGGTGCCATGACGGGAACAGCGTGAGGTCTTATAACTTATGTTGCGCGCACCATGGGCACTAATGTTCGAGGGAGCCATTCATGTATTCAAAAGTAAAAATACACACAAGTATAAATAAATATAATATATTTATAATATGTATTAATAATATATATTGTATTATATATACTATAATATATAAAATTATATATAATATAGATATAAATATATTATATAATATATTTAAACAGAGAATGTTCTAAAACTATTTGTTAATACTGGTTGGATTGTAATACGTCTTTTTGCTTTATGTTTACAAAGTTCCAAAAAATATGGAGGGTAACCTGAATCCCCTATTTAATCAGTAATTTTAAACGCATCTTCAAAAAATTCCTGACTACAAATTCTGAGAGCTCTGAGATACATATTGGAAAATGTTGACATCTTAATTTGTTCCAGTATGTATTTCAGAGCTCTTGGAATTTGTAGTCCGGAATTTTTAGAAGGTGAGTTTAAAATTATTGATAAAATAGGCGATTCATTATGTTACCCTCCATATCTTTTAAAAAATTTTTGAAATTTGTCAAAATAAAGCAAAAAAAGACGTATTACAATCCAACCAGCATTAAGAAAAAATTCAAGAACACTCTCTGTGGACCATTTCATATTAAAGAACATTTGCAGCTTAATGCGGGTATGTGAATCACGGTGATGTGATAAAACACACACACACACACATATATATGTGTGTGTGTGTGTGTGTCTTCTTTTTGAAGAGGATGGTCCCGAAGGCTGATCAACAAATCTTAGGGGATGAGGTTGCTGGACTCATGCCTTTACCCGCGCTGGTTGTTACCTATGGTAGTCGACTCTCGACGTAGCGCCTTAACTCCTTGCTCGGTTGGACATAGGCATATTGTGATTTATTTAAAATGTGGCAGTTTTTTTTTCCATTTTCGTTTGTTAACATTCTGTATCACCCACTAAACCCGTGAAGCTTCCTATTCCCACACATACTGTATGACCATTGATAATACTAGTCAACCTAATCTATAAATCATTTTCCCGTTGAGCTATAAATTTTTGCAATTTTCCGTGATTCCAGAACATTTTAAGACGTCTGGAAAATGAAAGAGAAGTCTTTGGTATTTCCCAAGCTTTTAGGTTCCCAAAATAGCGACGAATTACTTTGCCTTCGTGTATTCTGACAATGCCATAAAGATCAGTGGAGGGTACGAAGAGAAATAAAGTGAAAGCAGTCACTCGAAGCAATGAATGCTGCTGCTCTCTCTCTCTCTCTCACTAAGTTCCATTTCATACGTTTGGGAGCAGCTAATGATTTCAGTGTGACGATCGAATTTTCATTAACAACAATAACATCAAATGCAATAAGCGTCATAAACTTACCAGATACCTTTACAAGCCTCAATAAGAGTAATACTAGTAGCGCCGGTGATCATTCTAACAACTTATGTTTTCTTTAACGGGAGAAGCAATGACAACAGTGACAACTGCTAGATCATTTATGTATGGAAATCATTTCCTACAGTACGGCTTCCGCAGGCGGTGACTATGACATGAGCAGGATATGTATGGATTCTGGACATGAGTAACATGAGTACATGAGTAGTACCAAAGTCTAAAAAGTACGTAGATCTTGAGTAGTAGTACTGTGAGGACCATTTGATTAAGATGACCTTGTGTCAGCACGGGCTCTTGCTCCTAGAGCAGCCCGTAGGGAATTTATTACAGACGAACTGGGTTGACATAGACGGGTGTGGACGGAAGGGTAGCGTCCGCCATGCACGAACAAACATAAACAAAAGGGACAGGGCCCCCGCTGTGAATGTGTTTCTTCACAGACGAAAATACATGAATAATACTACATAGAGGGAACGGATTTCCAACATATAAACATCAAAAGAAAGGGCGTAAAATGCTCTACAGAATGGGTAAAGGAACCACGCGACTTCTTTCCCCTTCTGATGCGCAATAAAAATATAGAAAAAGCTTTGTCCTTACAGTACTAACCAACACCCTCATTTATAATTCCATTCATCATCGCGTGAGACGTGGGTTCACAAACACTGTGGATCATAAGAGTCGAGCACGAATAATGAGGTGGGGAAGAGCAGGTTAGGGATTAGGACCGCGAAGAAAGGTGACGTTTGACGGATGGTTCCGGAACGACATTTTGGTGTCATTATACTAACCCCCCCCCCCCCCCCCCCCCCCCCTCTCACCCTTTAAGCGCTCCACTTCTCCGTGTCGATTCGTTTCCTTGCGCCGTCTACGCCCTCCATTGATTCACTTTGGATTTATTGATATTGGTGCAGGGTTGTTACTGAACGTTAAGAAAGTAGTCTTGCTTTGGAAATTGTAACGTTAATCCCACCCCGCCCACCGCCGCCCCCCCCAACACACACACATGCACAGACGCAGGTCCATATCTTAGCACATGATACGTCCTGAATTCTTGGTTTCGTGGTTCGAGTCCATAAAGTCAACGAATTTGTTATCAACTAAAAAAAATTCCCCTTCGGTTAACATATATGAAAATACATTAATTCAGAGGTTGAGCGAATTAGATATTAAGGGACATTTGTAGCTTATTGCTTGCATATGAATCACGGTGATGTGATAACAAAATTCAGTTATATATATATGTATATACTATATTAGTATAGATATATATTAATAAATATAATATCTATAGATATTATATATAGCAGGTCAGTGAATACACATATAAAACCTCCAGGGGATGTCCATGATACAATGATTAAAACATAAATTTATTCTAAGAAACGTTTCGCACATGAAAATCTCTGTGCATCATCAGTCTGTGAAGATAAAGACACATTTATAAATAACAAACAATAAAAGTGTAAAAAACAGGAATTCACATAAATTAAAAAGTCTTAAAATTACATAAAGGAACAAAGTAAAAATGATAAAGCAGGTTAAAAGAGACTGCTTAAACACCAACCGTTCATTGTAAGGAGAGAAGATGGAATGAACTCAGACATATTTTCATGTGCGAAACGTTTCTTAGAATAAATTTATGTTTTAATCATTGTATCATGGACATCCCCTGGAGGTTTTATATATATATATATTATATTATATATATATATATATATATATATATATATATATATATATATAGTATATATATAGATATATATACATAAATATGTATGTAATGTATATGTATATATATATATATATATATATATATATATATATATGTATATATAATATATTTATATTGTGGGGAAGTGCCAAATATCTGGTTAATACACATACCAGTCATAAAATACCGTAGTTACCTCACACTAGCCAGACACCAGAACATCCATCACAAATAAAGGACACGACTGAATACTCTAAAGGCAACAGTGATCCCTTAAAAGCTTATTAATTACTCAAAAATTCAGACTAAGGTCATTGAAACAGGTGTGAGGTAATCATATAACTAATTGAATTAATTAAAGGGCATCACTCCATCAACAACTTTTAAAAGTCTAAATATTTCCCTGGTTCTAACTCACTTCAATTAAATTGAAGAAAAACAGCTTAATTACCACTCTATATTTCTACCAAAGTCAAACTAAATATACTGGTGAAAAATAAGACACTTATAAAAATTTTATTAAACTCAAAATTTATAAGTGAAATTCGCAATCTCAGCGAAATTTACTGTTACTTGAAAACACACAAAGTTTAAATAATTATTGAATTATTTATTAAGTAATATTATATCAAAATTAATTTATCACAAAAATCAAGAAAATTAATTAATCAAGGAATTAAATTCTTCAAGACAAATTTCAGTGCTAAGTAATAATCAAAATTAGAAAATTAATTCACAAGTGTTAAACACACGAAAACTTGAAAAGAATTCTAAGTAAATGCAAAGTAATTCACAAGTGATAAATTCGATTACATATGAAAGATTAATGAAAACAAATAAGGTAATCAAATTGTGAATGTAAATGCAAACACAGAAAAATGTAGAAAATACCAAAATGGCAAAGCACTAAGAAAGCATTAATCACAGAATATATACAGTATTATATATTATATATTATATATATATATATTATACACATATATATATATATATATTATATATATATGTAATATCATGGCATGTTATATATATATTGAATATTTTATATATTATATATATTAAGAAAAATGGATAAATGCACAAAAAATCACTTCAAAAGAATTAAACACAGAACACAAACATTTGCAATGTGTAAAAAATAAAATAATTTCATCAAAACACTGTAAATATGTTTTTAAGTTGCAACTTAAAACTTGTAACAACACACTACCTTAGTTTGTTTGTATGATGCTTTTACGTTGCATGGAACCAGTGGTTATTCAGCAACGGGACCAACGGCTTTACGTGACTTCCGAACCACGTCGAGAGTGAACTTCTTTCACCAGAAATACACATCTCTCGCTCCTCAATTGAATGGCCGAGAATCGAACCCGCGACCACCGAGGTGGGACGCCAACCTAATCAACCACGCCACTGAGGCGCTACACTACCTTGGTACCACTTATGTTTTAGCTGCAGCTAGCTCCAAATATTCACCATAGTATTCCAAAAAAGGCGACGTTACTCACTTGTACAATGTCTGTTCAAATTCCAAAATAAGCACTAAGAAATACCAAATCTAAAATTTACGAATGACCAACCACTAAGTATAAAATCTTTACGTCGATGTGAAATAAAAAAAATCTCTCGTACAGGGGGAGAGAGAGAGGGAGACATTATCTCCTTACGTCATGCTTTCAAATCTCAGAATGACAAAATCTCTCTTGTATGGAAACTGATCAGTGAATCTCGGCCCTAAACTTCCTGACGGCCTCAAAAGATTTTGGGAACACGGAACAGCTAATATCGTAAAAATTCCCTTTCAAAACAATAAATAGAAAGATAGTGGGATTACAATCATAAATAACATTTATTATTACGCGATTTAAAACAATACAAGTCTTTTAAAATAAATAATATGATTAAAGAATTTTCTCGAATGAAATTAAGTTAAGTCATTTCCGTGAGTGATGTCACAAACCTTTCCACTTCAAAAGTAAAGTACTTACACGTCAACAAATCCTCTTTTGATAAATCGAGAGATATATAAGAGTTAATTTACCCATATATAAAAGTTAATTTACCAGTAATATTAGATAGATTTCAATACAAAAACATCTCTGACTACTTATATGAAATGAAAGATATCAGATGTATGTGTAACATTTCAGGCAGAAGCCTTCTAGAACGATCTTACGAAAGATGATGCAATCTTCATGTGGTTTCTCGACAAAGACACAAATCTGAAACAAGTCACGAGCGTCGTAATATTGTATGCAAGAAAAAAAAATTGGGTACCACGTGGCCTCAAGTGATGACAGCAATTCTTGCTTTGAACGGACAATGCTAATTTCTCTCTCTTCTCACATTCTTAACTTTTAAATTATGTTTTGCAAAATCTGAACATACATTATTAGAACATATTAACTCTAAGCAAAATAAAGAATCTGAAAATATTACAAAAACACTCTTACATCACTTCTTACAGTTACGGACGGGATGGTATGCATTGCAAAAGCAACAGCATATAAGATACCTCCCCCAGAAAATTGGTTATCCTGGTGTTGAATCCAACAATTTGCAATGGGATAAATAATCTATGACTACATTTTTCTTTCCAGAAATGGTTTCTAACTTTACACAATAGGTTGACTGTTAGTCCTGCTTCTTGTAGTTTCTAAAAACCTTTCCTCAGAATCTTCAGATACTCTTCCCATGTTGTAGAGTAAATCACTATATCATCCAGGTATACACCTACTCCTTCTATAGATCCTAGTAGTTGATCCATCTCTCGTGGAAATGTTGCAGGTGCATTCATTAGACCAAACGGCAGAACAGTATACTGATACAGTCCAAAGGGAGTAATAAAAGCTGACAGCTACCTAGCATTCTCTTCTAAGGGAATTTGATAATATCCTTTCAACAAGTCTATCTTGGAAACATTCAACAAGTCTATCTTGGAAACAAACTTGGCATGCCCAATATTATCAAGTAACTGATCTATAAGAGGCAAGGGATAATTGTCAGCCACACTGATGGAATTCAGTCTCCTATAATCAGTACACATCCTAAATGAACCATCTGTTTTCTTCACTAACACACATGGAGAACTGAAGTTAATTTAACTGGGTTCTGCTAATATCCATGTTGCAGCAAATACTCAACTTCTTTCTTCAAAACATCTCGATGACTTATTAAGGTAATAAGCGATAAGTTCTTTGCTTGAATGGTTTTCCACCTTCTTGAATCTTGATCTCATGCTTGGTCAGATCAGTACGCCTAGGTATACATCTGCAAAAATGTCTGGGAAACTTATAATCATGTCACTTAACTCTTCACCTTGTTCAATACTCAGATGTTTCAGTTTATCCTCCAAATTCTCCAAAACTGAGGAATTATTCATCTTGCTTTCAGTTCCCAATTCATAGCCATCATCGTCTTCTGTAGGTGAAGTTGTTGTGTTATTGACACAGTTTCAGTTCTAGTTTCTGAGAAAATATTAAATAGTTTCACCAAAACACTGTAAATATGTTTTTTAAGTTGCAACTTAAAACTTGTAATAACACACTACCTTGGTACCACTTATGTTTTAGCTGCAGCTAGCTCCAAAAATTCACCATAGTATTCCAAAAAAGCCGCCGTTACTCACTTGTACAATGTCTGTTCAGATTCCACAATAAGCACTAAACAATATTAAATAACTCTAAGAAATACCAAATCTAAAATTTACGAGTGACCAACCACTAAGTATAAAATCTTTACGTTAATGTGAAATAAAAAAATCTCTTGTAAAGAGAGAGAGATTATCTCCTTACGTCATGCTTTCAAATCTCAGAATGACAAAATCTCTCTTGTATGGAAACTGATCAGTGAATCTCGGCCCTAAACTGCCTGGCGGGCTTAAAAGATTTTGGAAACGAGGGATGGCTAATACAACGCCATCTTGAATTCAAGATGGCGTTGGCTAATATCGTAAAAATTCTCTTTCAAAACAATAAATAGAAAGATAGTGGGATTACAATCATAAATAACATTTATTATTACACGATTTAAAACAATAAAAGTCTTAAAATAAATATGATTATAGAATTTTATCGAATGATATTAAGTTTCGTCATTTCCTTGAGTGACGTCACAAACATTTCCACTTCAAAATTAAATTACTTACAAGTCAACAAATCCTCTTTTGACAAATCGAGAGACATAAATTAATTTACCAGTAATATTAGATAGTTTTCAATACAAAAACATCTCTTAACTACTTAGTATATGAAATGAAAGGTTTCAGACATTATGTGTAACATTTCCGGCAGAAACCTTCTAGAACGATCTTACGAAAGATGAACGGACAATGCTAATTTCTCTCTCTTCTCACATTCTATGATATTCTTAACTTTTAAATTATGTTTTACGAAATCTGAACATACATTATTAGAACATATTAACTCTTAGCAAAATAAAGAATCTGAAAATATTGCAAACAATCTTACAACACTTCACACAGTTATGGACAGGATGATATGCATTGCGGAAGCAACAGCATGTAACAATAGCTACATCAATATATATATATATATATATATATATATATATAATATATACATTTTATATATATATATATATATATATTATATTATATATATATATGTATATATATATATATATATATATATATATATATATATATATATAACGTATATATATATACATTATAAGTATATATATATATATATATATATATAGATATATATGATATATATATATATATATAAATAGAGGGATCCACAGTAATATCCTTGTTTATCTAGATATAATATGTTTATACAAAGCTTAAAGCTTTCGTCCATCCTCCTGTGGACTTGATCACTAAGCAAGGATGGACGAAAGCTTTAAGCTTTGTATAAACATATTATATCTAGATAAACAAGGATATTACTATGGATCCCTCTATTTATTTCTTAGAAGCACGATACAGTGTTTTTTATATTATATATATATATATATATATATATATATATATATATACACACACATATATATCACAATTTTTGAAAGAAAAATTGTATTTTTCCTAACTATACAAATCTGAGGTCCTTTACATAAGGAATTACTTTCGGCGTAGCTGGAATTACGGCCGTTAAATTCTTGAGCAGTAACTACCGTGTGGCAGGCGGGTAGGCCAGCCTGCCCAGATGTAAACACTCCACTTTGCCTTTTGTCCCAGGTTCAGATTGAGGGGTGGCATGAGGTGGGCATATATGTAAAGGACCTCAGGTTTGTATAGTTAGGAAAAATACAATTTACTTTCAAAGATTGTGATTTGTTCCTACACAATATACAAAATCTCGGTCCTTTACATAAGGAAGACTCACTGATTGGTGGGAGGAATATGAGTGAGCCTCTTGAACTGACTGGAGTTCTACACACCTAGGATATTCCTCCTGGTCATAAGAGTGAGGAGAAGTGCCCTGCCTCTGACAACTTGATTGGAGTATAGGAGCTGCATGATCAAGAGTCAGACTTCTGGGCCTTTTTGAAATGAGTGAGGAATTGTAACTCATCTGAAAATGGGCTGTGAAGAATATTTAGAGTCGGAGGCATTAATGCAAAGTTCTGGGAAGGGTTGCATTATTGCCAGTCTCTTTCCTCCCCTTGCTAGAGGAAGGAGCGGGATTGCTTCTATGATTCTGATAAGAAACATAAAAAGGATGCTCTATGTGTAAGCTTACCGTATCAATCGCCCGACCAGCCAGTGTAAGTTCGATTCCTATCCTCAACCCGAAGGAAGAGGAGTGGAAGGATGAGGTGGGGAAGGTGGAGAGGCCCGTCACTCTCGCATCCTTCTTACCTCTAGAACTGCACACCATAGGCAAGATGCAACTTGTACTCTTGAAGGAGCCGGGTAAGCAAACAGCAAACACAACCTGCAAGCATCCACCACCGGTCCAAGAAAATGAGGTTCCAAGGACCTGTGGGCAGGCCCAAAGGGAAAGATAAATATGGTCGCAATAAGACCTTATCTATCTTCCTGTCCGACATATTCTTCGGAGTGATAATAAGTACTCATCCACTGGACTATCCAACTGCAGAAAAGTCTCTCACGGTCTCATAATATTTGGAGAAAGACATGTCATCAGACACTTCTGCAATGGCAGTCCGCAGCAGATAAAGACACCGACACTCCATGGTGGGTGTTGATCCTTATGGGTACAGCAACATGCCAATAGTACAAAGTAATGACTGAAACAGAAAGATGATAACGAGTCTAGTGAGATAACTCTGTCTGAAAATTCTTGCAACAGCAAAAGGCAATGCAGGAGAGATGGTCATACATGTATGCGAGAATTCCAGCCAACCAGAGACCTAAGTCTGCGAATACCGGGCAGAGATTCAAATCGGTAGTCAATCATCGCAGAGGAGTAGAGACAATAGCCGAACGAACTATCTCGGAGAGCCAGCCCTACTGGCCAAGGCTGGCAGCACCGTTCACCCCTAACTTGTCATTCTGAGTTGCCAGGTATTCCATTCCAAGAAGGAATGCGTTCGGCTAGAACCATCGAGCGCAAGAAAAATATGCTCAAGCATTTGCATTTTAACCGAATTGGGAGGGAAGAAAACCCTCCTATTCGGTGAATGCAAACGCTGTGTTGTTGTAAACAATACCTCTAGTATCTCAAAATCGAAACTGGTAACTCTTGGGAGGCCTACAAGGCAGTCCTGAGTTGTAGGTCAATTAAGAAAAGATACTATTCGTCTCAGTCACATACCCGTAGAGTTAACTACAGTTATGTGCCTACTACTCGGACAATTCAACTGATAACAGAAGCATGTCGTGAGAGAAATATATGTAGTATATTTGTAGGTTCCTCTACATCAACCTGTAACCTGAATTCTCTTCCTTTCGAGGAACAAGAATAAGGACTGGAAGCCGACCTCCTTCATTCTCTAATGAAGAGAGCGAAGGTGAAGTTTTCCCGAAGGAAGACTTCTACAGTGATAACAGGGTACCAAAGATGACTAGTTCAAGCCGAACTGGATGTTGCCAAAACAGTAGCACTGGAGAGGCATTCAAACTCTGTTCTATCCATCTTGAACGGATTGACGTATGTTTGGCAAGATCCTAGGATTGAACCAAAAACATAGTCTCTCGGGTTCGAATTCCGAGGAGTAAACTCCACCGAATTCCTCTTATTTCCTTGTTTCATTCAGGTATAACCAAGGAGTAAAGGTAAAAAAAGAGAGGAAGATTGACTGTTATTGCCCATTCTTCTCTATCCCGGGGGTGACCACATACTGAGGCGACGGACCATCATGTCCATCCAGGGATTATTTCCTAGTTTCATTCAGGTATAACCGAGAAGTGAAGGGAAAAAAAAAAAAAAAAAGAGAGGAAGATTGTCAGTTATTGCCCACTCTTCTCTATCCCGGGGGTGACCACATACTGAGGCGACGGACCATCATGTCCATCCAGGCCGAGCCCCTCCCGAGATATTCTCCTTCAGCAGCAGTACTTCCTTCGAACGCTAGAAATTCCAGGAATTAATGGCTTAGCGAGACTCCCAAGTTCGTAATAACAATTACCGGGAATGTCTGTCTCAACAGTGTGTTTGGAAATTACAGGAAAACCAAAACACTCCTGAGACGCCAGAAATTCCAAGGAATTCGAGCATTTGGCGAGATTCCCGATTATTGTAGTAACAATTATCAGGACTTCTCATCTCGCCCACTCTGGACCGTGGTCTCGCCCAAGTGTTTGCAGATCATAGAAGACAAAAACACTCGGAGAGTGCTAAAAATTCCAAAGAATTTTAAGAGCTCGGCGAAACCCCCCGAATTTCATCAGACGATTATTGAGTGGTGATCCTCCCGATTCCCGTAGAAATCGAGGAGGAATGGGCAAGATCCTTCCTCAACGATGTGGACTTACATCCAGTGGGACCCGAAGGTCCCTCCAGGAACACAGTCCCTGACGCTGAATCCTACAGAGAGGGCTCTGCAGGATCCCTCCCATTCACGTTGCCCCTCCCGGCATAGCCATAGGAAGAGAGGGAATGGGGGAGGAAGACTGGATGCTCTCACTCTCCTTGCCTGCGGAACTAGCAGTGGAGAAGTGAGCCATGGGCAGCCATCAACCTGCGGTGATGGCCACGCCGAGAGTCAAGGAAAACATTACCGTCTGGAGAAAACGTTTTCCCGAGGAGGGTTATGAAACTCGTACTGTTGGCGAGACGTCTGCCGCCACCGTGACCGTCGTTTGGGTTGGGCTGCGCGTGCATCTGACAGGAGAGCCAATACTATCCTCCGACGCATCCCAGTCCTCATCGAGGCCAAAACCTCTCAAGATGACCGAATGTGGAGCCACACCAATCTCTGCATGCGCGGTCCAGCAGGACCATCACATGAACAGCGGTGATGGTCACTCCACGAGTCTAGGAAAGCGTCATCGTCCTTGCCAGCCCCCACAATCTCCTCCAACCACTTGAGCGTATGATCTGTTTGGTCACAAGACCATACCAGGCTTGTAGGCTCTCCTGGCCGGACCATAAGAAGTGCATTCATCACAGTCACTCCTGTTCGCTTCGTTCCTCCAGGTGTAGCCCGAGGAGGTTGATGCGACAGGTGAGGGAGACCTGACGCTCCTACCCTGCCTACCAGCAGAACCAGTAGGCTGGGAAGACTGCAAGCGATCATCAACTCGCGGTGGTGATCGAGCTGCAGATCTGGACCAGCAGTCTCCTTGCAGAGAAGTGCTGGACCGAGGATAGTAGCATCTGTCTTGTGCATCAGGGGAGCTGCTACAAGCACTCCTATCCTGCCTACCAGCAGAACCGGTAGGCTGGGAGGACTGCACCCAATCGCCAACCCGCGTTGGTAATCGAGCTGCAGGTCTGGATCAGCGGTCTCCTTGCGGAGAAGCGCTGGACCGAGGACGGTAGCGTCAGTCTCGTGCATCAGGGGAGCTGCTACCAGCCGTGCAAGCTGTCCGGTCCTGATGGGAGCAATGGTCGGGTGACTGGTAGCATCCACTAATGCAGTGAGAACGAGCATCATCCTCACAACACGCCACAGTCCCAGAAACCGCTGAAGCTGTTCCTGGAGACTGGAGGGGGACCTCTTCCCAGCCTTGCCATGTGAACGGTCTGGTGGGAACGTCATGTCAACCCTGGGTACCTGACGATCGCTGCGCAAGCAATTGTCGGTCTGACGAGTCACCTGAGCAGCTCTTACTATCCTTCCGCTCCGTGCCTGGGTCCTGACGGTGAGCGTACTCAGCCATCTTGACCACGGGTGACCATACACTCAGTGATGCTCGCAAGCACCTCTGGAGCCGGGAGCAGAGGTACCAGCGGTGGCTGGTACCACTACGGTCCCCATTTTCATCCCTGATGAAGGAGTGATGGGGCCCGTTCCTGGAAGAATGGGAGGACCGGTGGAAGACCCACCTGTCTCACCGGAGCGAGATCAGACCCTTAGAAGTCCCTGTACAAGACTTCTTTGGGTAGGGGGCGCAAGGCCACACCTTCTTCTTACTCGGTTAGGGGCCCTTGGAAGTTGAAGGGGAAGAACCGGCAGAAGATGACGACGAAGACGAAGAAGATGACGACACCTTCCCCTTCGCTAACTTCCTCAGGACGGCAGAAGGTTCTCCCATCCAGGAAGGGGGTGTGGCGGCTGCCGAAGCAGCGGGCCCCAGTGCAACCTGGGAAGGAGGACCTGATGGAGCAGCAGTGGAGAGAACGCTTCCTTGAGAAGGGTTACAAAACTCTCTGCCACCACCGAGACTGGTCGGTCGCGCGAACGTGACCGTCGATTGGGTGGGGCTGAGCGTGCACCTGACTGGAGTGAGCCAATACCATCCTCCGACTCGTCCAAGTCCTCGTCAAGGCCGAAACCTCTCAAGAGGACTGTCTGGGGAGCCTCCACCAGTCTCTGCATGGACAGTCCCGCGGGACCGTCACGTCAACCCTGGGAACCAAGCAATCACCACGAGAGTGATCACTAGCAAGGTGCGAGTCACCTGAGCGACTCATTCCTTTCTTCCACCCCGTGCCCGAGTCATGTTGGTGAGCAGACTCAGCGTCAACGACTCTGGATGCAGGCGAATCCAAAGATTATGTGCACTCGGGGACTTGCGAAAAAGTGCCCAACACGAAATTAGTCTTAGGAGCAGAACCTCTAGGACTAGCAGCAGAAATGCGACTTAAGTTCGGGCTTCTACGGCTCCCAACACGTTCCCGAAGGAACGGGAGAGCCAGCAGAAGACCCAACCGCCTCCTCAGTGAGGAGACAGACCCTTAGAATTCCCGTGACGAGACTTCTTAGGGAGGAGACAACCTTCTCCTTCTATGGCAAAGAGCCTTAGGAGTCGAAGGGGTGGAGACTGATGAAAATATGATGATCTCGAAGAGGAGGATGACGACACTTGATGAGGTCTCTTCCTCTTCTATTCCTCCAAAATCTGCAAGACTTTGACCATCAAGAATAAATAAACATCACAGGGCAGCGGCGAAAGCTTCGTCCAGTGACGTAACTCCAGGGTAGTAGTGGTAAATGAATATGATTATCAGCAGGGGATCAGTACACACACTCGAGGATCAGTATCACAACATGCTACGAGTCACAGGTACAATTCCAAGGTTGGGATAATTAATACGAAGAGCTATCCAACCAATACTGTGTTGTAAACACATTCACCACTGTTAGTTTGTAAAATAAAGAAAAAATGACTTAAAGTAATAAGGATACTCCTCTCGCATCCAAGGACACCGCCCTCCGAAGTGAGAGATCCCCCAAACACCAACACCACACGTCCCCTCTTCTACCTTCGTCCGATAGTAAGTGAAAAGATGAAGAAGAGAAATTACCATATAAAACAAAACAAAAGACAAACCTATGAAGTTCCCCCCGGTAATTCCCAAGCGTAAGCGTAAATTTCGGATGAATACATGTCTCGTTACAGGATCAATATCACTCACGTTAAATACATATCTTGTCCTCGCGTTAAAGGGCTTAAGAATGTAAATAATAAAGATGTTGGCATACCTTTGCCGCCGACTCTTAACACAAAGTAGAAAGGCGGCTTTAAAGGCTATCACAAAAAGTGGGTTAGTATATTAATTGAATTGATTGAATTTAATATTAATATCAAACACCGTATATACATATTTATTAAATATATATATAAATAAACCAGAACGTCCCACCGTGAAAATGATCAACGACCAGTCAGCAAGAGCTCACAGACACACGTCGTCATCGGAAGACGGACGAAGGTAATTAGGCAAAGTGGAGCGTTTACATCCGTCAGGCTGG
Organism: Macrobrachium nipponense; assembly: GCF_015104395.2. Taxonomy (NCBI): domain Eukaryota; kingdom Metazoa; phylum Arthropoda; class Malacostraca; order Decapoda; family Palaemonidae; genus Macrobrachium; species Macrobrachium nipponense. The sequence goes on from NC_061108.1 coordinate 34,189,762, forward strand.
CCTACGCGCCTGCCACACGGTAGTTACTGCCTAACCACCTTGTTCAAAAATTTAACGGCCGTAATTCCAGCTACGCCGAAAGTAGTTTCTTATGTAAATGACCGAGGGTTTGTATATCGTGTAGGAACAAATGTGTTTTTATGTATGTATGTATGTGTGTGCGTGTGTGTGTTTGTCAAGATAATTGTACAGGGCATTTTATACTTATATATATATATATATATATATATATATATATACATATATATATATACATATATATAAACCGAAAACAATAAAATAAAAGCCAACTGCAGTCCATTTAGTGCCAACCATAAAAGTCATGGCTTCTAATCCCGGTCAGAGTAGGTAGCCGCCAACTATCAAAATCTTTATGGTTTAACGATATCCCAAGGCAGGCTAAATTCATTAGTAATGGCTATTCGTAGCCTAACACTTGAAAATATAATAGAATATACTTAAAGTGAAAGGCAGTGAAGAAACGGAACAATAAAAGCCTGAAACGATGAAACATTTGAGCAAAGTAATTGTTTGTTAGGGAAAATTAGCTACTTGGGAGCCTGATGCTTCCGTGCAAAACTCATGAGGATGACGTTGCTTGTCACTTACTTTCTATTAAAGATGCCTTATAATTTTGTGGACCAGATTGTGTCCCTAAAGCCTTTTCATATATTTCCTCCCCAACTCATTACTCATTCCCGACCTTAGTGATCTATCGTAAATCCATTATTCACGTGACAATGGAGGGAATGAGAACGAGGGTACTATACGGTGTACCTGTGCAGGCCTGTACCGAGGCGGGGGGCGTAAACGACCCACCCCAAAATTTCTGGAAGTCCATATTTTCTGTGACTATCCTCTCTATTGAACTGTACTTATAAAGTTATTAATTTTTTTGGCAGGTCTTATTTTATTATTTCTTTTATGAAATGCATGTTATTGTTAACATATTAAATGAATCAATCAATAAAACTGAAGAAATATTATTATATTGCAGTGCAAACTTCCAACATTATAAGTAAAATTCTTACCCAAAGTCAGTACTTTTAATAACATTTAATCGGACATAGACCACATAGCTAATTATTCTTCTTAATATAACTAAAATAACATTTTCAAGTTTTTCATCTTGTATATATACCTATATATGCAATGACATTTACAGAAGAAAAGGTCCAGTTTTGGGAAAAAAAGACCTCCCCATACAAAAAAAAAAAAAAAAAAAACTGGGTACGGGGCTGCTATGGCTTCTGTTAAAAGTCATTCGAGGAAGACGTGTTTGTCTGTTTGTATATTATAATTAATCTGGCTGCTGTCACCCTTGTCTTTGTAACTCCAGTTACAGAACATTTTCATTAGCAGAATGATCATCGTCACTAAATAGCATGACTATAATTGAGGCTTCTAGTGCTGCTTTAATCGCCTGGCTGAAATCATTAGCTGTTCTCAAAGACTTGGAACGGGAATTAGTTAAGAATCTTCCTGACTTGAGCACACAAACTCACATAGAATGAGAGAGAGAGAGAGAGCAGCAGCAGCATTTCTTCCTGAGAATGACTGCTGGTTCTTACATTTTTCCTTCTTTCTTGCATTTGATTTTCACCCTTCGGTTTTCGATCTTCTTGCTACTTAATTACTGAAATTAAATTATATTTCATTGTCTTCCTGTTAGGCTAAACTCTAGAGCTCTAACGAATATTTCCACAAGGATTCCTCCTTGTTCATATTTAAAAAAAAAAATCATTTTTGCTCTGTTCTTCTATTAGGCTATCAGAATTTTCTCCTTTTTCCAGAATTTTTTTTCTTTTTCATTTTCGGTCTCCTTGACAACATAGGGGCTTGCCCCAGTCTCTCTCTCTCTCTGTTGATGGGTACCGTAAGATTCAGACAGTTTTAATGGCACCTGTCTGTTTTTACTGTCACTGATCGAGTCTTCGCTTTTATTCCACAGTCCAGTACTGACTTCCGTACCGGTGTGAAAGCGATTTAATCCAAAACTACACCAATCCTTGTAATCATCCTTGTAGTACTACAACACCACTACTATCACATAAAGACCGAAATTAGTACTAGTTTCGGTCTTTATGTGATAGTAGTGGTGTTGTAGTACTAGTTTCGGCATTTTACTACTACTGGCCCGTGTTATTTTCAAGGGCTGAATGATTACTTGTAATCATTCAGCCCTTGATAATAGCACGGGCCAGTAGTAGTAAAATCCCGACACTAGCAAGGACCATAAGAATTTTGAAGCGTCGTTGTTCCATGAAGAAGAATGCTGCACTATAAATAAATAAATAGATAAAATAAAATGAAAATAAAAATAAAAAGAGAAAGTTTGCCAATACAAGTTCAATATAATTTGTATGATGGGTGTGTGTATATACTTTGCGTGTACTAGTGTGAATTTCTGGACTTCTCTGGCTTTCATTGCAACATTCCACGTCACGCAGCGCCAGTCATCCCTGACCCAACGCATTAAAGTAGTTTAACTAGACCATTGAACTGACTTTCAGCTCTCATAGGACTGGCCCGAGGGATTAGTTAGGATAAAACAAAATACCAGTTCTGGGCCTGAAGGCTACCTCTGGAATCGAATGTAGTTCATTCAGTGTGATGATGAATGAGTGAAAATTAAACTGCAAATTCCAAAAAGGCACATTCTTCCACATTGGAACACATGCCCACAATAAATACATTTACTCGCGTATCCATACATACATTTAAAAATATTTTTTAAAATTCATTAAATGACCTAAGGATTTTAATATTTTCACCACTTATATTTATATCTTATCAACAAAATTACATCTCTTCATAAAAATTGAAAGGACTGAAAATGCAGATGGTTCTGATAAAATTTCTTTTGCTGATGTATTTCCAAAGGTTGACAATCGCTGCTGGTCATACTTTGGACACTCACATAACACATGGCTGACCATTATTATCACCTTGCACTCTGAACGCTCGGGAGCCGGGCTATGTGGGCTGCTCATTAAGTATCAGTGTGTCAGACGACAATGACCTACTTATTCAGAGACGAGTCAGAATTACTTGCGCATGTCTATCTCTCTGGTATAATGAGCTCCATTTTCTAACGCCAGGTTTGATTTTCTTGTTCCAAATTCCATGCATTTTGCCATTTATTTACGATGACTATTTTTATATATATCTTAATACAGTCGCTAATAGGGATGGTTACATTTGCTCTTATCATGTGGACTGCTTCTTTAGCCGCTTTATCAGACTCTTCGTTTCCTTTCATCCCTACATGGGCAGGGATCCAACATATTTCAATACTTTTTTTCCATTATTATATAACTTACGGAGTGAAAACTTAATCTGTTGGTAGAATATTATTATTTGAATTGTAACACTGAATGGTTTCGATAGCGCTTCTGGAGTCGTTAAAAAGCACAAAATTATTAAATGAGTGTTCTCTGATTATCTTTATGGCTGATGTTACTGTGTACATGACAGCTGTAAATACTGGGACGTTATTGGGAAGAGAGATCTGATACGGTGTCTGAGTGCACTGCAGCTTATCCCACTCCGTGCTCTGATGTAGATCCATCTGTGTATATTGCGTAATGCGGCCCTTTTCGGTTTGTATGCTCTATTGAATGTTGCCTATGGTGGTGTATATGAGTAACTTTTTGATAAATATTCCAGATGTGTACAAATTCTCATTTTATCCATTGTCCAAGGAGGAGGTGATTTTATTACTGAAGCCACTATCATATTTATATTCAGCGACACAGCAAACGTGTTGAACGAGTTTTTATGACCATCGATCATGCAATGCATTTGACGCCAGATTTTCCTTTTTAATCAATGTATCATTACTAATATAGCCTAGCATTGTATAGCGGAGGTCTCTTAGCAACCCCACATTGTTGGTGTTCGTGACATGAGGGCCGTTCCACGAAGCCATTTTCTCTTTCGCTGCAAAGTGTTGCCTATCCCGGACTTTAGTTGTTGGATTAAAGAGATGGTCGGGAGAATCACTCGCTTTTTCTGAAATTGAGTGAGAGAAAGTGAGGTGCATGGCGTGTAGTCTTATCCTCGTATCAAATGCATATAAAATGAAGGATTCTGGGACAAAATCCCCCGGAGGACAAAATCCCCCATTGGACAAAATCCAACGAGACAAAATCCCCCTGGACAAAATCCTGCGTGGACAGAATCCCCCGGGACAAATTTAAAGTCATGAAAATGTAAGCAACCAATAATAGTAGTAACTTGTTTTATTTTCCATTGCTTATATAGTTCCAAACAGAAATATATTAGAATACAGTCGTTTGCTGGTTTTACATTTATCATTGCATATAATAATTCTAGCTAACTAATATTACTGATAGAAATTTTTTAACTAACTCAGGAGGTGGAATTCTTAAAAATAAAATTATTTGAGGAAAATGCAAATGTCACGAAAAATGCTAACTCTTGTATTTTTCTGTGAATATTTTGGGCACAAATGAAAAAAAGCAGCTTTTAACATCGACTTCAGGAAAGTACGCTATCAAAGTATTCAGCACTGCTCTTTCAAAATCGATCATTGCACTCGCAGGCGAGCAATTTGTCAAGATTTTTACTTCTTGTACAAATCTGTTATAAGTAGTTTGGGTCTTATCCGATAATAGTGCATAGTGTTTAACGTAAATACATCCTTCACGATGCAGTTTCACCTGTCCTTTGTTGCTCTTCACGAACTCCATCTTGTATGGGTGGAAGCATAAAGTGCTTTCCAAAATGAACTCTTTGTGAGAAGATTTAGTTAAACTAACTATGTAAGTAAAAAAGTATATCGCCTTTTTAGAAAAATGAGCAAACGACTGTACTGCTATGACAGTAAGAAGATTTAGTTAATGTAGCTGTTAGTGAAATTTATTTTACCTTGTTTGAAAAACAAGCAAACAGTAGAATACGGGGAATTCTGGCCAGGGGGATTTTGTCCTATGGGGGATTTTATCCTACGGGGGATTTTGTCCTGATACCAAAATGAAGCTTCTCCCCTGTTTGAGATAATTTTCTTCGGTGGAAATTTTTCAGATAGGCGAATACCATCTTATTGTTGTTTTTTTTTATGTTCTAGTTGATGTATGTATGCACGTGTTCTTACGAGGAGCTTCCACAGAAAATAGTGCACGTGTGAAGAAAGGAAAATAAAGCGTACAGGAATAAGTTTGGCCCTTAAAGAATAATGAGTTAAGATCAACAAGAGTTTGATTGGCTGCTTCCCTTAGTTATGGAACATAAACTGGATATCGGAAAACATTCTGAATAGGTTATGCCATAACTCAGAAGGGGGAGATCGATCTTCTGCCATAAGAAAAAAATATTGGAAAACTAATAATGAAGTTAATTTTTGAACAAAATATGAACTCAAGAAAAGGTAACAAGGAACCTTCCCAGTAATGGTAACGTTTTTCGGCGATTGTGACGATACTTAAATGGTTTAGGTACGGTAGGGGATGTTAATCTAGGCTATTTTAACTAAAATTCTCGGCGAAAGTTATTCAGTAGTTGCTAGAATCCTTTTCCGAGTAAAGAATGTGGGCTCATTTTTCCTTAATGGATTACTCTAACTCACTTGTAACAGACTAAGCAAATGTTGAGATTTTTTGGTTCATGTGAGGAGAAGCCATCCAAGTTAGGCTCTCTTATTAGATGGGTTAAAGACATAAACACACACACACACACACCAAGAATTGTGAAATTGAAAGTTTTTCGGAATCTTCACATCCTTTTCTTTCCCTCTTTTTTTCGTTGTTTCTTTTCTCCATGTAGGAATATTCATTTTTCTTTGGTGACACCTGGAGAACTTAGGCCTAGCTACCGCCCTGTATATGAGTCTCAACATCGATTTAATTATATATATCTAATATTATATATATATATATAGATATTATATATATATATGTGTGTGTGTGTGTGTGTGTGTGTGTGTGTGTGTGTGTGTGTGTGTGTGTTTGTAGCCAGTAAACGTCAAATCATCTTTATTTTTCATAGATACATAGGTCAGGACACCTCACCCAGTCACTGATCCTCTCCCTTTTTGTCATTGCAACACCGAATGAAGGCCCCTCATTTTTCTGTTGTGATGCTCCTGACGTTAGGATCGGGAGGCCAAGGGCGTTTTGTGTATCAAGGCTGAAATAATTCGAGCCATAAACGACATTAAGTGCGGCGTCATAATCGCGTAGCCGAACAGTGCATACTTCAGTAATATATTTTCCATAACTGGGTATTAGCTAACAGCTTATTATTGTTTGCAGGTCGTCGAAACCAATTTAGGTAGCTGTTTAGGGAATAAAATTAAACAATCTTGACGTAACTTTTTGAAATTAGTTCGTTCAGATCTTTAAGTCATCCTCATCAAAATGCACAACATTGTAAATGACCCAGGCATCCATTGTCGGTTACTTTCCTTTGTTCATAATAAATTTGTTATTATATGTTTACATTTCAAGTTAGAGTTTCCATAAACTCTTGAAGTATAAATTGATACTAGCGCTAAAGCAGTTATTCATTTTCTAGACCCCAATGTGATTTTTATACGATTCCATGCAAGAATTCAAAACATTGACCCTCAGTTGTCTAACTTGGTACGGACCTGATCTGGTATTGTAGTGGAGCCATAATCAGAGTTGTTGAAGCATAATGTGGAATGTTTACGGATTTCTTCCACACACTATCCTAACCTAGTCTTCATTCCATTGTGATGTAAGTTATTGTCGGGACATTGTACAGACAGGCCCATTTATAGCGATTTTTCTCAACAACTTCGTACTCGTGGTCCTTGAGAACTTCGACGATTGTCCGGTAACCACCGGAAATGTCGGGCTGACCTTTGAAAAGTTTCCTTGGATATCGGTCGAGCAATAATACGTGTCTGTTAGTTGGGCAGATATTTGAATGTTTCTTCCAACCTGCTTTGGATTGACAGTTTTCTACGATATTTTTTTCTTCCCCCTTCAGCTAGTCGTATTTATCCCATATTGAAAGCTTTTATTTAACTTCTTCTTTTTTTTTTTTTTTTTTTTTTTTTTTTTTTGTAAGAGGAGCAGTTGCCGTAGGATAGTGCGTTAGGAATTCGAACTTTTTTCGCTTACTCGGGGAGTAAGCCTACAAACTACTTTGTTGTTGTTGTTGATCTTCGTCTTGTTCTTGTTAGGGGTGTAGGAAAGGTCTATGGAGAGCCTAAAATGGTCTAAAAAAAGGCGTTTTGCTTTGAGTTGAAGATACAGGAATCTTAGGATAGGATATTTATGATCTATTTATTAGAATGAAAATGTAAAAGACAAATAATGTGCATGTAAAACAGTACAGAAAAATTATTTTATAATAAAATATGATTTATTTATTTTAATTTTCGTTGGTGAAACAAGGCTCTATTTGGCTGCAGACCTGAGCATGTTATTTACGTTAAACGTAAACGTTAAGCTGGAGGTCAAATCACGCCTCCTTTTTTAATGCTTTCGGAAATGGCACGTAAGGAGTTCACGCAACGCACAGTTGTCAAACCATCAACCCATGTCCCCCTAACTGCCACATAACAACCACCCACCTGCATACTCCAAGCCCTTGAAATTAGAACTCTGACGTAATGTATCAACTGAACGCACGCAGCCGACTACCCATTCTGTGTTGTTGAAGAGGATCCTACGGATTCATAACGAGATGTCTTATCCAACCTTTTCTGTGGCTGTAGGTAACTTGGCTTAACGCGGTTCAAAATTTTGATTGCAAATTAATTCTGGGATGACGGTTACGAATTACTTGAGAAATCGTGTTTTGAAAAAGGGAAGGCCTGTGCATATGATGTGTAGCATTTTTTATTCTTGCGTCAGATTGGCAAAGTTGTTTTATATACAATTGAATTCCTAGTTTTTAGGAACATTTTAGTTTTTTCAGGTTACTGAAGACTTCGTTGTCACGTAAGTACCCGGTCAAAAACTTAGATATGATGTTTAGGTCTTCTCATTTTCGTCCCGCATTGTACAGCTTTACGTTGGTTGTATTAACCTCCGTTTTAGATGATACTCATTTATTTTGGATGATTCATTTTCTTTATTTTATCAATGAGACTGAATCTGAGATGGTCCCTGTAATATATAACCTCGCCCTTACACATGCTCTAAATCGTTTTTCTCTTCTTCGGAAGATATCATCACTGTTCCTGTTTTTATGAATAATATTGCGGCCTTCAATCTATTGAGTTATTATAGTGACGAGTCCCTTGTTCTCACAGGCTCCTCTTTTCAAATTCACCTGCGAAAATCTCTAATTCTATCAGTACCGGATTTGAAGGTGGGATGCTGCACAACTCGTATGAAATAAGTAGGCCAAAAAAATTTGTTTTATATTTTCTATATAAATTAATATCTTAAATATGACAAGAGGCCTTTCCAAAGACTAAATAGTCCTTAATGTTTTTCTTATTTATCTTTTATTTTCTTAAGGCAGCCAACTGTAGCAATGAGTATATATTTCAGTAACATGAAATTCATAAAGGGAAATGAAGCCTAAGAACAATGAGTATCGAGTTTGTCAAAGTCGTTCCCAGCCTTTAACAACCATTGAAACAAATTCGTTGTTACTTCCTGCACCCCAGACCTGTCTGGATATATATATACAAATATGTGTGTGTATGTGTATTCATGGTCAAGTCACGTGAATTGTTAGAAGCAGGAGGAAAGGAAGACATAGGAGAGACTGGACAGACGGCATGAAAGAGGTGGTGAAAGGGCCTCAACTTCAAGGAAGCGGGAGAGTGCGGGAAAAATGTAGGTGAAAGGCGCAGTATCTGAAATGTTTAATTCTGGCCCTTTTTCAAATCTCCTCACTTGAGAGTAAACTATCCGTAATACCAGTATGTATTCCCATCAAAGGTGTCATTTAAACTGATGAGAGCTCCTTCCACATTCCTCCTAGTGATCCCGTCCGAACTTTTACAAATAATTTTGCCTTTTTTAAAAACAAAGGCAGGATTCAACCCCCACTGTGCCTAGCAATGGCGCTGCAAACATTACCCAAACGGCAGGCTGCAATATGTTCCCATTTCCTCTGGTCTGATGAAGCCTATGCTTTAGGATGTATAAACTATGAACAATGTTATATTGAAGAAAGTGGGTGTTTTCTGGACCAGCGGAGACGGGAACATATTGCATTCCGCCGCTTAGGTAATGTTTGCAGTGACGTTGCTAGCCACACTGGGAGTTAAACCCTGCCATTAATGAAAAAAAAACAAAATTATTTGTAAAATTTCAACAGGATCACTAGGAGGAATGTGGAAGGAGCTCTTATCAGTTTAAATGACACCTTTAATGGGAATACATACTAGACATTTTGGGGCCCGGGGGGCACAGTCCCATTTGAGGCCCCTCTTATGAGGTGGGGGACGATTGAAGCGAGCCAAAGTAGGTCGGGGTTGGGGGGGGGGGGCGCTGTAAGGCCCCCAAGGGAAAATTTTTAGAATATGAGCGTTTGTAGGATCATTTTAAAGGCACTTGTAAAAGCAAATATTAGAAATTTTATTTCTTAAAACTAGGTGTATATTGAATAATTGAAGATCCACTTAATCCAGTTAAACATAATGATAAGTGGTAAAAAGGGGGATAACAGTAATGTACCTGATGGCGATATGATGTGGAGGGAGTTAAATGAATCAATATTGCTGGAAGGGACCTATTATGTGAAGGGAGGTAGATCAGAGTGAAGGGAGTTAGTGTGAATGGAGTGAATCATTTGAAAGTGTATTATCTGGGCAAATGGGGCCATTATGGGGGCCCTCGGGGGATAATTAGGACCCCTATAAGCAGTAATCAATTGCCTTAGATCGGCCCTGCCCTTACCCCAGTCAACGTTACCCACCCTCCTCCGATCCGTATGAGAAGGTCTATAATGGGCTCTACGATCGGGATGGGTCTCGTGGAGAGCCCTATTTCTTATACATAACATTCTGGTTACATTTTTGTTCACAGAATTGGAAATTGGGGCCCTTTAGTGAGCCCTAAACTTTCGGGTCCAAATATAAATGGGTCCCTTGACCATTTTGGGGCCACTGGATTTATAGCTTGTCCTGTCATTGCAGCAATGGTTGAATTTCGCATTTGGGGGCCCCCCCTCACTTTGGGGCCCGGGGGGCGATTTCAAAGAGGCCCGGCAACACACCCCCCCCCCCCCCCACCCCACCCCAAGGAACGCTACGGACTGATTACGGACAGTAACTATATTTACCACAGAGAAAGGGAGGCATCCACAATAGTGAATGTTACTTTCGTGTAAAAACAAGCAATAGCAATTAGAATATGCGTAGTTTTTTTTTTTTAAATGGTTCCTACTTGTTCAGTTGAAGTGCCGGTTATTTGTTGCATTTGTGTCAGAAAACGCGACTTTTCCAGTCTATTAAGTCACCAGGTTGGTGATTCGATGCAACTTGAGATGACGGAGGGCACAATCAAAAGTTGCTACGGAAGAGAGGAGCGGGAAGGTGGCTAAACCATAACCTAGGTTTAGGTGGCTAAACCTTGGGAAAGGTCGGGAACTTCAAATCTCAAGATTCCTTCTTCCCTGATAAGTCACTCTCTTTGTAAAAATAGAAGAAATGGCGAATAGAAAAAACAAACTTGAGTTAAATGTAAATGTTTCATAGTTCTTTTTGTAGTAACTAACCCCTGATACTATGAAATGCATTATTCTATCAGCAAACAGTGGATACATCAGCCAAGTATATCTATCTACTTACGAACAACAGAAGCACTTGCTGAGTCTCTGAAAGATCGATGAATACTAGGTAGCTGGCCCTGATTTAAGTAGACCGCGTGAGCTGAAAGTGCTCTGGCTCATTTTTTTTTTTTAAGTCTCTACCTTTGGAACCACCATCATGAAACTGCTTTGTAATAAATATTGATATAAGGTGTCATTTTCAACCTGAAATATTCCCAGAAAGAAAGTAGTTGAATCGTGTATGAAAAACTCGTGGGTGTTAGCACGTTTTCATGAACGATTTTCTATTCTGGATTTGCTCTATTCAGAGTAATAAATCTCTACACCTTGAGCTTATTTCGGATGACAGAGTTCTCCCTGTTTCAAAATCGATATCTTTTTGTAATAAGCTAAGGGAAATATATTTCGTACATGTACTACAAGATTACCGGGTGAATCTGTCACTATATATATATATATATATATCTATATACTATATAGTATATGACTTATATATATATATATGTGTGTATGTATGTAGATATATAATATATATATAATATAATATGATATATAATTCCCGAGGTAGAGCGAATTAGATATTAAAGGCTTGTAGCTCGATATATATATATATATATATATATATATAATATATATATATATATAATATATAACTTCTTCATAATTAGTTCTTTTAGCTTGACAGAATATATAAGGTTTAATATTTTAACTGTCGACAGGCAACGTCATCGGAATCTTAATGGATGGAATTTGCATGACGTCATCTATATAAAAGGGTTAATGCGATTTACAGTTTAGTGGTTAAAATTAGGCCTCCATTGATTAAATTCCCCCTATAATAAACGACCACTCTAGCCCCATTTACGCGATTCGAAATTGGCGCAAAAGATATCTGACGGCAGAGAAATGTCAGATCCATTTGCCCATGATATATAGGAATCCAGCGAGTGACGTCAATCCCATACATCAGGATCCAATTAGGGCCGGGGGGGGCGAGGGGCGGTTGGCGGCGGTGTTTGTGAGATTGGAGATAATAATATCACTAATATATAGAAGGATGAGATTAAAGTTTGAAGATAGTGAATGACACATTTGTCATAGTTAAGACATCGAAAGGAGGGAGTTTGAGTGGTTAGGCAGCACGATAGAGACCCAGGAAATAACAGAAAAGACAAGTAAAGGTGAAAGTGAGATCAATCTCACAATTGCACAAAGAAGTAATAGAGAGACTGGACAACAAGATGGAAGGAAGGGAACTAGAATGGCGACAAAGTCAAAGGACAAAAAGTGGCTACCCCCCTCCAGCAGGGATAAGAGCTTATGCCCTAGAACCAGTAGCAGCAACCCGTAGAGAAAAATACAAGTAAATTATGCGCCGAAGTTTCCTCGGCGCAATCGAGTTTTCTGTATAACGTGTAATGCTGTACGAAACTCTCAGCCACGGTTCAGGAAACTCGGCCGGCAATGGTGGCCTGTGTTGTTGCCTTGCCAGACGCACGACCTCGACTAACTTTAACATTAAATGAAATAACAACTATTGAGGCTAGAGGGCTGCAATTTGGTATATGTGATGACTGGAGGGTTGATGATCAACAGACCAATTTGCAGCCCTTTACTCTCAGACAGAAAAAGCGCGGACGGACAGACAAATAGCCATCTCAATACTTTTCTTTTACAGAAATTAAGAAGAACCCGGATACACCCTCTTTATTAGCTGTCCAACAACCGATGACATTGTGAGAGAGCGCCCTTGGGGCCCAGATGAAGAGACAAGGGAGAATCATAAGTGGGTCGCCTCTGTAGTTTAACACTATCTCTCCTAATCCCTTTCACATTTCACTATTTCTATTGCAATAATCCATGCGAGCATACACCAACTGAATTAAAACTAGCCAACCAATCAGGAGAGACTGAAAAAAGAACTATAAATCAGAGGTTGTCAAGGCATGCATCCACACGTCTCCCTCCAAGTGTCGAATATTCGAGACTAGTACTACGGAAACATATTAAAGTGGAAAGGACAACCTAAGAAGTTCAAATGGAATGACAAGCTGTACTAAAGAAAAACATCCTACTCTGGATCAACAAAAATACGTCGGGAAATGCCGATTAAGGGGAAACCATAACGATCTTGAGATATTCGTTGAAATGATAGTCATCTCAAGAGTGGTTTTCTCTCATTTTTGTCGAAAACAAATTCATGTTGGTTAAACTATACAATTACGTGCTCGTGTTTACTGAGCGTCTAGTTCGAGACATTGTCATAAGAAAGTATTAGGAATCACAGGTTGGACTAGAATGTTTATAGGGAATATTCCTAAGTTTTCTAGCCAACGGCCATACCACGTTGAGAGCACCGCTTCTCGTCCTAAGTTTTCTCAATTCTTAGAAACTAGTACTTCATGACGAATCCTTTGATTGCACACCTCTGGGTTAAATTTCTCAGATACAAGTAAGTCTTAAGGTAAAGATTGTCAAAAAATTTTTCCTTTTATTCACAAGGCAGACTTTATTCAAATCTCTCGACTTCACGTAAATTTACGCTTCATTTTGTACAATATAACAGAGAAAGATTTGTACGTTCTGTCCCTTAGCACACCGTTTTCGGAGTCTTGTCAAAAAGTAATTTTTGAAAAATCATTAATTTTCCCTAACGCTGATTTGAAAGTCGTCGCAGACACAATATGTTTAAACACAGTGTGTTGAAAAAAATCCCGTTATAATTAACTTGTCCGAAAATGAGATAAACGCTTTGCTGAGATAATTATCACATTCCTGAACTTTAACCAATAAAATATCAACTCCAGCAATGCTCATCTTAATAATCCCAAACACATTTCCGTTAATCTCAGGTTGGTTGGTTGCCCCTTGTACAGCTCGTCATTCCTATGAGCTTCCCAGTCCGTTCTGATGGCTTCCTCGAAAATTAGATGCAGCACGTCCACGAAGTGTTATGCAGTCGCAGAGAAGTGATGGTGTATTTGGATCATCTATGTATCATATGGTTCAGTCTCGGCCTCCTGTAATTCTTCTATCCCTTTTATCTGAGACCTGAGGGGTACTAGACTCATTTGCACTGGTTGCTAGAAAGAACTTCACAGAGGACACGTTGCCACATAGCGATACATTCCCTTTGTGTGGCTATTCTAGTGTCTGCTGTTCTCCTTTAGAGCATTAGCCCAGGTAAAGCTTGGGCCAATAAAAATTTCACAGGTTCTCTAGGTGAACTTCCTGAATATACATACATACATACGTACATACATATATTAGGGCTGTTGCCTTGGTGTAATAAGGCGCCCTATGAGGTTATGTTAGACCTGCGATAATTTTACGCTAAGTCGGTTGGTTATGACTTCCATACTCGTTGGAGTGTCTTGGGCTTTGATGATAACTTACGAAGTCGGAGTATCTTCTTTGGTTATGACAACGGAGATGTTTCAAACTCATGATGATAATTTCTAAGTTCATTCAATATCTTCGTTCTGATGTGAGGTTTCTAGTAGAAAACACGAAGTACAAAAAATATTTCTATTCTCTGAGATTACATGATGAAGATCGGATACAATTTGTACAGGTCTGCCAATGATGATGGCCATTTGAATTATAGGTCGCTGTGGTTGTCTTAAGCAGGAAGCTTGGATTACTGTTTTCAAAACAAATGAATGACCACAGGTGACAGCAACTAGACTGACTGATTACAACATGTCAATCTTAGCCTACTTTATCGTATCTGGACTGATCACATTCCTGCAAGCAATCTGGTTGACCACTTGGGTCACTGGTTTTAATTAATCATAGTTTAAGTTTTTTATATATGGAATAACATTCCATATATTCTGCTTATGTAGCACTTACATACAATATATGAATGATAAAGGTATTTAAAACCACGAGAACCGCTATAATCCAGTTCGGATCCAATATCACGAATGTAACTCGTAGGACATTGACACTTTCTTATTTATCCTTTCTACCAAATCGATTGACTATGGGTGATAAAATATGGTATTGGTTTTCTTAATGCACGGAATTCACACAACAAGTTAAGGAAATTATTATTGATTTACACCACTCGAGTCAGAGATTATCATGTGTTGAATTCCATGTTTACTGATGTAGCACTCATAAATGTTCCTAGCGCACTCAATTGCGGTGTTTGTTTTTTTTAGTGCTATTAATTCTATATAACGTGTCAAGACAACTATTAACACTAAGAGGTGTTTATTTCCTCTGTCAGACTCATAACTCTGTTAATAATTCTACGAGTATTCTTTCAAGGATTGATTTGGCACGGGATAGGCCCTAAACTGACAGGTGTCTTAGTGTGTCCCTTGTTTTCATGACACATGTTACAATTAGTTATGTGCTTTTTATATCTGTAAGCATTGTAGGCCAGTAAAATAGTGATTTGGCTTTCTGTGACATAATAGAGAACCCTGGGTGACCATGTAATGGATTGGAATGCAACCAGTTTAGGACGATTGGTATGAAAGAGATTATTACTATTACCTGGTCGTTAGTCACCTGCTGTGTTCTTCGGGTTTTCCTCGTCACGGACCTACATATAATATTATATTTGATTACATAATTCTGCTACACATACTTTAAATATACTTTTGCTTTAGGGTTTCCGTTCGAAGTGTTTATTGTTTTGCTTAGCTGCTGACCGTTGCCTTGTTCAGGTTGTAACAGTTCAGCGCTCAAACCCAGATATTCAATGTTCACGATCTCTTGGGTTAATGAATTTTCTTGTTCAGATACAGTTTTAACAATGGGCACGGATGTTTCTATATCTTTTAGTCCAACTAATGGTTCTTTGCAGTATGGTGCGGAATTGCGGGATAATGCGTCAGCTATGATACTTGCTTTCCCAGGTAGATATCTTAGCTTGGCTCCAAAGACCTGAATGATCATATGCCACAGAGTTCCTTTGGGACTGTGATTAAAGCCTTTGAAAAACTCAGTAAGGGACTTATGGTCAGTAAGGACTTCAACAGGATAGCCGTAGATTATGAACTTAAGATAGTGAGTTAACGATTCCATAGCCCTTCTATTACTGCATATTTACTTTCAGAGGGCTTTAGTTTACGTGAATAAAAAGCTATAGGAAAGAACTATTTATTATATTGCTGAAGTAGTACCCCTTCTACCCCTTGGTCTGAGGCGTCTGTTGCAATAAAAAAAATTCCTTATTTAAATCAGGGATTTTTAAGATAGGTGAGCTGCATAATTCGAACGCCTGTTGATGCTTTTCAGACCATAATAAATCTACGCCCTTCTTCGTAAAACCTGTTAAAAGAGCTGCTGTGATTGACGAGTTACATATTTACTTACGATAGTAATACCCACTACAGCGCAA
Source organism: Macrobrachium nipponense (assembly GCF_015104395.2). Lineage (NCBI taxonomy): Eukaryota > Metazoa > Arthropoda > Malacostraca > Decapoda > Palaemonidae > Macrobrachium > Macrobrachium nipponense. The sequence goes on from NC_061108.1 coordinate 34,205,849, forward strand.
AAGTGCTGTATCCCTCTTTTACGTTAATAGGTACCAGAAGTTATGAATAGCCGACACCTTACCATGGACTACTTTAAGACCTTGACTAGACACATAAAACCTAAATAACATGTTCGGTTTTTAAAACTCACATTTAGATATTTTACTCTGAGATTATTTGTCTTAGTCTCTGTAGCACTAGCTCTAGTTTATGCATATGTACTTCTAAGGTATTAGAAAAGATTACAAGACCAACCATATAGGCATGTAGGGTATCCCCTAAAAGTTTCCAAACACTATATTAATCATTCTGGTGAATGTAATTGGGGCGTAACGTAAACTGAAGGCATACATAAAAATTGATAACGTCCCCTGAATGTGCTGAAGGCGGTGTATGAGGTACCTCACATAGCTAATGGTATCTGGTGAAAGCCTTTAAGTCCCAGCTGGTGGAAAATTTATTCTTACCTAACAAAGATAAGATATCGTCGGTACATGGCACTGGAAAACGATCGGGAATCGTTTCCTTGTTTAAGTGACAGAAATCTACTCAGATACGCCAAGTCCGATCTTTTTAGGCATGATGTTTAAGGGAAAAATTATATGGGCTATTTGATTTCCTAATGACTCCTATTACTAACATTTTTTTCAATTTCGTCATTTATCTCTATTTTGAAATTTCATTGGGAGTCTATATGAAGCTTTATGTTTGTCCTTAGACTGTATTTTGTGTTCAATGACATCCGTTTTCCCCCAGAGATCACTCGCTAGTGGAGAAACATCCTGGTATTCAGATAAAAGATAAAAAAATTTCTGCTGAATCACCTCTGCTTGAATGACTTTATGGATATTACTTTAGATAGAGTATAACTGGTTGGGCGTGATTAAATTTAGCAACAGTAAAAAATGCGATATTTATAACTTCCATATCCACGATATATATATAGGTTTTGTGGATTACTAAATTGGTATTCGGATGGTTACAGACTTCAATATTGACTTGTTGCTGTGAGTCAACAGTGTATAGAGCTTTGTTCGCGAAAATAGTTATATTTCAGAGTGTCGGGAAGGATTAAAATTTCAGATCCCAGCAAAATCTTTTTACACGCACTAAGACATTCGAGGGTGCATGCGTCTCGAGATTTTGCGTGCAAACTGCAACTGCGGGTGTGGGAGAATTCTGTTGGGTCGCTTGAACAATTTCACGATTTATGAGACAAGTGATTGGTTCCTCTATATAAGTTATTATTTGATTAACTGTCTCTTTTTGTCCAAAACGGATTTTAATGTGTTCGAAGGTTTATAGAATTTTCCTTTGATAAACACGCCTTATTTGGCAGGAGGTAAGATAATGTTTTGTATACCCATAGATGGATATCTTACAATTACACTAGATACAGATCAATGGTTTTTATAACTATCAAAGTATCTGTAAGTGTTCACTTATCCGCCCTGTACTAAATCTGAGTTATGCTACGACAACTAACTCTTTATTGCCAATTACTGAACCATACTCCGGACTTCTCAATAGGAAAGTTTGAACAACAAACGGTGAGTCCTTAAATACAGGATATTTCGTGGACTAAAGGAATAAAAACAATGTAAATGGCTGATATTCTAATTTTGCGGCATGTACAGTCGGGCATAATCCACCACTACTTATAATAACTTATTGTATTAAAATTACAAGAACCTGCTCTGATTACTTGATACGTTCGTGAGATTCATAGGAAAATTCCCTTTTAATTCAAAAAGGTATTGGCATGAATGATCCAACATCACTCTCCCTCCTTCACTAGAGTCGCTTATTGTGTGGAATGTGCTTTGCTTGGAACACTGGGAAGATTTGACTGACCCTGACCGTTATGTTAGATGGCACAGTAACCAAGTTTGCTGAAGCACGATTTGTTCGTTTCTGATTTTAGGGCTACTGTTTACCTAATTCTTTTTATAATAATTAGAATTCTTCTCTTTATAATCATCGGCAACGTTTTGTGTGTTTTTAGCATTATGGTGCTGTTGGTTACGTATAAAGCAACGAACGTAAGAATGACTTGAACTATTATGAATTGAGCGATTACTATTAAAACAAGTTATCTCTACTGCGTTATTATTAACTATATGAACTTGCTGTGGTTTACTTTCATTCTTTGCTAGAATTTGAAATAGTGAGGGATCCAGGTCAGTGCATTTAGGCATATTTTGTTGATTTTTTATATGAATGTTAAGTATGTTAACCTAATGAAAGTTTTTACAGACATGTTATTCATTGCAATCCAGTCGTATTTTTTTTTTAAAGTTAAGTTGAGTCATAGAGATTCGATTTTTACGCATATGAAAGGCCTAGGGTTTTTGATTAATAATACATTGCCAATATGTTCGCTGTGACCTATGGAATGTGAAGAACAGCGCAGAGGCAACGACCCGAGAAAAGCTGACGAATAGTTTCTGTGGATGGCGTAAGATAAAACTGCTTAGTTAGACAAGTCAATGTACGATAGTTTATTAACTCTTCTCAAAGTGCCTTTGTGAAACTGGATGTAGCTAGTATTGTGAGGCGCTAACGAACTGTGTGTTCGCATGTGCGTGTGCGCCACTTCTATTGAAAATGTTGGATACCGAAGTCTATGGGGGATTTGGCATAGAGGCGTCTTCGAGAGAAAGGCAAGATGCCGTGGTGCTCACCGGGAGTTTTTTTATAATATAGTGCTTTAAGTGTTCCGGCTGCTTGGGTGAGTGTTGAAGTGTTTTAGCTGAAGACTGGCTTGTTATCTATTTGACATTTTTGTAGTAATATCCAATCTTTAATCTCTGATTGTTAAACTTGTGTGTGTACTTATGGGATGTGTTCTGTGTCTTTGAAACAGACGGTTCTGGCAAAGGGACCTTGCAAAGGAGCCTTTATTGTCCTGACCCGAAATAGTGTTACCTCTAATTTATCCAGGTTTCTACGGGTGTTCCACTTGTTTTTGTGTGTTTTCTTATCACTACGGTGCCTAACTACCCTATCCATGCATCTGTATAAATACAGACGTCCTCTGCGTAAACGCATATTCAATGCTTAATGTGATTTGTTACATACAGAATTAATAATCACCCAAAATGATAAAATTAACACAGTATATGATTATGATATTTCAGGAGAGCTTCTGGAAACAGAAACTCAAAGACAAAAACTCGCAGTAGCCAAATCCCAATGGTGTAGATAATTTCTGTAAAAAAGTAAGATTAAGAATGCCTCGTAACTTCAGCCACAGGAATGACGAAAATTCGACCTGCAAAGGAAACACTCAAAGTTACTCCAATGAATAAAAAGGATTGTACTTAGCTTGATTTTGTGGGAAGTCACAGTGTTTCGATACGACACACGGCCTTGGTCGCCTTTCTCTGTTTAGCGGATGACCCTGGTTTTGGCTTGAGGTTCCCCAGTGCACGTTGTTCATTTGCTGGATGATTCGATTCCCTGAACTTCCGATGCTGCAGACGTGTCCAGTTTGTTTTTTGAAGTGCTGGAAACGCTCAATAAACGGTGATGTTTTCTTGAATGATTCTAATGAGAGACATCTCTTAGGACGAAGCTTACGTTGCCATAGGAAGCAGACACGTCAGGTTTGTTTCTTGAAGGTATGCACTGCTGAAGTCGCTCACTGAATGATGATACTAAGTTGCTTGAAGAATCTCTTGCTTTCGCCGTCGTTGACTTCTAATATGATACATTATTCGTTATTCTTCGGAAGACGTTGTAGAGTTCTGTAGCTGCCACCAATATTAGGGCTGTTGCCTTGGTATAATAAGGCGCCCTGTGAGGTCATGTTAGACCTGCAATAATTTTACGCAAAGTCGGTTGGTTATGATTTCCATACTCGTTGGAGTGTCTCGGGCTTTGATGATAGCTTACGAAGTCAGTATTTTCTTTGGTTATGACAACGGAGATGTTTCAAACTCATGATGATAATTTCTAAGTTCATTCAATATCTTCGTTCTGATGTGAGGTTTCTAGTAGAAAACACGAAGTACAAAAAATATCTCTATTCTCTGAGATTACATGATGAAGATCGGATACAATTTGTACAGGTCTGCCAATGATGATGGCTGATCCTATTCTGACTACAATTTCCGTTACAAATCATAAAGGAAGCAGACAGTAGCTCGAACATACGAACATACACACAGATGACATAGATTACAAGTCACGTAGGCCATTTGAATTATAGGTCGCTGTGGTTGTCTTAAGCAGGAAGCTTGGATTACTGTTTTCGAAACAAATGAATGACCACAGGTGACGGCAACTAGACACTGACTGATTACAACACGTCATCTTAGCCTACTTTTTCGTATCTGGTCTGATTACATTCCCGCAAGCAAACTGGTTGACCTCTTGGGTCACTGGTTTTAATTAATCATAGTTTTAGTTTTTTATATATGGAATAACATTCCATATATTCGCTTATGTAGCACTATACACATAACACATACATACAACATACATGAATACATACAATACATTACATACAAATAATATATATATTTTATAATACAATTACATATATATTAGATATATATCTATATATATATATTTTATTATATATATATGTGTGTGGTGTGTGTGTGTGTGTGTGTGTGTGTGTGTGTGTGTGTGTGTACGTATGTGTATATATTGCCCCGTTACTCATTCTTGCTGGGCTTGCATCTTTGATGGACTTCCCAAATTCACTTACAAAGTGGGTGTGTCATAACCAAATAGCATTAAGTACCGCAGAAGCAAGCATTCTTAAAGTTCTAATAAAACTTTGAAGTCCAAGCAAAACATGTTTAGCAATCACTAATTTCCAGATTTCCGGTAGAAATTAGAAATCATGTAAAGTTCATTGGAATTCTTTGGTGGAAATAAATAAATCTTAAATTATTAAATCAATTTCAAGGGAACGAAAGAAATTTTCAACATCTCTAGCCTACTGAAGATCTGTACTTGTCACGCTATGTCCATTGCAAGCAAAAAGAAGAAGAAAAAAATATGTCACAAGGGGCAAATACACAAACCCACGAACGAGCAATTTGCCATCTAGGCGCTAGCCTTAATAATTTGAGTTAGCCCCCGTTACTTATCTATAGGTAAGAAGTAAGCCTCCGTTACGTATCTATAATAACATATATAATAAGAAATTTAGTTGATAGAAATAGTCGGTAGAAGAAATAAAAAAATAAAAAAGGAGCGTTTACACAAATAATTGTAAACTGCACGAAAACGTTAGGAAATGACAGGCATTTAAAACACAATCTTTCAGGTGTAAAGAAAAAAAACAGTGGCAGATGTCAACTCTGCCGGACGGCATAAGCATTCGTGGTTTATCCGGTTCTTATTGCGAGTTTTACCTCGCCTGTTTTGAACTAACATTGATCGACCTATGGCCATAGCCTAGGTGGATGGTAAGGGCAGCATGTGAGAGATGTAAAGGTAAAGCAAGTTTTTAGCTGGAGTTCTAGTTTACACTTAAGAATGCACAAAACTAGTTAAGAAACACTGTGTTGATAGTAAATACTTTGAATGAACGCATCGCGAATATAATAGGCCACAAGTTAAGCGCTGCAGCATTTTCAGCCAGTCAATGCTGACAATAAAAAGAGGGAACTGGATAAATTACACGTTCCTGGAAAGGAAACTGGGAGAAAATCCTTTAGGTGTAACATGATGTAATGGTTACACAGGCTGGACGGCAAGATGGGAGAAAGGGAGTGGGAATGGAGCTAAAGTAAAAGACAAGTTGAGTTTGACTGGGAGGACCACAAGGGACACCCAAATACCTTTGGGTTATGCCTAAAATGCACCCCAAGAGGAAAACGGAGGGCGCTGGGTAAAAAAATTGAAACATCCCTTTATGATTTTTAATTGGGCCAGAGCGTCTTTAGCCATACTATAGGTTTGTATAATTTTTAGGAAATTACCACAAATCAAGAGGTATTGTAAAAAAAAAAAAAAAAAAAAAATACAGGTATAATTCACACTATTTTCAACCATGTTTGAATGAAGTTTGTTCCGAAAAAAAATTTTTTTCCCCAAAACATAAATAAATGTCAGTTTTCAGAATTTTATGGGTAGCCACATTTGTTGACGTAGTGAAATTATAGCAAGTTTGTTATGAAGTCGGCTATCGTCTGACTTGGATAGAGGCATGAGTTTCTCACTCGTGTTGACTATCATTTACAAACAGATTCATCGATCTTCCTTAAGAAAGTGACACCTCAAGAAGAATATGATAAAAGTTCATTCTATTTCAACTTCAAATGTTTTTCAAAGTCATTAATCAATGAAAGGGTTTGTGTTGAACCTGTTCTCAAGTAAATTTTTCTTGTTCCTTTATTATTGAAAAATGTGTAACGTAAACCACATGCAGTCGTATGGATTAGTAAGAGTGCTGTTAAATAAAATTAAATTCACCACTTCACGTAGTTTCATGGGATTAAATATCTTTTCCACACTGAAAAAAATAGAGTTTTCCTCTACCCATATGGTTCTTCGGCGAGTTTCTTTGAAATAAATTTATACTAAATCTTGATTTGTTTTTGAGATAATTTCTGCACATAGGTTATCATTATAGAAGATATTGTCAGAGGGAGGGTCGTAACGATAGAGAAACTAGAAATGTTCCCCATAACACTTATTTGACCGTAATTTCAGTTCAAAGTAATCTCAATAAAAGTTATTATAACCAAGAGAATATATGCTAGGATTTTACTTGTAGTCATTGAATTTTATTATTTGGTCAAGTGAATTAACATTTCATATTTTGTTACCTAACTTTTTACTGTCATTATCGATTGTTAAGTACTGCACGCCTCGAATATACGGAGAGGAAATACGAAGTTGACTAACTCAAATTACTCAACTCGGTCTTGGGCTACTGTGTTCGTTTCGTTTGTAATGATTGCAATGTAGTGGGAATTATGTAAATTTCATTCGTTGATCTATGTAAAATTCATGTAAATCACAAATTATTTTATATCTATAATATCAACTATTACTTTATTTAAACACAAAAGTTACCAATGACGACTTAAACCCATTCAACGTTATCATTATTCTTCATAAAGAAAGTCGGACGAAAGTCATATGAGCGTTAAACGAGCAAACAACTTTCTTAGATTCTTCACTCATTGTTACATCGTAACCTAATTCAGAGTTAAAGAGCGTCAATATTCTCATCTAAATCACTCTGGAATATCATTTGGTATTTTCCTAATCTAAAGATTATGATAAAATCATACATTTACCTGCTGTGTTTGATCCGTTTATAACTTGAACTTGGAAAGTAAGAACCACCAGTACCTTTCTTCTAGTAAATAAATGTTTAAATTGGGGATAATTATGCTGTCATATTGAAAAACACCATTGGAAGGAGAAAATATTACACTCGGCTCTGAAATATCTGTCTATTTTTCACCAGCTTTTACTGGCGCGTCGTGTGCGCTCGTTTTCTTTTCGATGTAATGTATCTGCCAGCATTATCTTCAGTGTAATAGTAAATAGAAGTTTTCCTGTGATTGGAAACGCCTACTTTCCTCTCCCGTTTTAAGTGATAAAAGGTTGATATCACGTTTTTATCTCTTAGTCTTGTTCAAGTGCAAGTGGAAGTACGACCTGTGCTAGTTATAATGGCAAAGTATGCAGTAGAGCTCAATTTCCCTTGTGAGAGGAGGCTGGGCCCCCGGTCTCCTGTCACATTAGCTAGCTAGTGGGCTAGGTAGACATGGCTAGGGTCTTTTAAGATAGGCCTAAGTTAAACGTGACCCCGGTAGCTCAGCCCACCCTAGGCGTATTTTTAAATTTGCTTGTTCTGGGGCCCTACTATGTAACGACAGATAGTACTTCATACCTATCGTTACAGTAGAGTACAACTGAAAAATGAGATACCTATGCTGATCTGTTGTTTCTAGGACTAGGTAGGCTAAGCAATTTAACTACTAGGTACCTACTACTAATATCTAGTAGTTCTGTAGCCTACTAGACTAGTAGGTGGGGGTTAGATTCTAAGCTAAATGTAAAGGCGATGCCTGCATGGAGGTATTGTTTATTAGGTACCTAGCCTATAATAGTATATTTTGACGGTAAATGTAGGTAATAACTCCATGTTGGGTATTTCTTTGGAAATTACAGTTGATTATTAAGAATTTGCCGTTATTTTCGGGGGTTCGACTGTAATTAACCACCCAGGGGCTAGTACTACTAAGCATGACGAAATACATTTGGCGCCCCAGTCCCTAGTGGCTGTCGTGTTCACGGGAATGTTCCTTGCAGCCCGTGCGGAGTTATTGCCTAGAATTACCATTTTGACTAAACGGGTGTAGAAAAGGGTAGGCTATAACCTACAAGTGAGATCATTTGAGGAGTTGATCGAGATACCTAGGGTAAAAAGTATACCGCGTAAATTACCGAATGGCCGGCCTCTCCCGTAGTGCAACCTTCCTGAAAAAGTACTTTTAACATGTCCTGTAACCCAGGATAGACATTATCAGGAGCCAGCAGCCGTCGAAGCAACACCTCAGGACCTCTATTTTCCTCTCGAAGTACTAAGTTTTTTCTCCCAAGTCCCAAATTAAGGCCATAATTTCTGATATTTAGGAAGGTGGTGACACTATGGTAGAGGCCGGTCATTCGGTATTTTACCCTAATGAGGAATTTATTGTCTAATTTGTGTTTTCATGTGCATCCCCGAGGGGCTGGTATAAAATGTGGTGGGAGCTCTACTCGGCATTGTCTAGTACCAGCTAGTTGGGGGATGGAACCCAAACGGTAAGCATTAAACAGTAATTTGTGCATTAGGCAGTGGTATTTCATGAACACATTGTCTTTTGGTTAGTTCCGATAATTCGAGTCCGGAACAGAGGCGTCAATGGCACAACAGTGGTAAGTAAAGACTATTGAAAAGGTTAGCAGAAGTGCTTTGTACCCCTCAGTTGCCTTGTAAAAAGTGTTTAGTTTTCCCAGTGAACATTCAGACAACCGTCAAGCGATGGTGAAACGCAAACGTGCTATAACACCAGTAGTTTCCGGTGATGAAGTTTCTTCAGGTTGACCTTATGTGTCTAAGTGCCAGTTGGCGCCACAACAAGACGCATCGAATGAGCGCTCTTTTGCGCCTGAGCAGTCTTATGCTCCTGAGCGCTCACCTGCACCTGAGTGGCTGCTTGTTCCCACTTGCTCCCAAGCACCTGCTTGCACTCCAGCACCCTCTCACTCTAAGATGATATTTGGCACCAATGCTTCCTCATCATAAACCTGGATTCGAGCCTTCTTGTACAGCAAGACAATGTCAGTCCTCTTATTTAGATGGTCGCCCAAAGTCAGTTAGACTTGAGTCTGCTGCTCCAGCTCCTGTACAACAACCTTAAGGGTTGTTGGATCTCTCGTGCCCCAATTAAGCAGCTATTGGACAAAATTTTGAGTTATTTAAAGAAGCCATCCACAACTACGAGGGACTCAACAACGTCTCCGGTACCTTCGGTTGAGGAAGAGGAGGAAGTGGAGGAAGACACCCTGACAGCTTATGCATCTTTGCTGTGCTATTTACTACAGAGCTACACAACTTCTTTCTGCAACACCTTCATCTTCAGTGTTGATTCTCCAATTGAGCAGTTGGCTTGTTGGATCTGCTCATGTAACTCAGATGATGCTTTCTATTTGAGCAAGGAAGGCTCTCAAAGAAGTGGAGAAATGGAATGGATGTCAGAAAAGAAAGAATTGGGTAAATTCAATTTTAGTTATTGACCATCTCGTCTTTTGAAGAGAAGGTACTCATACTACGGGACAGGAGAAGTTCCTTCCTTTGGTATGGTTGCTTCCTCCCAAGGGGACTTCTCCAGCCTCCTCCAGCCTCATAGTTTTGGCCTGGAAGTCAGCCTTTTCTGCCGCCAAGACCATGTTCTCATCAGCTGAGTGTAGATGTCAGTCTTCTGCAGAAGTCTACCAAGCAAAGTGAGCCATCTTTTGCAGCTGGTGTGGATAGGTAACATACATAATGTTTACATATAGCTTTGAGGCAAAGTCCAGGAAGCATACATATTTATGTTCAAGATTTGGTGCCGTACAGTTTGAACGAATTTTGCGGGAAAAATGTTCCTAGTTCCATTTATCACTATTGGCAACTCTTCAGATCACTGTATAAGAGTCAGAGCTGAGCTGAGAGACCTTCAGTCTTGCGTGATGTGGTAAGGGGAATTGTCACAACTTCATGTCCAAGGATGTGTCATAAATATTTTACCATGCACGCTAAGAATTTGTTCCCAGTTTTAGTTTTTATCTTTTATGATACTGTCTGAGCTGTAAATTTGACAAAATTAAATTTAAAAGATACGTATTAGAAAGAATACTTATAACTTTGTAAAATTAGCATATTTTTACAACTGTCTTAGGGAAAAGAGGCTCGCAAGGGTTGGGAAATATTCACTTTCAACTTCCTGTGGAAGGTACAGATATTTTTTTTTCAGAATTTTTTTTCTTATAAGTTGAGAATATATGTATCTTCCTCTTTCCATTGATGAGTTTTTTTTTTCTTTCTTTCTTTTTTTTCTTTTAAATTGGCCATCCTTAAATTTATCCTGGTCATGGGTGTAATATGCATTAGTGTATATTTGCCCAGACTGTGAGGGTTAAAACTTGGAGCTTGTACAGTGGTATGCCACTTTTAGTAGCTCAGGCATTTTTTGGGTTAGGTACCTTATATGTAGTATATTTTTTTCACATAGATTGACCCTTAATGGACAGATATCTTCATATGAATATCAATATGATGTGCCATCGATTTGGTGGAATCGGGCAGGAAAGAGGTTCTATTATTTCAATAGCCCATAATTTACTAATGGGAGCTTTTAGACTGGCTCAGCTCACCGAGTCTAGGCGTCTCATGATTCAGTTGTGTAGTATGTACTTAACTTTAAGGGGCCATGTATTGTCTGTCTCTCTCACATGACATCTTGTTATATAGTATTTGCTCATAAATATACCCATGGATTGCTGTTGGTTTCAGTTTTTATCTATACGATAATAGGTCAGTTATAATTATAATTTTGCAAAAAATATTAGAAAAAATCATGTATAATCCAAATAGTTACTGGATCTTTTATCTCAGTAAATTTACTTAAATATTTTGTAACAAATACTACAAAGAAATTTTTACTTATTTTAGTTCTTGTCTATCATGATATTGTGTGAGATATAATTGTAATTCTATAGAATAAAATAAAATTATTTATTAGAAAAAACATGTATAACTTGGTAAAATTTATGATTTTCATACAATCAACTTACCTGTCAGATATATACATAGCTAAGACTCCGTCGTCCCCGACAGAAATTCAAATTTCGCGCCACTCGCTACAGGTAGGTCAGGTGATCTACTGGCCTGCCCTGGGTGGCAGGACTAGGAACCATCCCCGTTTTCTATCATATTTTCTCTGTCGCTGGTGGTATCAACATTGTTGTTATTACCTCCTGACTTAGATTCATTTTTCAACCTTTGATCATCGTTTTTCGGCTTTTTGGTGACGTATTTGGATCGTGTTTTGGCATTCGCTACAGTGGACTGTTTTTGGAATAACTCTTTTGGATTTTTCTCAGTATGTCTGATTCTAATGTGAGTGTGAGAATGTGTGTGAATGTAGGCTGCAGGGTGAGGATACCGAAAGCTTCGGTTGATCCTCACACTGTATGCCGTAAATGTAGGGGGTTTCAGTGTTCTGCTATTAATACTTGTAAGGAATGCGAGGGATTGAATGCAGAAGAGTGGAAGACTTTGACTTCTTATTTGAAGAAGTTAGAGAGGGATAGAATTAGACGATTGAAAGGTGTGAGTTCAAGGCCTATTGAGCCTTTCACTGATATTTCTATTCCTACGGATGTAGATTCTCCCTATGTATCTCATTCTCAGAGTGCTTTTTCGGATTCGGCATCGGAAATCGCCAATCTGAAAGCTACAATTAGAGACATGAAGTCCAAGATGGCTGACTTCAAAGGTAAGGCAGTGAGTGAAAGTGAGCATTACAGTGAAGTGAGTTCTCCCAGTGTTGTGGAGGGGGCGTTTGATCGTCCCTGCGACGCTCCCAGGCCTAGACCTCTTCCAAGCTCACGAGCCCAGAGGAGAAGGAAAGTCGAAAGCCTTAAGGAGGTTGTGGGGAATCCCAACGGTCAGACGTCCCTTCACTAGCTCTGCTTCGTTGCAGGCGGCTCAAGGGCGTTTTAGAAAAAGCGTCCTTCGCGAGTGTTTCTCGTCCTCTCCCTCTCCCTCACCTAAACGAGGGTGGAAGGAATCGAACTTGTCGAGACCGCTGAAGCGTCATATGACGCATGACATGGATTCTAGTCCAGAGCGTTTCTCAGATGACGCTCCGTCTTCTTAGCAAGAAAGCGAAGGGGGGTGGGGGCGTCAGCGTCACCTGAAGTGTACGCGGAAGTACCCATTTCCCTTTCCTTTTTCTCCACCGAGTGTATGGCACGAAAGACGTCATGCACTGGACGTGGAAGAAGCGTCAAGAAAGATCATTATAGCAGTGCAAGAGCAACTGTCATCTCTAGTGGGAGTTTTAGCGCCACGTCGGAAGGACGTGACGCTTCCAATTAAGAAGTCTCGTCCTCTCTTACCTGTTCAACGTCAAACGTCATACAGACGGGAAACGGCTAAACGTCTTACAGAAGCGTCTAGTGCGAGAGCGAGAACAGGTGCTTACGAGAGTTTCGTAACGCCAGAGAGACGTAAGACGTCTGTTAGACGCGAAGCGTCATTGGAAACGGAGCATAGACATGACGCTCCGTCCAATATTATGACGCCAAGTAGGACGCCTTTGGAGAGCGGAGCGTCTTCCAAGCGCGAAGCGTCATCGAGACGTCAGCAAAAGACGTCATCCATGACGCTTGGCAAAAGGGAAGCGTCATGTAAGCATGAAGAGTCTTCTAAAATTCTAGAGAAGCCGAAGCTTATGACGCCTTCCAAGACTACTAGAGCAGGAAAGAGGAAGGATTACCATTCCCTTAGCCCCTCTCCTGTTAGGAGTTTGTCTCCGCAAGAAGAATGTTCGGAAAGGAGAGCGGAGACGCTTGTAGATCCCGAGTTGGAGGAAAACTCGGATGACGAATATAGTGGAAGAGAAGGTCTGTCTAACTATAAGGTGTTGACTACCCTACTTCTTGAGGAGTACGGAGACGAGTTGACGCCTGCCGCTCCTCCTTCTCCTCGCTCGCTCTTTTCCAGTGCTAAGACGAAGAAGCCTTCGTCTTTTCTAAAAATGAAACCCACCATATCGATGAAGAGAGCATTACATTCCTTAGACTCATGGATGAAGTCTAAGAAAGACTTAGTGAGGACAGTCTTCTGCATGCCTCCAGCAAGATTAGCTGGGAAAAGAGGCATTTGGTATCAGACGGGAGAAAATATGGGTATTGCTCTCCCTTCTACAACCGAAACAGATTTTTCGACTTTGGTTGACGCTTCAAGGCGTCAAAGTCTCAATTCTGCACGGATTACGTGGGGAATTTCGGAACTGGATCATCTCCTCAAGGGACTCTTTCGTGTATTGGAAGTTTTTAACTTCTTAGATTGGTCCCTTGGGGTGATGTCCAAGAAAGCCCATGATTCGGAAGGAATCGAGCCTGAAGCCCTGTTATGCATATTGTCTTGTATTGACAAGGCGGTACAGGATGGATCTTTTGAAATTTCCTCTTTGTTTGGGGCAGGTCTTTTAAAGAAAAGGACTGTATATGGCGCCTTCTTAACAAAGGCAGTCTCTCATGCTCAGAGAGCGGCACTTCTATATGCGCCTCTATCTGACTTTTTTTGTGTTTTTTCCCTTCTCAGTTAGAGTAAAGGACATTGCACATTCTTTAACTGAGAAGGCAACTCAGGATCTGCTGGAAGCAGTCAGCAAAAAAAAAAAAAAAAAAGGAAGAAACCTGTTGCTGCATCGGACAAGAAAAGACCCAGTACTACGGTGCAGCCCTTTCGAGGTGGTCCGACATCCAGACCTTCCACAAGGAGGAAGGCCACAGAGAAGAGAGGTAGATCTGCTTTTCGTCCCTTTAAGAAGGGAAAATGAAGATTCTCTCCTCCAAGCACCAGTAGGTGCCAGGCTCCTGGGATTTGTGGAAGCCTGGACACTGATAAATGCAGAAGCGTCATCTTTGGCGATCTTAAGGAGGGGATATCGTATCCCTTTCCTGAACACTCCTCCCCTAACGTCAATACCAAGGGAACTATCAGCCAAATACAAGGATCCTATGCTGAGGGATACTCTTCGATCGATGGTGGAACAAATGTGGGACAAGAGAGCGATAGAATTGGTACGGGATCAACACTCCCCGGGGTTTTACAATCGCCTTTTTCTGGTTGCGAAAGCCTCGGGAGGCTGGAGACCAGTACTGGACGTCAGCTCTCTGAACAAATTTGTTCAGAAGGAGAAGTTCTCCATGGAGACTTCTGCTTCAGTCCTAGCGTCATTACGACAAGGAGATTGGATGGTGTCTCTAGATCTCCAGGACGCCTACTTTCACGTCCCGATCCACCCTTCATCGAAGAACGTACCTCCGTTTCATGAACGGGGGGAAGGATCTTTCAGTTCAGAGCCTTGTGTTTCGGCCTGTCCACAGCTCCTCAGGTCTTCACAAGCCTGATGAAGAATGTGGCGAGATTTCTTCACCTCAAAGGAGTGAATGTCTCTATGTATCTAGACGACTGGCTCATCAGGGCCAGATCGGAGAGACAGTGCTTGGAGGACCTAAAGTTAACTCTGGATTTGATCAAAGCGTTGGATTGCTTGTGAACCTCGAGAAGTCTCAGCTGACCCCCAGACAAGACCTAGTCTATCTGGGGATTCGGATGGATTCTCGGGGTTTTCGAGTTTTTCCTTCGCAAGAGAAGAACCGCAAAAGGTTTTGCGGATAATCTCTCTCTTCTTAGAAGCAACAAACGTCGGCGAGGGAATGGTTGAGCCTTCTGGGGACGCTTTCCTCGCTAGAACAATTCTTCCCTCTAGAAGACTTCATATACGTCCGCTTCAATTCTTCCTCAAGAGGTCTTGGAGCTGGAAACCGGACAACTGTCGGACGTTTTTTCCCATTCCAGTGGAGATAAAGTCACACCTACAGTGGTGGTTGCTACCTCTGGAAGAGAACAAAGGGATCTCTCTAAGAACACAGAACCCAGACCTAGTGTTGTTCTCCGACGCGTCGGAGACAGGTTGGTTGGGGAGCGACATTAGGCTCAGAGGAAGTGTCAGGCACCTGGGAACCAGCACAGGTGTCTTGGCACATAAACTGCAAAGAGCTCTTCGCCGTACATCTGGCCTTGAAAGAGCCTAGAACCTCTGGTGTCAAACAAGGTAGTGCAAGTAAACGTGGACAACACCACCGCACTTGCCTACATTCGGAAAATGGATGTACGCACTCCTCGTTCCTTTACGAGCTCACGAGAGACCTATTACTTTGGACGTCCCACAGGAACATCTCCCTGCTGACAAGGTTCGTACAGGAGTAAGGAATGTGAGGGCGGACAGGCTCAGCAGGAGGAACCAGGTCCTTCATACAGAATGGACTCTACACGAGGAAGTGTGTCTCGATCTCTGGTCTCTGTGGGGGACTCCTCATGTGGATCTCTTCGCAACATTCATTTCAAAAAGGCTCCCAGTGTTTTGCTCGGTCGTGGAAGATCCAAGAGCAATTATGGTAGACGCCTTCCTGCTAAACTGGTCTCGAGTAAGTACGTTTATGCTTTTCCCCCATTCAAAATCCTGGGGTTTAGTAATGAAAAAGTTTGTGGCGTCAAAGGAGACGAGGATGACGTTAATAGCCCCCTTTTGGCCGGCCCAGGAATGGTTCACCGGAGGTGGTAGAGTGGATCGTAGACCTTTCCAAGATCCCTACCAGGAATGACGGATCTTCTCAGACAACCACACCTCAGAGGTACCATCAAAACCTCCCCGCTCTGCTCTACTGCCTTTCGACTATCGAAAGACTTGTCAGAGCGAGAGCTTTTCTCGCGAAGTGGCAAGCGCGATCGCGAGAGCACGCAGAACCTCCACTACGAAAGTATACCAATCGAAGTGGGAGGTATTTAGAAGGTGGTGTAGATCCAAGAAGTTGTCCTCCTCCACTACCTCTATAGCGGAAATTGCTGATTTCCTGCTATTCCTAAGAGAAAAATCTCATCTAGCCGTATCCACAATAAAGGGATACAGAAGTATGCTCTCGGCTGTATTCAGGAACAGAGGATTAGATCTGGCAAATAATAAAGATCTCCACGATCTCATAAGTCTTTTGAGACTTCAAAGTCTAAGGAACCAGTACCTCCGAACTGGAACCTAGACGTAGTCCTCAAGTATCTGTCATCGGAAAGATTCGAACCTCCTCATCTGGCATCGTTTAGAGACATGACCAGAAAATGCCTATTCCTGTTATCTTTAGCTACGGCAAAGAGAATTAGTGAATTGCATGCTCTGCAGGATAAAGTAGGATTCAAGGGAGACTCGGCTATTTGCTCGTTTAAGACCCTGTTTTTAGCGAAAAACGAGAATCCCACGAATCCCTGGCCTAAGTCTTTCGAAGTCAAAGGACTGTCGAGTCTCGTAGGCAGAGAAGCAGAGAGGTCTCTATGCCCTGTTAGAGCTCTGAAGTTCTACCTTCAGAGAAAGCATCATGAATGGGGGAGGTTCTAGACAAGGTCTTTGGTGCGCGGTAAAAGACCCCACAAGACTGATGTCCAAGAATGCGCTGGCATTCTTTGTAAGAAACGTCATTACAGACGCTCATAAGGCCTGTCCTGACGAACAGTTACAACTGTTGAGAGTAAAAAAGCTCATGAAGTGAGAGCTATAGCGACGTCTCTCTCGTTTCATAAGAATATGTCGCTTAAAAACATCATAGATACGACATTTTGGAGATGCAACTCAGTATTTGCATCTCATTACTTGAAAGACGTGCGTGGTGACCATATGAGAAGTTGTTTTTTCTCTAGGTCCTTTCGTATCGGCGGATACGATTCTGGGTACGGGAGCCGACACCAATCCTTAAATGTATATACTGTTCTTCTTTTTGGATATGGTCGAGAGTCTCTTCGAACAATGGAGGATTTGGCTCGCACGGGCGGCCGTCTATGTTGTTCAGTAAGAGAATTCTTGTCATATCCAATTAGTTGAGTATAATTTTTTTTTGGAAAATTATGTATGTGTGCGTAGTGGTTTTGAGTTACGGTTGTTGTGACGAGTTCGGGGATAACTAGTAACAATCCTTAGTTCTAACATATGGTTAGGATCAGGTGGTCGGGATTGGTTGTATGCTCCTTCATAAGGTGTATTGTCATATAAGTGGATCAGCACCCATTGACAAAGTCCTTTTAGGCTCTGCCGATTAAGCGGATAAGCCACCATCGGCAGACCCACAAGAACTCTTGGCCATAGATCATATATCTCGCTAAAGTTTCTGAGGTGATGCAGACTACTGGGCAAACACCCACGAAGTCTACCACCTATCAGGTAGGAACCAAGGTTTATTTTATACCTACAAACATATGTTGTTTACACCTGTCTATTCCATATAGAAGCTGTCTCTTACCCTCCACCGAAGGTGCCAATCAGCTATGTATATATCTGACAGGTAAGTGATTGTATGAAAATGATATTGTTATGTTACAATAAAGTTTCATACATACTTACCTGGCAGATATATACAATTAAAGGCCCACCCAGCCTCCCCGCAGGAGACAGGTGGAAGAGAGAAAATATGATAGAAAACGGGGATGGTTCCTAGTCCTGCCACCAGGGCAGGCCGGTAGATCACCTGACCTACTGTAGCGAGTGGCGCGAAATTTTGAATTTCTGTCGGGGGACGACGGAGTCTTAGCTATGTATATATCTGCCAGGTAAGTATGTATGAAACTTTATTGTAACATAACAATATCATTGTCTTTTAATAGAGACCCCACAAGGGGTTGTAAATAGTAATTTTTGTACAAGTAACTTACCCAGCAGATATATACTTAGCTATAGACTCGGTCGTCCCGACAGAATTTCAAAACTCGCGGCACACGCGACAGGTAGGTCAGGTGATCCACCATTCCCGCCGCTGGGTGGCGGGGTCTGGAACTATCCCGTTTATTTCTAAAGCCATAATTTCTCTGTCGGTTGAACGGACAACACCTATTGTTCGTTTCCTCCATCTTGGATTTCAACTCGTTTGCCGAGAATTTGGATTGGTTTTTTGTGACGTATTCTGTTTTTTCTCTGGCTTGGCATACGCTTATTGTGGACTGTTTTTCGACTTTGGTTTTGACTACTCTTTCACGATGTCTGACGCTAAGGCTTCACCTATGTTTAGAGTTTGCAGTAGGGAAGACTGTAAGGTTAGGCTGCCTAAATCGGCATTAGATCCGCATAGTATTTGCGCTAAATGCAGGGAGAATGAATGTTCTTTTATTAACACCTGTGTGGAATGCGAGAACCTTACGGAGCTTGAATGGAAGGAATTATCTTCATATGTTAGGAAGCTTGAGAGAGATAGAGTGAGGAAGGCTTCAGCTAGGTCATCTAGTAGATCTTGCTCCTTAGAACAAGAAATTAACTCTCCATCTAACAATTTTCCCTTAGCCTCAGCTGCTTCTCCCTGTTCTGAATCCAAAGATTCTTCATCAGAAAGGGAAAATGTAAAAGCTTCAATTAAGAAACTTCAGCTCAACTACGAGCTCTAAACCAAGGTAAGAGTGGTGATAGTGACTTGTGCAGTGTCCCCAGTGCATGTGGAGGGGGCGTTCTGACCGGTTTCCTCATTGCTCCTAGGCCTAGACCTCTTCCAAACTCCCAGGACCAGGGGAGGAGGAATGTCGAAAGCCGCAGGGAGGATGCAGAACATCCCAACGGTCAGGCGTCCCTTCGGCAGATCCTGTTGTTAAGTCCCAGGCTGCCTCGGATTGCCGCAGAAAAAGGCGTCCTGAAGGAGTGTTTTTTCGGCCTCAGACTTCTTCCTCTCCTAAACGAGGATGGAGTTCGGCCTCCCGTTCGCGCCCTTCCCTTTGAAGAGAGCCTGGAAAGGCGCCTAAAGGAGACGCTGCTGACTCCAGCCCAGAGCGTTTTCCCGAGGATTGGCCTTCGGGACCTAAGAGGACTAGACAAGAGGAGCCTGCTCTTCAGGATCCGACCAAGAAGTTTTTGGTTAATCTGAAGAGCAGTTAGCGTCGCTCGTAGCTCTTTTGCTAAGGACTCTACAAGGAGGAAGGATGTCTCGCTCCTGTTAAGAGTTCCGCTAAGCGTCCTTCTTCGTATAGGAGAGAACTCTCACGATCTCCAGGGCGTTTATCGCCTTCGTCAAGGGACTCGTCGGATAGGAGTTGTTCTCCTGAGAGAAGAGCCCTTTCGCCCTATAGGCTGGCTTCCCCGAAGCGTCCTCTTAGACACAGCGCATCGAGAAGAAGCCTCGATCGGTTTAGCTACAAGGAACCGGGAAACCGATTTAGGTATCAGGATCCCTTGGGTCTCCAGGACCAGGAGCCAGACAGGCGCAAAGAGGCAGCAAGACGCAAGAAAGGACGTCAAGAGCCTCTTAGAACGCTGGATTCAGGACGTCAGGATTCTGCTAGAAGGCAGGAATCAGGACGCTATGAGCCAGGACGCCATGAGTCAGGGCGCCAGGAGTCAGGGCGCCAGGAGTCAGGGCGCCAGGAGTCAGGGCGTCAGGAGTCAGGGCGCCAGGAGTACGTTAGGCGTCAAGTGTTAGGGCGCCAAGAGCCTGTTAAGCGTCAGGAATCAGGACGCGGGGATCTTTTCAAGCGCCCTGAATCAGGACGCCAGGAGCCTAGCAAGCGCCACGAACCCGGAGAACCTAGACAACAAGAATCTAGTAGGCACAAGAGTGTTGCAGACAGACAGGAGCCTCACTCTTCGTATTAGGAGTGCTAATGTTCCGCGCAACCCTTCTCGGGAAAGGAGTTCTTCTCCCGGGAAGAGCCAGATCACTCCAAAACGATCTCCTTCTGTAGATCAGTTGGATCAGGTATCGGAAGACGAAGAGCCTGTAGATGTAGCAGTTTCGGACTACAAGAGACTTTCTCTTTTGCTGCTAAAGGAGTTCGGAGACTCCCTTCATCCTGCGGACCCTCCTTCACCAGGATCGTTGATGTTCCCAGCACTAAAGCTCTCAAATCGTCTTCCTTCGTTAAGATGCGCCCCGCTCTTTGTATGAAAAAGGCTTTGAAAACTTTTTCAGAGTGGTTGACTTCCAGAAGGGAAGCGGGCAAGACAGTTTTTTCCTGCCCTCCTTCCAAGTTAACAGGCAAACCAGGAAGGTGGTACGAGACCAAAGAACCGATGGGGTTAGGTCTACCTTCTTCCTTCCGCGGATGCGGATTTTGCGTCCTTAGTGGACTCTTCTAGGAGGAAGTCGTTGCCTGTCTGCTAAGGCGACTTGGGGCATGTGAGCTGGACCACCTTCTAAAGGGCCTATTTAAAACCTAGAAGTCTTCAATTTTATGGACTGGGCGTTAGGAGCATTAGCGAAGAGAGCTCAGGACACGGACTTTGTTTCCATGGAGGAACTTTCGAGCGTCCTGGCTTGCCTGGACAGAGCGGTCATGGACGGTTCTGTGGAAGTTGCCTCTCTTTTTGGAACGGGAGTTTTGAAGAAGAGATCTGTCTTTAGCTCGTTCTTAGCAAGAGCAGTATCACCCTTGCAAAGGACATCTCTTCTTTTTGCTCCTTTATCCCCGCACCTTTTTCCACAAGAAACGGTTAGAGAGGTTTCGAAATCTCTTACGGAGGAAGCAACTCAAGATCTTACTCACGCACTCAGCCAAGAAGTTTAGGCCGGCAGTGCCGATAGAGAAGAAAGAGAGACCCATCTTTTGTTCAGCCCTTTCGAGGGGCCAATCCTCTTATAGAGCCCCTCTTAGAGGTCGAAGACCAGAGAGAAAGAGTAGACCAATCTAGAAGGTCCTTCGGGGAAGTCTAGATGAACAGCAAGTCCTCCAGACGAAAGTAGGCGCCAGGCTACTCCACTTTGCCAAAGTCTGGGCGCAGAAGGGAGCGGACTCTGGTCCCTCTCTATCCTGAAAAAAGGATACTTATCCCCTTCAGGGAAAATCCTCCCGTGACGACAACTCCAAGAGAGTTAACCGCCAGATACTCGGATCCGGTCCGAAAGCTTGCTATGTTGCAAGCAGTGGAACAGATGATTTCCAAGGAAGCGGTAGAACTGGTTCAAGAATCTCCAAGTCCACCCCAGGATTCTACAATCGGCTATTTCTGGTACCGAAAGCATCGGGGGGATGGAGACCAGTTCTAGACGTCAGTGCCCTGAATTTCTTTGTCTTGAAGAAGAGAAATTTTCAATGGAGACGTCTTCCTCTGTTTCTATCTGCTCTTCGTCCAGGGGACTGGTATGTCCCTGGACCTTCAGGATGCGTATTTCCATGTGCCAATTCATCCGGCAGCAAGGAAATATCTGAGGTTCATGTTCCAAGGGTAAAGTGTTGCCAGTTCCGAGCGTGTGCTTCGGACTTTCGACTGCCCCTCAAGTCTTTACGGACATCATGAAAAATGTAGCTTATTGGCTACATCTGGAAGGGATCAGGATCTCGTTATATCTGGACGATTTGGCTAATAAGAGCCCAATCGGAGAAAAAATGTCTGGAGGACCTTTTAGTGACTCTAAAGTTGACAAAGTCCTTAGGACTTTTGGTAAATCACGAGAAATCCATGCTGACTCCCCAGCAAAGTATTGTCTATCTGGGGATTCAGATGGATTCTCGGGATTTTCTAGCGTATCCTTCACAGGAAAGGAGAGAACGCTGCCTAGAAAAGGTGTCAGTCTTCTTAAGGAAAGAACATTGTTCCGTCGAGGGAATGGATGAGCTTCTTGCTGGGGGGACCCTCTCCTCGATGGAACAGTTCGTTTCCTTAGGAAGACTTCACTACGACCCCTTCAATTTTATTTTATCTGAAGGAGAAGTGGGATTGGAAGTCCAACAATCTGGGAGAGACTTTCCAATCTCGAAACGGATCAATGGAGAATATAACCGTTGGTGGTTAGATCCACCAGAAACTAAGCAAAGGAATCTCCCTTCGCTTACAGAACCCGCGCCTAGCGTTGTTTGCAGACGCCTCAGATTCAGGGTGGGGAGCGACCCTAGGTTCGCAAGAAGTGTCAGGCATTTGGGAAGGAGAACAAGTGTCCTGGCACATCAACAAGAAAGAGCTAACTGCCATTCATCTAGCTTTGGTTTCATTTCGAGGAACAGGTCTCAGGTCTGGGGATTCAGATTCACTCGGACAACACAACAGCCCTCGCTTACATAAAAGAAGCAAGGGGGGACGCATTCCTTTTCCCTGTACGAATCAGCAAAGGATCTGCCTGATTTTGGGCACAGGAAAAAGGAAGATCTCTCTCCTACAAGATTTGTACAGGGAGAGAAAAATGTCCGGGCACGATCTGTTAAGCAGAAAAGATCAAGTCCTACCCACGGAATGGACTCTCAATCCTCAGATTTGCCAACAACTGTGGCATCCTGTGGGGAAGGCCCAATATAGACCTGTTTCGCGACCAACAAGAACCACAGATTAAGAAACCTATTGCTCCCCGATCTCGATCCTCAAGCAGTAGCAGTAGACAGCTTTCTGCTAGATTGGACGGGCTTGGACACGTACGCCTTCCCTCCTTTCAGATAGTAGGAGAAGTGTTGAGGAAGTTCGCTTGCTCGGAAGGAACAAGAATGACCCTCATCGCTCCCTTTTGGCCGGCTCTCGATTGGTTCACAGAGGTGCTGGAGTGGTTTAGTGGATTTTCCAAGATCGCTTCCACTAAGGAACGATCTTCTCAAACAACCCCACTTCGACAGTTTCACAAAAACCTCCCCGCTCTAAGTCTGACCGCCTTCAGACTGTCGAAGGACTTGTCAGAGCAAGGGGCTTTTCACGAGAAGTGGCGAAGGCTATTGCAAGAGCCAGAAGAGTCTCCACTTCTAAAGTATATCAGTCGAAGTGGGAGTTGTTTAGAAGATGGTGTAGGGAAAAGAAAATATCCTCCTCCAGTACCTCTGTAACTGAAATCGCAGATTTTCTCCTATATTTGAGAAAAGACTGTAACCTGGCAGTTTCAACAGTGAAGGGTTACAGAAGTATGCTGGCCTCCGTTTTTCGACATAGAGGAATAGAGCTGACAAACAATAAAGATCTTCATGACCTTATATAAGGTCTTTTGACCGACCACGAAAGAACATGTAATCAAGAAGCCTAGCTGGAACTTGGATGTGGTCCTCAAGTTCCTAATGTCGGAAAAATTCGTACCGTCTCACGCAGCTTCGTTAGGGACTTAACAAGAAAGTCTTTATTCCTTTTTGCGTTAGCAACAGCCAAGAGAGTGAGCGAGTTGCAAGCTTTGGAAGGTAAAGTGGGTTTAAGAAAGATTCAGCGATTTGCTAATTTCAACCATTTTTTTCTAGCGAAAAATGAAATCCTCAAAAGCCTTGGCCAAGAAGCTTTGAGATAAAAGGAATATCTTCTTTAACAGGGAGAGAACTAGAAAGGACTTTGTGTCCAGTCAGGGCACTCAAGTTCTACCTGGAGAAGAAGAAGTTGCTGAATGGTACAGAAAAAAGTCTTTGGTGCTCTGTAAGAGATCCGAAAAGAGCGATTTCTAAGAACGCCCTTACATTCTTCATAAAAGATGTAATAAGGGAAGCTCACCTTAAATGCGAAGAAGAGCATTTCAAGGTTCTCAGAGTGAGAGCTCATGAAGTGAGAGCCATAGCTACGTCGATGGCATTTCACAAACATGGTGCGCTTCAGGCTCTTATAGAGTCGACATTTTGGAGATGTAATTCGGTGTTCGCCTCGAATTACCTAAGAGAATGTTAAAATTTCGTACGAAAAGTGCTTTGCTCTGGGAGCGTATGTTCGGCGAATTCAGTGCTGGGAGAAGGGGCTGAGGCTAATCCTTCCTATTTAGTTTAAGGCTTAAATTAATGTTTAGGTTGGTGGTTGTTTTTATTGGTTAATTGTCAGAGGGAATAGGGACCCTCTTACAATTCATAGATTGTAACAGACTAACATGGTCAGGTGATCGGGATTGGCTTCAGTGCTCGTTTGTGATTTGTTTAATAACCTTAACTCTGTCATGTAAGAGGGCGAGTCTCCATTGATATGACAAAAGGTCAAGGCTCTACCATGTAAGTGGGTCGCCAGCCCCCATTGGTACGATCCAGTATAGGCTCTGTCGCGTAAGCGGGGCTAGCCCCCATTGACACGTCCAAAGAGTTATTCAACCATAGGTTCATTCCTCGTTGAAACTCTTGAGGCAAGCAGACTCATCGACAGTAGTCATGAAGTCTTCAGCCCAATAAGGTAGGAACTATGGATTATGTTATCCAAGAACATAGGTTGTTTTTTCCCTGTTTTTTAATGTATTTAGTTAAGTATTATTTTGGTTTTTAGCTGTCTCTTGCCCGCCACCAAGGGTGCCAATCAGCTAAGTATATATCTGCTGGGTAAGTTACTTGTACAAAAATGATATTGTTAAGATACAATAAAGTTTTGTACATACTTACCTGGCAGATATATACGATTAATGGCCCACCCAGCCTCCCCTCAGGAGACAGGTGTAAGAGAAATTATGGCTTAGAAAACGGGAATAGTTCCAGACCCCGCCACCCAGCGGCGGGAATGGTGGATCACCTGACCTACCTGTCGCGTGTGCCGCGAGTTTTGAAATTCTGTCGGGACGACCGAGTCTATAGCTAAGTATATATCTGCCAGGTAAGTATGTACAAAACTTTATTGTATCTTAACAATATCATTTTCAACTTCTCATGGAAGGAAGGGAGAATATTTTAGATTTTTTTTTTTCATCCACCATGTGCATTTGCATATCTTCTTTCCATTAATGTGTTTTTTTCTTAAGTTGGCCGACCTCAAAGTTTGCCCAGTCTTGGGTGCTACATGGTTTATTTTATATATATATACTATATAAAAACCTGGCTCTTAAGTGGAGTGTAGAATATTCTGCGTGATTATTTATCTTGGAATACTTTATTAACCTTCTATTGCATTTTTGTGTTTCAGTGAGGACACAGTAGACGGGATGGTGTCACCAATGGATGACCAGGACAAGCTCCTGGATGAGGCCATGGGTGCTGTCAGAGGGCAAGCATTTCAAATGAAGAGATGCTTGGATAAGGGACGCTTGATGGATGGGCTAAAGCATGCCTCAAATATGCTTGGTGAATTGAGGACATCCCTCTTATCACCTAAAACTTATTATGAACTTTGTATCCTTTTGTTCCATTGCATCACATTTTTGTAGGTGATTTTGTTAAAGTTTTCAATTTTATATTAGTAACTTACCAAGTAATTACATAGCTAATAATTTCTAAGTACTGGCAGCTGAAATTTGAAAAACACGGTAGCGATATTTTTGTGTTTGGTGTAGATGACCAGCCCCGCCCACTTTTGGGGAAGAAGGGAAACGAACTAGCAGAGAGCTCAATTTATTTCTGCTGGCTTTTGACAAAGGTTGTAACCTGCAGCTATCTTTGAATTTTGTTCTTTACCAATGGTTCTCAAAGGCATTGGTGAAGTATTATTGGATTCTTTTGTAAATTTTTGACTGTTATTTAGTAAGGCTGTGAATTTTCTTATTTCTCAGTTTTGGCTTGTTTTGTCACTGATTAGTTAGATTTTTTGATAATGTCTGACTTGACAGTGTCTAGTGCTTACTGTAAGATGAGGCGAATGTCTACAAGGTATGACTCTCATTCAGTGTGTGCGAGTAGCAGAGGTCAAGTGTGTTAGGCAGAGTTGACATATTCTGAATGTATTGGTAGGCAGAATTACATATTCTGAAAGGGTTGATTGGTATTCTAAGCAATGGAAGACTTTGACTGCTCATCTTTCCAAATTGAAAAGAGATAAAAAGAGGAAAGCCTCGGCTAGGTCTGATGGGTCCTTGGGTCATCAGGTCTGTAGAATCATCTTATGTACCCATCATTTCTGTTATGTCTCCAAACTTTGGCTCATCAGCAATTCCACCTAATCCTGTTCCCAACTCCTCTACTACCTTCCAGATGAGTAGTTTATCCTTGGATACAGTAAAACTCCCTGAGATGGTGTTATCTACCTCAGCAAGGAAAGCTCTGAGCAAAATAAACTGCTGGTTAGCGGACAAAAGGGAGCAATGGAATGCCGCCTTATGTTTTCCTCCTTTGTGCTTATTGAAGAGAAGACTCTCATATGCCACTGGAGAACCCCTCTCTGAGTGCATCTGCTGCTAAAGTTAGGTTTTCATCGGCCAAGTTAGATCACTTTAAAGAAATCTCTTCAAGGCCTTTGAAGTGATCATCTTTTTTGATTGGGGAATAGGCGCACTGGCCAAGAAGATTCAAGATCATACGTCTATGCCTGCAGATCTCTGCAGATTTGTTTATTGTTCTTTCATGTATTGACAGAGCAGTTAGGGCAGGCTCCTAGGAGTTGGTATCCACCTTTACTATGGGGATACTAAAGAAATGCAAACTTTTGTGTTCCTTTACCTCTAAAGGTGTAACTTCAGCACAGAAGTTGGCATTTTTTCCCCATCAGTTCATGATTCCCTTTTTCCGCAAGCAGTGGTAAGTGGTATCTTGCAAAAAAAGTCGACTCAGGACTTATTAGCACAATCTTCAAAATGTTTTAGGGAGTGTAAAAGCCTCTTCCCTTATGCAATGGTTGCCCTTTTGAGGGGTTAGACAAAGGTCGCATTCCAGACTGGGAGTGAATGTCCAATTCCCCTCCAAGGCTATCAAGAAGTTGACATCCAAACCTCCTTCCAAAAAGTGAAGGTGTTCCCTGTGCACCAGTAGAAGCCAGACTCCTGCATTTTTTGGAGGAATGGAGCTATGGGTAATAGAGGTTCTTAAAATCGGTTACTCTATTCCCTTCGACGAATATCTGCCATTAGTCAAGAAACCTATCACCTTGAAAGCATATTCTCCAGGATCAGAGTTTGTTCATATACAGAACAAACCTTTGGTCTTAACATTAGGATTTATTATTTTAGCCCAGTTATGGCAAGTTATCATGAAACAGTGATACTGAAGAATCATTTACTGATCTTGAAAATTCTGGCTTCAAAAGCGGCAATTCAAGCTTGGATGATTCCAGTAACGTGACAGTGATACAGATACAGATACAGTAATGGATGAAACACAGCAGAGGAGAATTGCAGTTTCTGCTGCCCCTCCCCCTCCCTCGATTTCCATTCGCAGGGACAACAGGTCTCAATATTCCAGGGAATAGTGGAAGTATTGTCTCCTTAGGATTTTTTCCACGTATTTTTTGATGACAACTGATCAAACTTATTTGCACTGAAACAATAGATTTGCTGAGCAATTCAATGCAGACCCAAATACATGGCATCCTGTAACTCCACCTGAACTCAGAGTTTTTTTGGCACTAAATACTTTGAAAGGATTTATGAAAAAGCCTGAAGACTCATTGTATTGTCCTAAAAATCCACTTCTTAGAACCCCAATTTTTGCTGAAACTATGCCTTTCAAAAGAAACAAGAAAATTAGGCACTACCTTTACTTTTCTGATAGTGAAGTATACGATGCAAATTTGCATCTTAATCCCAAATTGAATAAGATATATCCTATTTACTTGCACTTTGAAAATTAATTTAGAACTGTCTACACTCCACAAAGAGATATTTCAATTGATGAGTGTCTTGCTTTATAAAGGAAGATTGGGACGGGTGCAATATATCCCATTGAAGAGATCAAGATTTGGCATAAAGTTCTTTGTTATGTGAAGCGAGTACAGGTTGTGTGTGGAGATTTTTAATATTAATAAACATTACCTTAATATAATTTATCTAGCCCTAAATCCCCAAAAACCGCACCAAAATTTACCACATTGGCAACCCTGTTACCTCCTATTCTGTCCGCCAGTTGGCAACACTGTCGTTGACAGATACGAAAACCTTCCCTCAAATCAGTTGTTAACGAGCGCCCGTGTTGTTTACATCACGGCCGCTCTTTATAAATTTCCTTAAACATTTTTGTGCCTTTAAAGCTTTCATTATTTGTTAAATGAAACTTTATATGAATTACCACTCACGCATTACATCACGAAATAGTGAATTAACTTTGATTTCTGTTGTGGTTCTTATCTTAAATTACGAACTTTTGCGCGACCCGGAACTACTGACCTGTCCAATTCTACAATGGATTACCAAGAAATTACGATGCTTCCTTCTGCCAGCAACATCAGGAACTGCCCGGTTTGTGGGACAAGGATGAGTAGCAGGGAGTATGAACCCCATGACATTTGTAGTTCTTGTCGTGGACAGGTTTGTGACTTGACTTCTCGTTGTGACGTATGTAAGCCCTGGTCTGACGAGGATATGACTGCTTATATGAAACGCCAAACAATCTTGCAGCGTAAAAGATCGGTTAAGGAGAAAAAGAAATCGATTGCTAAAACTGTATCTAACGAATTCTTTGACTTGGGCGCTCATGATTCTGGCTCTTCGGTTTCGGTATCGTACGACTCCGATTCCAAATTAATTGATGCTTTGCCCCCTGTACAACCGGTAATTAGTGAAGTTAGTTCTGATGTAGATTCGAAGATTTTGGCAATGGAAACTACCTGGAAACAGAATTTTAAGAAATTACAGCTTAGTCTAGATAGAGATATTTCTGCTAAGTTTAACAATCTGTCAGAGAATTTTCAAGAAGCCTTTACTAGAATGTCTAACACACTTTTAGATTCATTTTCAGCTCCTCGTCAGGTACCTGTCGACAGCACCATGGGTAACGGTGCGACAGATACCCCGGCTTGTGAACCCCGTCGTGGCGAAGGCCTAGGGGGGATCCGGTCCGGGCAGGTGCCTAACGAATCTTTACCCAACGTGTCCCCTGTTAGTCCCGTAACAGTGCCAAAGGGCGCTTATTTAGGAGAAGGGGGGAGGGATATTAGTGTCAGACCTAAGATAGCTA
The DNA here is from genome assembly GCF_015104395.2 of Macrobrachium nipponense. Classification (NCBI taxonomy): domain Eukaryota; kingdom Metazoa; phylum Arthropoda; class Malacostraca; order Decapoda; family Palaemonidae; genus Macrobrachium; species Macrobrachium nipponense. The sequence continues at coordinate 34,234,819 of NC_061108.1, forward strand.
GTCGTCAGGATTTTACTTCAGAGGAAGTTTCTAAGTTAGGACATCTGACGATGATGATGATGATGACGCGGATTCGTGTGATATTGATGTTTCCTCGAATGGATGTCATGATGTAGAATTCAAGAAACTTTTTGATTTAATTTTGAGTTTTCTTCCTCAGGCGAGGCCTAAAGAGCAGAAGCAGCCTCCGCCTCGTTGTATTACAGAAGGGATTTTTCTTGACGGTCCTTCCCGGTCACGGGAATTTTTACGTTTTCCCTTTGCCCAGAGGTTCGCGAGAGTGAGGCGGACGATTGCCGCTAAACTTTCGAAGGTGATCGGGGAAGGGAAGAGGAAGCTCTCTTTCTCTTCTACGACACCGGAGAGGAGTTTACCAGGTGGCGGATGATTCTTCATTCTCTCGACCCCCCAAGCCAAATCCTGATTTTGTCCGACTTTCAAGTCAACCCTTGCCTTCTAAGGCTTCGGTCTCTGTCTCAATTGAAGATTTTATTGCTATGGAGGCTGTTATGAGCTCCTTACAAGAAGCTCAATCCTTCAATATGTGGGTCCTCGGAGGGCTTTTAATGTATATCAAGGACTCCGGGTTTGTTCCTCCTGATGCTCCTCTTTTTGAGAAATTCTGCTCATCCATTTCAATCGCTTCTGTACATCAGAACGAGCTTGCTGCTTCAATGCAGGCCTTTCTTGTTTCTCTAAGGCGTAACCTGTATTTGTCGCAGTTACCCTCCTCTGTATCGGAGATTCAGAGAACCCGTCTGTTGTCCTCTTCTCCTTTTGGCGATTTCCTTTTCGATATTTCTGTGCTTTCTGAGGTTTTGAAGGAACATCAAGGTGATGCCTCTTCCCAAGCTCACTGGGCCTTATCAAGAGCTTTTTCCTCTGGTCTTCCTCCCATTCCTTCAAGGAGTAAGCGTAAGTTTAGGACCAGATCTGTACCTTCTGCTCCAGCCCAACAACCTCCTTCTGGCTCTTTTTTCCAGAGTACATCTCAGGTTGCTGGTGCCTCTTCTTCATCCTCTGGTGCTCACCCTTTGAAACGCGGGAGAGGTTCTTGGCGTGGCTCCAAGGGCAGAGAAAGAGCTCAACCTCCAGGAGGACCTTCTTCTTCTTCTTCTTCTTCTTCCTTGTCTCTGCGTAAGAATTTTCGGAAGTAGGAGTCATCACCTCGCCTGGAGACCGCAGTAGGAGCTTGTCTCTCCCACCATTGGTCAGCTTGGCATGAGAGCGGTGGATGCTTGGGTGGTGGAGGTCCTGAAGGAAGGTTACGAGATCCCTTTTGTTTCCAGACCTCCACTTTCCAATCGTCCTCTCGAGTTCAGCAGTTATTCCCCTCACTCAATCAGGGGTCAAGCCTTGGAGAAGGAGCTTTCGGCCCTCTTGGAGAAGGATGCCATAGAGCGAGCTCCTCCTTCTCCCGGGTTTTACTCTCGGATGTTTGTAGTTCTAAAGGCCTCGGGTGCCTGGCGCCCCATCATAGATCTTTCGGTTTTGAACAAGTTCATTCTAAAGTCCAAGTTCAGGATGGAGACGGTCCAGACTGTTCTTTCATCCGTCAGGAGGGGGAACTGGATGATTTCCATCGATCTGCAGGATGCTTATCTGCAAATCCCCATCCATCCAAGAAGCAGACCTTACCTTCGGTTTTTCACGGACTCGGGAGTTTTCCAGTTCAAGACCCTTTGTTTCGGCCTCACCACTGCTCCACAGGTCTTTTCTCGGGTGATGGCTCCTGTTTCAGCTATTCTGCATCGGTTAAATGTAAGGATGCTTCGGTATCTGGACGATTGGCTAGTCCAGGCCGAATCTCTAGAGAAATGTCTCCGGTCGAGGGAGATAGTTCTGTCTCTTTGTGTCGAGTTGGGCATTCGTGTCAACTTCGACAAGTCCAATCTAATCCCTTGCCAGATCATGACTTATCTGGGGATTGTTTTGAATTCCCAGATTTTGAGGGCTTCTCCCGCTCAGAAACGGATAGACAAGCTTCTGAGTCTGATCGAAGAATTTTTGTCCTCCGTAACGCAGCCAGTTTCTCTTTGGAGGTCTCTCCTGGGCCATTTGTCATCCCTCATCCAACTGGTTCCCGGAGGTCGTCTCAGAATGAGGTCCCTTCAGTCGACACTTCGCCAGTCATGGGATTTCGTGTCCGAGGACACGATAGTCGCCTCTTCTCCACAATGTCGGAAGGATCTCCGTTGGTGGATGCAAGTTCACCGCCTCAAGTCAGGGACATCTCTTCTTTCGGTTCCTCCGGACCTAATGTTTTGGTCAGACGCCTCGGATCAAGGTTGGGGCGCACACCTGGGCTCCGAAGCCGCTTCGGGCCTTTGGTTAGAGGAGGAGAGGAGCATGTCAATAAATTGGAGGGAACTGAGGGCAGTGTACCTAGGCCTTCTTTCATTTCAGGAACAACTGTTGGAGTCGGTTGTCGCGATCTTTGTCGACAACACCACAGCAGTCTCGTACTTGAGAAACCAAGGCGGCACACAGTCGGATCTTCTCACTCAAGCACCCGTCAATAAGCCCGATCAATCCTGTGTTGGGCAGAAGACAGGGGGATTATGTTGGTCCCTCAGTTTATCCTGGGCCATCACAACGTCTTAGCAGACGCCTTGTCGAGACCGAACGAAGTTCAAGGGTCGGAGTGGACACTTTGCCAGGAAGTCTTCGACAGCCTCAGGAAGAAATGGCCTGTCACAGTCGATCTGTTTGCCACCCCACTGAATTTTCGGTGCCAGATATTCTTCGCCCCTTACCAGACTCCTCAGAGTGCCGGGACAGACTCTCTTTTGCAGGACTGGGAGGGACTTCAAGCCTATGCTTTTCCTCCGTTCTCTCTGGTGAGGTCAGTCCTCAACAAAGTGAGGGCAACCAAGCGTCTGGATCTCACCTTGATCGCCCCCTTCTGGCCACAGAAGGAGTGGTTTCCCGACCTTCTGGAAGCACTGGTGGAACCCCCCATTCGCCTGCCAGAGAGACCAGATCTTCTCAAACAACCCCATTTTCATCGGTTCCATCAGAGGCTCCACATGCTTCATCTTCATGCCTGGAAAGACTGTCAGGAGGTTCTCCAAGCACGAAGGGTTCTCCTCCAGAGTGGCGCGACAGTTGGCTCTTGCCAGGCGGCAATCAACCAGAGTAAATTATCAGGCTAAATGGTCGGTTTACAGACGTTGGTGTAAGTCTCAAGGACATTCAATTTCTAGACCTTCCTTACCGAAAGTAGCGGAGTTTTTTTAGTTCATTTACATCATGACAGGGCCCTGTCACCTTCGTGCATTAAGGGTTATAGGTCTATGATTTCCTATGTTTTTAAGGCAAGGCTTCCTGAGATCTCTTCATCTTATGTCATTAGAGATTTACTTCGATCTTTTTCCCTATCTCGACCCAGGCCGCAGTGTTCGCCTCCGACATGGGACGTTAACAAAGTCCTTCAAGCCTTAAGGTTCCCTCCGTTTGAGCCTCTGAATTCTGCCAAATTTAGGGACCTCTCTTCTAAGACACTCTTCCTTGTCTCACTGGCTACAGCCAAGAGGGTGGGTGAACTGCAAGCACTCTCTTTTCTGGTTGCCAGATCTGGACAAGACATGATTTTGTCATACCTTCCTGAATTTGTCGCAAAGACTGAATCGTCTGATAATCCCATTCCCAGGTCTTTCGTACTGAAGTCGCTGGTCGACTTTGTTGGTAATTTAAATGAGGAATTAGTTCTTTGCCCTGTTAGGGCGCTCTCATGTTATTTACGCCGCACGAAGGACATTCAGGGTCGTCCCCGTCATCTGTTTGTTTCACCCCGAAATGTCAAGAGACCTATTTCAAAGAATGGTGTATCCTTTTTTCTCAGAGATCTGATCGTTAAAACTGGTGGTTCGGCTGCTGGGGAAGACCAGACGCCGAGAGCACACAGTATTAGAGCAGTTGCTACATCAGTAGCTTTTATGAAGAACGTCTCAGTCGCCAAGGTGCTTGAGGCGGCGACTTGGCGTTCTAATTCTGTTTTTGCCTCTTTTTACTTGAGGGATATTTCTCTAGTTCTAGGCGACCTTCGTTCTTTGGGCCCGTTGGTGATGGCAGGACAGGTCGTCAGACAGGAGAATTAGGTAGTCTTCCTGTTTTACGTTTGGTTGCTACCTGTATATTATTCATTAATTTTTGGTTTGTTGTATATATTTTTTGTTTTTGTATTACATATAACCCATGGCAGTTTTTGACGTAGTTATAATGGGAATTAGGCAGTTTGGTATTTAGGTGTTTTTGATGACAAGGACTGACTGCTTGGCAACTCATGCTGCTTCCATTGTCAGTGTGAAATGGTTCCAGCCACTGGGTTGTCGGCACTGGCGACTACGCTTCTCCCAGAGTCGATGCTGACCTAGGACTAGCCACTGGTTCGCTGTCCTGACGACTCCTGCTTCTTCCACTGTCCTGGACAGGGAATTAGTCGATGGATCGTCTGCTGTTCATCTGGTGACTCGCTCACCATCTACTTTTTGTCTCACCTGTCTTCTCAGAGTCAGACACTCGTGGAGATCAGGCGACACTTAGTAGCCCTGAGTTTCTTGTTGACGAAGTCGGTTGCGTTGATACACCCCCGATGATCGTGTAACATGAGACCAGGTTGGACTGTCAGGCATTCGTCCTTCGGGACTGAATCGCCTTTTTGCTCCGCGCTCCCTTCTCTTGGCACCAGAAAGCTCGAGTTAGGAGTTGCTCATGAGCCGATTCGTTGCTGGCGACTTCGGGTTGCGTTGATACACCCCCAAGGTTTGCTTAGCTTTGAATCGCCCAGACAGTCCAGACACTCATCCTTTAGGGAAAGAATAGTGCTTGATAGTCTTCAGGGTGCAGCCTTGCTGTCCGCAATTCGTCTGACTGGTCACCTGGTCGGTCACCTGACTTTAGTACAGACGGACTGACTATGCACTTACTCCTTGTCCTGTGCTACCGCAGTTGGTGGCATTATGGTAGGAGACTTTGAGTTGTTAGTATCTTTGACCTTGGGTTGAGTTTTGACTGCCTATGATATATATTTCTTTGTTTGTTTTCTCCTATTCTGTCCGAAGGGGAAATTGTATTCAGATTCCCTCCTCCTTTTCAATGTGGTTAATCGGGCTAGATAAATTATATTAAGGTAATGTTTATTAATATGGAATTTTTATTCTAAAATTAATATTAATAATACTTACCTGTATAATTTATCTAGTCCCACCCATCCTACCCCACGATCTGCCTATCACAACTGATTTGAGGGAAGGTTTTCGTATCTGTCAACGACAGTGTTGCCAACTGGCGGACAGAATAGGAGGTAACAGGGTTGCCAATGTGGTAAATTTTGGTGCGGTTTTTGGGGATTTAGGGCTAGATAAATTATACAGGTAAGTATTATTAATATTAATTTTAGAATAAAAATTCCATTTACGAAGGTAAAGGAACACAATTCGACCAGGAGTTCAGTGCATTGCCTAAATCGTCACAGGTTGTAATGACTTAATTGAAACTTCTTTTAAATAAAGGTTATTGCCTTACAATAGACAATTATTACACCAGTCCTGAGTTAGTGGATATTTGGGTAAAATGTAGAACAGATTGCTATGGTACTGTTAGAATAAATTGAAAAGACCTGCCAGTTTCATTGAAAACAGATAAGTTGAAGAAGGGGGAAATGTCTGCTTATCGTAGAGGTAAAGTTATGGCCATGAGATGAAAGGATAAAAAAAGATGATGTTCTTCTCTCCACAATAGTGATGAAATTGAAATTGAGAGTAGAAGAGGTACCAAAATGAAGCCCAAAGTTGTAGCAGATTATAACCACACAATGGGTGGTGTGGAAAAGTTGGATCAAAACTTGGCAAATTATCCTGTTCCCAGGAAAAGAACAAAAAAATATTACAAAAAAAGTTTTCTTCCATCATCTAGATCTAGCCCTTTGGAATGCATATCAGTGTTACAAGATGACTAATGAAAATTGCCGTTCATCTCTCAAATTCAGATTGGACATAATTGATTCTACTTTGAAGAAATATCATGCTGAAATTCCCCAAACGAGACCAGGTAGACCATCTATTTCAGCAAATCCTACCCATTATTCAGGAAGGTATTTTCCAATTGACATTCCTCCTACACCCAAAAAGAAATTTCCTAAAAGGCAATGTGTTGTCTGTTCTAAGAAAAGGGATTGATAATGGAAAACTGATCAAACAAGAGTCTCGCTATATGTGCGAGATATGTGAAGTTAGTCTAAGTAGTATAACCCTGTTTCAAAACATACCACACAAAATGATATGAGAAATACACTGGTTTGTAGAAAGTAAAAAAAAAATTTCCAAATGAAGAGAAAAATATAATTTTGGTTATCCTAATAAAGAAAAAAAATTTGTTTATTCAACTGAAGAGAAAAGCTATTTTTTATATCCAAATGAAATGAAAAAATTCTTTTGTTCATCAAAATGAAGTGAGAAAAGATAAGTTATCTAGCATCAATATGTTTTTTATTCAATTCCTGTTATCAAAATTACTAAAACGAAGCATACGAGATATCTCATGATAGACCAAAATAGGTAAATTTTTAGGAGGTAACTTGTTAATGGCCATAGTAAAAGGGTCTGACATTGATTTTCTAAAAATTACTATTTTACATAAAGTAATCACAATTTTCTTTTTGAAACATGTTGAAAAAACAGGTCCTTTAAGGGGTTAAAGTTGGTGACTAAATGTTGGTGTGACATTTCAGTAATCCCTTCAAATGCTTTTGAGATTGTTTTAAGATTAACGTGTTACTGATATCTTTGATATTCTTATTCATTGTGATTAAATTAAAACATTAATGTCTTACTGGTATCTTTGATATTCTTATCCATTATCATTAAATCTAAGATTTTATAAAAAAAATTGAAAGATTGATATATTTATGAAAGGATTCCTTAACCCCTTATAAGATATGTGTATATGTGATGAACTACGTCATTTAGAAATGTACCTGATTGATGAATTCCAGAAGGGTCATCGTGTAGCTGACCTTTATGAATTGGTTCAGTATGCAGGAAACATTGTACCAAGGCTGTGAGTACTGTAGATATTTTTGTGTTTTATCTGGTACTTTTATTAGTCTATATGTCATGAAATGCAGATCATCATTTGTTGCGATAATCTACAATACATATAGGCAGTCCCCGGGTTACGACGGGGGTTCCGTTCTTGAGATGCGTTGTAAGCCAAAAATTTTCATAAACCGGATCATCGTAAAAAAACCTTACTTTTAATGCTTTGGGTGTATTGAAAACTATGTACGCTGCATTCTTATTGCATTTTTCATCAAAAAAACCTTCAAATATTGATTATTTTGCATTTTTGGTGTCATATTTCATCTGCCAGATCAGCGTTGTAGGCGTCGTAACCCTGGAACATGTGTTGTAACCCTGGAAATAATGTCTGATGATTATAATTGAGAAGCACCTTAACCTTGGAACGTCGTAAGCCAAACCCGTCGTAACCCGGGGACTGCCTGTAATGATACTTATAGTAATTTTGCCAGTAAGGTTTATTTATAATCATTTGTTAAGTTTTTGATTCAGTAGTGAAATAAAGTTCATGGTATTTAATTCTTCTAATGGAGAGATTCTCTATTGTCATGAGAAGTGGTTATGGTATTTGAAGCAAGACTTAAGTAAAAACCACAAAGTGAATATGAGAAGTTAATTGATTCTTTGGTTTAGATTAAATTGTCTGTGCAAGCAAGTTGTCCTTGCAAGGTTTGTAAGTGTTGTAAGGTTGGAAAGGAATAGGCACCCTAGACAGTTCCTGGTCCAGCATTCACATTCATATTGAAAATCCTCAACATGGTTAGAATTAAATGATTTAGCATGTACTCTTAACATTTCATATCTGTATTATTGATATTATGAAGATTATGAACTGAGGTGGATACTATAAAGATTATGTGCCAAGGTGAGAAATGTTCCTCCAATGTACATTTCCCTTCATTCATATCTTCTGAAAATTTATTCAAGTAAATAAAAAAAAAATATTTTTCCAGGTATTTGCTGATTACAGTTGGCTTGGTGTACATCAAAACTAATGAGACTTGTAAACGAGACATTTTGAAAGATCTCGTTGAGATGTGTCGTGGTGTTCAGCATCCCCTTCGTGGTTTGTTTCTTAGGTAATTATTTGTAAATATTTATGAAATTGGGGATTACTTATTTTTTATGTAATATCTGTTTGAATATGTTATAAATGGGTAATTTGTTATGTAAAAGTTGAATAATAAAATGTATAAATATTTGTAAAAAAAAATCTTTTTCAAGTTTAATGGAAGTTTTGAGTTATCACAAAGTCAGAGAATATGTGTTAGAAAATCTGAAGATAATTTTTATCTTAGATTACAAGTAGAATAACTATACTATGCCATTAATTAATGTATGTGTTATATGCCTACAGAAACTACCTTCTTCAGTGTTGTAGAAATATTTTACCAGATATTGAAGATCCTTCTGGTGGAAATTCAGATGACTGTCCATCTGGATCTGTAAGTATTGTACTAGTATATGTAAAAAAATTGAGAAAGATATGTAAAATAGTAAGTAATGCTCCTCCTATTTTCAACCAGTCACAATAGAACTATTTTATTCCTACACAAAAACTAACCTTCATTTGTTAGTACACAATTTACAAACCCTCAGTCCTTTACAATAGGAATTACTGAAGGCGAAGCCTGGTCACGGCTGCTGAAATCTTAAACAAGGTGGTTTGGTAGTTAACTTCCTGTCCAGTTGTTGGGAGTCTCTCCTGACCAAATGTAAACATTCCAATTTGCTTTCGGCCATCTATGGATAGACATGTGCATCAGTGCTCTCTGCACAACTGTTTTCTGCTGATTTCTTTTCAGTCCCGGTGGCATTTTTTCTTGTTTTTTTATTTTTCGTGATATATGTGTATATCATGGTTTCTGTGTGCTTGTGTATTCAGCCTAATGCAAACCCAAGAATCACAATCACTAAAGAATCCTGCCGGCAGTAGACGGTGCCCTGTGGTGCAGGGTAAGAAGTGCAGCAAAATATGCGCTTCCCTTGATGTTGATCCTCACACCCTTTGTTTATCTTGTCAAGGGCATGAGTATGGTCTCGAAGAGTGTTGTACAGTGTTTTGATTGGTCCATGTATTAGTGGTAGCCATGTTTACAACGGACTACCTGTTTGGTAATTTTGGTTCGCATAGCAAACATCAGTGGGTGATGATCTCTCTCTCTCAGTCTCTTTCTTCCTCCATTGAACTGTGAAGATATTTTCTGAACTTGATATTCATATTCTTGCGTGGGTAGAGGGGAAGTCAGGGAAACACAGAGTAGCAAAATACACTTATATTCTTTGAAAGATTACATCTTGAGATAGCTTGCAGAGAAGGGCTTTGAATGTGTGTTTGAGACAAGAGGAGAAGAGGAGGTCTTAGTTAAAATTCATTTACAAATCATAGGCGAGCAAACCTAATCAAAGATACAGGTATACGAACTAACATACTTATCTAGGTTAAGAGACATCATCATTTCAAGTTCTTGTGAGAGCCGAAGTAGGTTCCCATGAATGTAGGTTGTTGTTGTGTGTTTCTATTTGTGTTTAGCTAATGGTCACTTGTATCCTGGGCTGTGGTTTTTGGCAGACTTTCCTGTTTAACCCCTGACCTGATTATGTTATGTGTATTGCTTCTAAGGAATGTCCCCACATTACTTTAATCATGTAATATTCATTACACATGGTGCAGTGGGGAAAATTTGCTGCGAGGAGAAGGTATCATAGGAAGACTTCTAAATCTGTATTTGTGGGTAACGTGCCACCCACTACCCCTGTGGTAGCTAAACCCTCATCTTCCTACCTCTCTCCTGGTAATCATCCCCTGCTTGCTGCTCTGCTTCTGGCTCTGAAGGCATACAGGGACTCCCCTTACTAACCTGACTGTTTTTTCTGCAGGTGAGGTGTCAGGTCTGGATCAAGTGTGGGCTTCGCTGGGTTTCGTGGGGCCGCCTTCTGTACAGGCTTTGCTGGCACACTTGAATAGTGTAGTCACCATCACTTCCCCAAAGGTGACTCAGCCTGGTTATTATATGCTGACCCACCTGCTTTGGTCGCACCATCTGACCAATGTGTCACCCACTGTGGTGTTGGGGACTACATAGAGCAGATTTGCCAGCTCGTCACTTTCTGGCTCCTGTAACTGCAGTGCCACCCCATCCTGGGTTTTGAGTGGCACCTATGCCCATACCTATGGTTACTGCTCCTCCTCTGTCACCCTTCATGGTGGCAGACGTGGCCTAGCCTGCTTTTCCTACTGCTGTGCCTACTCCTGCTCATGGACCTGCTCTTGCTCCCATTCCTGGACCTGCTGAATCGTCAGCCTCCCCTTAGGGGCCCCTGACTTTTTTCCTGCAGAAGTTGTTGAAGAAGTCAAGGAGGAAGAGGTCTAGAAAGGTGTTGTCGTCTTCGCCTTCGTTGTTGTTGTCATTGTCTGCTGCCTCCTCACCTCCCTCTAAGAAGGCTTTCCGGCCTAAGAAGAGTAAGATAGTTTTTCCTCCCCAAAGAAGTCTCGCAATGAGACTTCTAAGGGTCTGCTTCCTTTCCCCAGGGAGGAAGGAGTTGGCTCACTTGCTGGCTCACTTGCTCCTTCAGGAGTGGGAGCCACAATGCTGTCCCCAGGGTTTAGTGTCTTGGGAACCAAGGTTTCAAGGGCGCTGCTTGTGGAATAGGGTCCGTGTCGGAGACTCACTTGTGAGTTTGTTCGCATGTTCAACTTCTCGAGGGGTTTTGTACATCCATGGTCAATGACGGGGAGTCTTCTCCCCATCACGACAGTGAGAAGGAATGAGAGCATCTGATCTTCCTCTCCTATTCCCTCTAGTATTTCTTAGGGCTACACTGGTAGGGGCCGAGGTGAATACAGGCAGTCCCCGGTTATCGGCAGCCTTGGTTAATGGCAGTCCAGTTTTATGGGGCTTGTCTAGTGCCATAAAATTAGTGATATATGGCACCATAGCAGGCCAAGTTTCAGTTATTTATGTTATAAGGTGCCAATAATAGAGTTATGGCATCATAACAACTAACAGAGGCCCCATTAGCTGAAATTTAGTGCCATAAGCACCATAAATTGCTAAGTTTCAGTTAATGGCGGGTTTTGGTTATCAGCACCCTGTCGATAACTGGGACTGCCTGTAGAAGGAATCCTGCTGCTGCTTCCAGAGTTATCTTTCTGGGAGAAGTCTCAGCCTTTGGGAGACTCTGTCAGTCTGGAGGTAGGGCGATTACCCACCTGGCCCACCAGATGGTGAACCTGTGGGCAAACCTGATCCTTAAGAGAAGAGATGCTGTTCTCTCTAAGAGTGACCATGTCTCTCGGTTGCGAGTCGGTACTGGCCCTACGAAACAGACCTTTGATGGGTTCTGCCTCTCTCTTCAACAGGGAGCAGGTAAATGCTGTGTTGGACAAGCAATGGGATGATGATAAGGACTGTCTTATCCACCAGCAGTGGTGAAGACTTCTGGATCTTCGCACCTTCGAGTCTGCCTAGCACCTCCTCGGCCCAGGAGAAGTCCTCCTCTTCTAAGGGTCCCGAGGAACAGCCCAGCCTTCTTCTCCCTCTTCCAAAGGGGTGCCATCATGCTCCTTTGAGCCTTCCTTGCCTTCGGGAAAGGGGGTTAAGGGAAAGAAGGGGAAACGCTAGGAGTGGCGCTCCCCTCCAGCTGCTGCCATTGGTGGGGGATGCCTATCGAGCCATTGGGCAACATGGCAGCAATATGGAGCATAGACCTGGGTAGTAGATTTCCTTTGGGAGGGATATCTACTTCCCTTCAAGTCTAGAAAAACTTGTAGAGGAATTAAAAGATCAAGGTGTAGTAAGAGTTGAGCAAATGAAGAAGGTAAATGGAGTCTTTGTACCACTTCCCAATTTAATTATTTCATTTAATTCTACCTGATTACCTACTGTAGTAAAAGCAGCCTGGCTACATTTCAAGATTAAACAATATATCCCAAGACCGAGATGTTTCCATTGTCAAGAATTCGGACATATGTTAGGGTCCTGTAGACAGAAACTGCAAGGCAAGCCAGCCACATGTGTCAAATGCAGTGAACCAGAGCATGGCATATGTAATAAACAAGCCAGATGTATACATTGTGGAGAAAATCATCCATCATCTTCTCTTAATTGTGATGTATACATCATGGAAAAAGAGATTCAAACTTTAAGGGTAATAGAACGTATCACATTTAGGAAGGCAAAAGAGAGTATTAAATCAATATGGTAGACCAGGAATATCCTTTTCCAGTGTCGCTGCCAACCGAAAGAGAAATATAAATGTTAATAAGGATAATTTAAATAAGAAACCGGTGACGACCCATACTCGTGCCTCTTTGGAGGCGGCGCCAATTGTTGCTGGTGCTCCTTCCTCTTCGGAGGCTGTGCCAATTGTTGCTGGTGCTCCTTCCTCTTCGGAGGCTGCGCCAGTGATTTCTGGTGCTCTTGCCTCTCCAGAGGCTGCACTAGTGATTTCTGGTGCTCATGGCTCTTCGGAGGCCGCGCCAGTGATTCCTGGTGCCCCTGCCTCTTCAGAGGCAGTGCCAGTTGATTCTGGCACTCCCGCCTCTTTGGAGGCAGTGCCAGTAGTTTCTGGCACTTCTGCTTCTATGGAAGCAGAACCAGTGATTTCTGGTACTCCTGCCTCTCTGGAGGCTGTGCTGGGTGTACCTGGCACTTCCACCTCACTGGAGGCTGTACCAGCATTAAATGGTGCTTCTGATCCTTTGGAGGATGCACCAATGTCCAACCTTCACACCCCACCTCAGGCAGCATCAACTTTGTCTGGTGTTCCTGAGACCGATAACCCACTGGAAAGGAAGGCAGCCATAAATAACCGGTCTCCTTCCAGAAATAAGGAGCAAGTCAGTAAGCTGAAAGCTCTTTAAAGAGTCTCTAATTTTACAGCCTCTAAAGGAAAGTAAATTCATTAATTTCCTACAGTGGAACTGTCAGGGATTAAGAGCTAAATGGGAAGAATTAAGGTTGCTCATATCAGAAGTGTCTCATGTTTGCATAGCTCTGCAGGAGACAATGATTGGTAATAACATGTGCCCCAGCCCGCAGGAGTTTACATCCTATCACTCCACTGTAATTTGAATATTGTAAGCCATGGCGGTGTCGCTTTGTATGTTCGAAATGACACCCCACAAAATCCTATTAGTATCCATTCAGCACTGTAAGTGATAGGTGTGCAGATCCATTTGCAAAGAAAATATATAATATGCTCTCTCTATCTACCACTTAATGAAACCTTCCCCATCAATGAATTTAAATCTCTTATTCAACAGTTACCACGTTCTTTTGTTATTTTGGGAGATATGAATAGCAGAAACCCTCTTTGGGGTGCTTAGGTTCCATCATAGAAGATGAAAATGTGGGGATCCTCAACTCTGGGGAATCTACGCATTTTCATGTTCAAACAGGCACGTTATCAGCAATTGATTTATCTATATGTAGTGATGACTGTATTATTGACTTTAATTGGAGAACTATAAATGATAGATTTACCAGTGACCATTTTCCGATAGTGGTGAGTGTAGCATCAAGTCCTCCATCTTCAAGGCTACCCAAATGGAACATTGGTAAAGCTGATTGGTCAACATTCCAGGAGCACAGCTCAGTAGATGACTCTGCTGATGACTTTCCCTGTGTAGATGACGCTCTTGACTTTTTGAATACAATAATGTTCTCAGCTGGTCTTCAATCTATACCTAGGACTTTAAGCAAATTTGTCCGCCGACCAGTTCCCTGGTGGACACGTAAATCCCAGGAAACTCATAGAACTATGATATCTGCCTTCACCAGATACCGCAGACGAAAATGTGAGTATTATCGTGTAGAATTTAAAAAAATGAGAGGTCATTTTCGCATGGAAATCAAATAAGCACGAAAAGAATCTTGGACGATATTCATAACTTCACTAAATTCGAAAACTCCTCTGACTCTAGTTTGGAAGAGAGTTAGAAAAATAGCAGGCAAGTTCACTCCTTGTCAACCTCCAGTTATCAAGATGAATGGTTGCGAGGTAGCAGACCCCCAGTTAGTGGCAAATGAGTTTGCTAATCATTTTGCTGATGTTGCGAAGGAAAATGATGATATACCCTATTCAGCTCAAAGACGGATAATGGAACAGGTCGAAATTGATTTTAACCTTAAGACATGAGCAATACAATGCTCCTTTTACTACTAGAGAATTTGAATCAGCCTTGAATAAATGTAATGAATCATCTCCTGGACTGGACGATAAAACATATTCAATGATTAAGCATACCCCTGAAAATACCAGACTTTTCATATTAACCCTCTTACGCCTATTGGACGTATTAAACGTTGAGATAAATTGTCTCCCGGGTGCCGATTGGACGTATTAAATGTCAACATGAAAAAGTTTTTTTTTAAATTCGCGGAAAAATACTTATAGGCCTACCAGCCGAAAACTTTTGAATCACGCGCCTTGGGGGTTGCTGGGAGCTCACGGATCAAGGCGTTGTTTTGTTTACAGTCATTACGCAGGCGCGCAAGTGTGAATTTCTTTCTTATCTCACTTAAAAGTATCAGTGACACATCTCGGAAATTATTTCGTCACTTTGACATAATTTTTGCACCATTTTAAATTAGCCGGTACATGGAGTATTATATATGAAAATGTGTGCAATTTCATGTAGAATACAACAAAAAAATACTCATGATTGTAGCTTTTATAATTTTTGAAATATTTTCATATAAATAACGATGTGCCAAAATTTCAACCTTCGATCAACTTTGACTCTACGAAATGGTCGAAAAAAGCAATTGTAAGCTAAAACTCTTATATTCTAGTAATATTCAATCATTTACCTTCATTTTGCAACAAATTGGACGTCTCTAGCACAATATTTTGATTTATGGTGAATTTAAGAAAAAAACTTTTTCCGATAAATTTTTCCGTGCGATTGTCGTAATGTTTGCACCATTTTAAATTTGTCGTTACATAAAGTTTTATATATGGAAATGTGCGCAATTTCATGCAATACAACTAAAAACAACCCATGGTTGTAGCTTTTATCAGTTTTGAAATATTTTCATATAGATAACGATGTGCCA
The DNA here is from genome assembly GCF_015104395.2 of Macrobrachium nipponense. Lineage (NCBI taxonomy): Eukaryota > Metazoa > Arthropoda > Malacostraca > Decapoda > Palaemonidae > Macrobrachium > Macrobrachium nipponense. Next base: position 34,249,961 of record NC_061108.1, read on the forward strand.
AAATTTCAACCTTCGCTCAACTTTGACTCAACCGAAATGGTCATAAAATGCAATTGTAAGCTAAAACTCTTATATCTAGTAATATTCAATAATTTACCTTCATTTTGGAACAAATTGGAAGTCTCTAACACAATATTTCAATTTATGGTGAATTTATGAAAAAAACACATTTTCCTTACGTCCGCGCGGTAACTTCCGGAAAAAATAATAAATTTTATTTGTGCGATTGTTGTAATATTTGCACCATTTTAAATTAGCCATTACATAAAGTTTTATATATAAAAATGTGTGCAATTTCATGTAGAATACAAAAAAAAATGATTGAAGGTTGTAGCTTTTCTCATTTTTGAAATATTTGCATATAAAAAAATGTATAAAAAAAATCGACATTCGGTCAACTTTAACTCATTCGAAATGGTTGAAAACTGCAATTGTAAGCTAAAAATCTTACAGTATAGTAATATTCAATCATTTATCTTCATTTTGAAACAAATTGGAAGCCTCTAGAACAATATTTAGATTTATGGTGAATTTTTGAAAACAACATTTTTTTTACATCCGCACGTTACGAATTCATGCATCATTTTGTGATAATATTTTTTCTGTGTTGCTTTGATCGTTTTACAATGTGTTATATACCAAAATGATCGCAATTTAGTGTACAATAACAAAAAAATTAACTCGTTAGCTTTAACTGTTTTGCTCACAGCGCAATTTGAATACAATTATATGTGAAATTTTGTTTTTGCGCTATCATATATTGCATTATTTATATATGATAATGATATTTTTTTCATTTCTGATTGTTGCATACTAAACTTCAGGCAATGACAAAAAAAAGGAGCCAAAAATGAACTCTTAAATCTTGAAAACTAAGCACTCTATGATTTTTTGAAAAAAACATTTTTTCCGTTCAGCTGTCACTCCGAGACCCCCTTGGCATACGGGAGACGATTTTTATAATACCCCTTTGGCATAAGAGGGTTAAGCCTAATTAACAGAATTTACCAAGAACATATCTTCCCCAAGCTTTGGGAGAAGTTAAAATTACTGCCATTTGTGAAACCTGGAAAAGATCCATTCAAGACAGAAAATTATCGTCCTATCGCATTAACATCTTGTTTGTGTAAGATCATGGAAAAAATGGTGAACACACGATTGATGTGGTACTTGGAAAGAGGTAAATATCTGTCGCCTGCTCAGTGTGGTTTTCGGAGTATGCACTCTATAATTGATGTATTGGTACGAATGGAATCTTCAATATGTGAAGCTTTTACCAACAACCAGCATCACATCAGTGTTTTCTTTGACCTAGAGAAGGCTTATGATACAACATGGATATATGGCATTTTGAGGGTCCTTTATGAATGCAACCTGAAAGGCAAGTTGCCCCTCTTTATTAAGTTTTTATTTTTTTAGAATAGGATACTTCAGGTTCAGGTTGGAGCAGCAATGTCAGATGTGTTCAATCAAGAAGAAGGAGTACCACAAGGAAGTGTTTTAAGTGTAACTTGTTCGCCTTGGTAATCAATGGGGTTTCTAAAAGTAATTCCCCCAGATATAACATATACCCTTTTTGTTGATGACCTATCGATTTCCTTTGCAGCATCAAGGATGGCAGTGGCTGAGCGCCTCCTTCAGCTCTGCATTGATAATATAGTAAAGTGGGCTGAGGTTAATGGTTTTAGATTTTCTGCCAGTAAAACTGTAACTATGCACTTTTGTCGTATAAGGGGAATCCACCCTGATCCAGATCTATTCATTCATAGGCAGATAATTCCATGTGTTGGAGGGACAAGGTTTCTTGGCTTGATTTTTGATAGCAAGCTGACCTGGATTCCACATCTGAAATATATTAAGGCAAAATGCTAGAAAGCAATGAATTTGCTGAAAGTCGTGTTTCACACTTTGTGGGGTGCAGATCGAACTCAGATGTTGAGATTTACACTTCTGCGAAGCCAAATAACCTTAAAATACTCAACTCAATTCATCATGGAGGAATACGGTTATGTACTGGAGCATTTAAATCATCTCCCACCGAGAGCATGCTTGTAGATGCTGGTGAGGTGCCACTGGATCTTCATTATAAGCGTCTGCTGGTTCGGAGCTGGTATAGATTCCAGAGGCTACCTAAGTCTTTAACCAGCATTTGTATGAGAAATGAAAGGCATTGGCAGTTTTACAAAAGTCACCTCATCCATTCGCTTTTTTAGAGTAAATTTTATTGTCCGTGAATTAAATATGCCAAGAATCGAGATTTTATCAACAAAATACTCAGTTAGTCCCCCCTGAAACTTTCCAGAGGTAAAATTTTGTAGATATTTTAATTTTACCGAGACAGAATTGTCCAATGAGGCCATGCGGTCAATATTTTTAGAACACACTTTGCAACATGATAACTCCACTGCAGTTTTCACGGATGGCTCAAAGTCAGATGCTGGCTTTGGCTTTGGTGTAGCCTTCCCTGATGTAGAGAGAAGCGGCAGGCTATCATCAGTTGCATCGATTTTTACAGCAGAATTATAAGGAATTTTAAAGGCTTTAAAGGAAGTTTTGATTCGGAATGAAAGTAATTTTATTATATACAGTGGACCCACCGTATTCGCGTTCTCCGGATTCGCGGACTCACACATTCGCGGATTTCTCTCAGGAACGTTTCCCTGCATTATTTGCGGAAAATTTGCGCAATCGCGGTAGTTTTCTATGAGAAATATCCACAAATTCCTGGTTTTTGTTATCGATTTCATCATAAAATGCACTTTTTGTGATAAAACTATTAAAAAAATCAAGTATGAAAATTTTTAGTGGTTTTTCTTAAGTTTTAACTAACAAAATAGGCTGTTTTTAGCGTTTTTATAGGGGTTCCAAACATTCGTGGATTCTAACTATTCGCGGGGGGGTCTGGTATGCATCCGCCGCGAATACGGGGGGACCACTGTATTGTGACTCAACAAGTGTCCTTCAGTCGCTGGAATCTTTTAACCCTTTAAGCTCTCTGTTTTGTACATGCAACTTCCCCGGCAGATATATACTTAGCTATAGACTCCGTCGTCCCCGACAGAAATTCGAAATTCGCGGCACACGCTGCAGGTAGGTCAGGTGATCTACCTCCCTGCCGCTGGGTGGCAGGAATAGGAACCATTACTGTTCTAGAACCAGATTTTCTCTGTCGGCCATATTGTAAACATACGTTTGCGGTACCTCCTGACTTGATTTTCGTGTTTCATCGCCATCGATCTTCTGGGCTGTCTTTTGCAGGGAAGTACTGGGTCTTTGGCTCAGCATACGCTTTTATTAACTTTTTAATGAATTTGGCTTCGAAAAAATTTCGAAGAATATAGAACGTGTAACTACCGAAATTATCGGTAGACACTCACATAGTTTGCAAGAAAGGGAAATATTAATATTTATTCATTAATACGTGTAATAAGTGTTAGAATTGATTGAGGAAATAAACTGACTTCCTACTTTAGGCAGTCAGTAAAGCATGTAACTAGATACGTTTCTTTTAAAAGTTTTTTGGATACTCGTACTAACGAGCAGTTAGAGTATTAACAGTACTAGTAGTGTTGCATCCTCATCACCTTCTTACTTCGCAGAAACTTCAAATTCATAATTGCAATCTGAAGACAAGGATTGTGGCTCAAAATGCGAGCTATTAAAAGGTAAGAAGTGATTACTAGTGTTCCCCATTGCAGTGGAGGGTGCGTCTGATCCGCTCTGTCTCGCTCTCAGGCCTAGACCTCTTTCAAGCTCCCAAGCCCAGAGGAGAAGGAATGTCGAAAGCCGTAAGGAGGTTTCAGAGAATCCCCACTGGTCAGGCGTCCCCTCGGCAGGTTCTGTAGAGCGTCCCAGACTGCCAAGGATAGCCATTGAAAAGTCATCCTTAAAAAAGTGCGTCTCTTCTTCCATTTCTTCATCTTACATCCGAAAAGACGAAGAATATACATGTTTGGAGTTGGGACGATCTACCGCATTCTCTGAAAACTAAGAGAACACTGAGCGAGAGCCAGCCAGGAAGCCGCGTTTCAGCAAGCTAGCGCGAGCCGCGTTCCAACAGCCAGCAGCGAGCCGCGTTCCAACAGACTAGCGCGAGCTGCGTTCCTACAACCAATCACGAGCCGCGTTCCTACAACCAAACACGAGCCGCGTTCCTACAACCAAACACGAGCCGCGTTCCAGCAACTGAGTGCGAGCCGCATTCCAGAAAATTTTTCTTGGCGCAAGGCGCCTTCAAAGAGACGAAGCGCCAGCCTGGCGCAAATTGCGCCAGAAAAACAGACGGCTAGAGCAAGGAGCCTTATAGTAGAGTGGCAGTCAGAACGATCCTTCCATTGAACGTTTCCGGGCAAGAGGTTCCTTCTAAAAGGGGTCTAGTAGGTGCTCAGAACTATCAGGGCGCACGGGACCTTCCACGCAAGCGGAACGTTCCAGGAGCGTGTCTCCTTTCTAGCGTGCGGAACTATCCAGGCGCAAGGAGCCAGGCGCCAGGCGCCAGAATATTCCAAATCTTCTTATGAGAGAGAGGTCAGTCGCGAGGCTCCTCTTTGAGTTTTTAACTTGAGCAACTTTCCCCTGGCAAAGGTGCAAGATGTCGCACAGGCGGCCGTTGCTTTTGTCAGAAGGATTCTGATACTAAGAGAATCCAATTTTCATTATTCAGAAGACTCCTGTGTTTGGCAGTTCCTCTCAATGCGGACACTCTCCTTCATTCATGCTCTTCCCTTGTTATGAAGAGGCAAGAGTTTTGGGAGTTTTTCTTAATAAGAATCTCATCGACGTTTGGGTATGATGGCGGATAGGAAATATCTACTTCCTTCCGTAAACCCTAGAGATGAACAGGAATTCTGTCTCTTCCGCGATTTATGAGGAAATCACGAAGATTTAAAGAGTTCCTGGATTAACTTCCTTCCTTAAGGAGATATATATACTCTCTATCGTTCTATTAACGAAAAGAACGAAGATAGTAAAAATTTTTCCTTTCTCTATCTGCCTCGGCAGGGAAAGAAGGTGGTAGAGTATCTGCTGTATGAGAATACGATACGGTCAAATCATAAGCACATACCGTAGTTACTTCTTTGCTGAGCAACTCAATTACCAGTATCCTTCCAGGAATTTCCTACGAAGGACTACGCTTAAAGGGATTGTTAAGACAACACCTACTTAGCTTCTAGATTTATCGAAGTCTTATTTCGCTTAAATATGCATTAATAAGAACTTCCTGAAGTTCGATGATAATTTTATAAGATTCCTTTATTGAATGGAGTAGCTGGCAACTCTGGAAGAGTAAGGCCAGACGGCTAACGGAGACTGCTATCGCTTAGACCAACGCAGTACCATCTGGTTGTCGGTCATGAGCGGTCGGTTACATGTCTCTCTCCTGCGGGATGGAATAACTAACTGTATCTCTCCCCTACAATCGCGGTCTTAGCTTCGGATTGAGGGGATAGTTAAGCAAACATAAATAAAATATTGTCTGCCTTTTGCTAAGAAGCTTTCAATAAGAAAGATATTACAACCTTTCAATGCTGTTTACCGTAGGTAACATTATTAAAGGATTCTAACGCAGCGGAACTCTATATTATATAATGCTCTCATGCTTACGAAAGCATGGCTTATTAGAGTACATGCTTAGTGAGAAGATGAATGTAGTAGAGAATTCACTTTAAGACTACAGTATGGTCAAGTCTTATGCACATACCGAGGTTAACTACAGAATTCCTAGTATCCTTACAAAGCTTTCCTAGATTAATGCTGTTTACCACAATGTGACAGTATTATAAAGGATTCTAATACGGTAGAGCACGATATAATATAATTCTCTCATCCTTTCGAGAAACGCACACAACCTTTTTAGAATCGGATATTGCTCAAGAGAAATGGATGAGTCGGATGGGAAACATTCTCTTAGTGGCAGAAGTTGTTTCCCTGAATGGACTATACTACGTATATAAAAGTTTTTTCCTACTAAGAACGGAATTAACATGTGAAAGGAGGTCGGGTACCATAAAGGCACAGATGTTCTGGCACATAACCTAAAAAGAATTAGAAGGAAGCGCCAGCCTGGCGCAATGCGCCAGAAGCACCATCCAAGATATTTTCTCGTTTTAGCGAGTTATTAACCTAAGAGTCCAGTAGCCTCTCAGACAGCAGGCTCGGTAACGGCAAGATTCGTTCCTGATTTCGTTACCCATTTAATCGGAAAGGGGTCGCTTACAAGGAATGATGAAATGATTTATTTTAATCACTTAGGCCAATTCCACGACACTCTCTTATCGCAGAGAGCATCGAGAATCTCTTTTTTTCGCCCCTGTTCGCGTTAACAAAAGAGAACCTATTTGGAAACAGACACGGAACGTAACGATCATTAAGAGGTTCGATGCAAGATTTTGCATGTCTGTGAGAACCTTCTAGATCGAAGATAATAACTGTTAACGTATGTCTAACATTTATTGGAAAGAGTTGTGAGAGCCTGCGGAAAATCTTCTTCATAGATCTCTTCGCAAGGTAGAAGACGAACAGGCTTCCTATAGACTGTTTCCTTTTCCTCGAACCAAGAGAGGTAGCAATATACGCCATCTTTAATTTAAAAAAGGGGAATAAACTTTAGTCTTTTTTCCCCTAGTTATAAATTCTTAACAGATATTGAGATAAATGGGCGTCAAAGGAAGAGAGGATGAATGCCTCTTTTTGGCCTTAGAGAGGTTGGATTCACAGAAGTCACGTTATTCTCACAGCATGTTTCGTAAGGTTTTTCCAAGAATATCTGGATATTCTATCAGAATCTATTATAAATAGACCTGAAAAACCTCTACACTCTTGAGTCTGTCCGCGTGCAGACTGACCAGAAGTGGACATGAATGAGAGGATTTTTCAAGGTAAATGACAATAGTCATGGCCAAGACATAGAATTGCTGCAGATCGAGCTAGATGCAATGAGGAAACTGTCCTCTTCCGATACCTCTGTGAACCACATAGCGGGGTTTTTTCTTCACTTTCAGAGGGAAGAATCACCTTTGTATATATCTGCTATCAAAGAATGCAGTAAAAGGCTATACTCTGTCTCTACAAGGGGAATTAGAGATAACAGAGGATTAAGATCTTCGGGATCTTATACGATACCTCAATACGACAAGAGTAGGGTATCATGTACTTCGAATGGGATCTTTTTGTTGCCACAGATTCCGTGTTCCGACAAAATGGAACTGCTCCTCATCAAACTTCTTTGCGAAAGTTTATGAAGGAATTCTTTGTTTCTCTTGGCCCTAAACGACCAAGAAGACAAGTGAATTTTTTGTGCATTGGAATCTCGCATCAGATTCAATGGAGACTCGGCAATGGGTTCTTGCCAGCATAGTATGTCTGGCAAAAGAACTAAAACCCTCTATTCCTGACGCAACGCTTTCAGATAGAAGTTTCGTTGCCCAGGCAGGGTACTTACATTTTCACCTACAGAAGAAGAGATGGTTTAATCGTTTGCCTACAGAGTCTTCGGGGTGCAATGAGGGCTCGAAATGCTTCCCAGAAGGTATTCAGAAGGATACAATAAGAGCTAGAAATCAGGGTTCCGCCCAATTTCAGCTCGGAGTCTCCTTCGACTTCCAGACTCCTTCCCTTCCTTCGGGCAAGGATAGGGAAGATTCTGCAACGAGGAACCTCATCAACATGTAAGAAGAAATCTCGTTAGCAAAGGAAGTACTCACGAAGGATCCTTCTCGGAGGAAGACTCTTCTCTCTCGTATTGTTAGATATCCTGTCATCTACTGGATGTAGCTAACTACAATCACCCCCCCTTGCCAGGGGGCAAAAGCTCAAAGGGGAAGAATTTCTTCCACCCTCCTCCAGTCTCATGATAAACTATGTGGTGGTTCAGGACTCTCGGACAATGTAGCGCCAGCCAGGCAACAAGTGCCAATACAGGCGAAAAACGCCAGAGGCGGACAGTTCCAAGGAACTCTGTCATGGTCTGATGCGGAGAGGGAGCGGGCCTCCAACCTGGCGCAAATGCGCCAGAGGCGAACAAATCGGACAGATATAAGTGTCCGATGTGGACATCGCCAGACAGCCTAGAGACTCTTCCAAGCTCGAAGCTCCAGCAAGTGTGGAGGAGCCAAGCCAGGCGTGAGGCGCCAGCCAGGCTCTAGAAGCCAGCCAGGCGCCATCCAGGTGCCAGGCTCCTTCAAGGCTAGGCTCCAATCAGGATTGAGGATCCATCCAGGCACAAGGCTCCTTCCAGTAAAGAGAAACCTAAAGCTCTGTCATGTAAGAGGGCTAGTCCCCATTGATATGATACAGGTAAGGCTCTGCCCTGTAAGTGGGTCAGCCCCCATTGGCACGATTCGAGAAGGCTCTGTCATGTAAGCGGGCTAGCCCCCATTGACATGATCCAGAAGGGTTTGTCAGTCATAGGTCCCTACCTCGCTGAAACTCTTGAGGCATGCAGACTCATAGACAGTAATCATGAAGTCTTCTGCCAGGCTCCAGGCGCAAGGCGCCAGCCAGACGCGAGGCTCCAGCCAGGCGCGAGGCGCTAGCCAGGAGGGAGGAGCCAATCAGGCGCCAGCCAGGTGCGAGGCGCCATCCAGACGCGAGGCTCCAGCCAGGCTCTAGGCGCCACTCAGGCGCAAGGCTCCAGCCAGGCGCGAGGCGCTAGCCAGGCTCCAGGCTTCACCCAGAAGAGATCCATATCAAAGAATGCCCTGGCCTTCTTTGAGACAATGTGATCTCCTAAGCACTTGATAAGTGCATTGATGATTCCTTCAAACAGCTGAAAATTAAAAGCGCATGAAGTGCGAGCTTTTCCGAATTCTTGTTCTTTCCTTAATAATATGTCATAAGGACATATTAGCTGTCACATACGGGAGATGCAACTCTGTGTTGACTTCCCATTATCCGAAGGATGTCAAGATAACCTACGAGAGATCCTTCTCTCTTGGTTGATACGTGTCTGCGGATACGTTGCTGGGATAGGGAGCCGATACTGATCCTTAACTAGTGAGTTAAATTTTATTCAACGTGTTTTTTCTTTGGGTTGTTTGAAAGGAGTTTGGGGATAACTCTTTTCAACTTAAGTACTAACCCTCGTGTTAGGATCAGGTGATCGGGATCGGTGTTGTGCTCCTTAATTATGCCACTAGGCATAGGGGTATTGTCATGTAAGAGGCTCTGTCGAGTAAATGGATAAGACCCCATCGACAGACCCACAAGAACTCTTAGCCATAGGTCACATCCTCACTGAGGCTCTTGAGGCGAAGCAGATTCCTAGGCATTAGCCATGGAATCTTCCGCCTGAACAAGTAGGAACCAAGGTTTTATTTATTTATTACCTACAACGTATGTTGTTTACCTGTCTATTCAGTAAATAGTTGTCTCTTACCCACCACCAAGGGTGTCAATCAGCTAAGTATATATCTGCCGGGGAAGTTGCATGTACAAAAATGATATTGTTAGAATACAATAAAGTTTTGTACATACTTACCCGGCAGATATATACGATGAATGGCCCACCCAGCCTCCCCTCAGGAGACAGGTGGAAGAGAAAATCTGGTTCTAGAACGGTAATGGTTCCTATTCCTACCACCCAGCGGCAGGGAGGTAGATCACCTGACCTACCTGCAGCGTGTGCCACGAATTTCGAATTTCTGTCGGGGACGACGGAGTCTATAGCTAAGTATATATCTGCCGGGTAAGTATGTACAAAACTTTATTGTATTCTAACAATATCATATTTTAGATATAGTGGAATGGCTGCTTTTACTAAAAAGAAGAGGGAAAGAAATAAAGTTCTGTTGGGTTCCTTCTCATGTTGGGGTGGCTGGGAATGAGAAAGCTGACCAACTTGCAAAGTCTGCGGTCAGCTCCCTTGAACCCACAAGATGCCTACTGCCATATCGTGATTAGTATCCTCTAGTAGGTCAGAGAATTAAAAAATGTTGGCAGTCCCAGTGGGAGGATATTTTAAATAATCAAAAAATGCGTAGTATCACGTCATCAGTGTCTCCTTAGTCATATCCGTATATGCCAAGGAGACAAGAAACGATGTTGTGCAGATTGAGGATTGGACATACAAGACTCCCATGGGTTCTTGATGTCTCGTGAAAATCTTCCATTTTGCGAGAACTGTACTGTGCCCTTGACTGTGAGACATTTGCTGGTTGAATGTCCCAGACTTTGGGAATTTGAGACATAGGTTCCTGTCTTGGGGTCGTGACAGAGTAGGTAATTTTATCCTAGCTGCAATTCTTGGAAAGGATTGTAATATAGAGCAGTTATTTATTTTTATGAGGGAGGCGGGCCTCCTTAACCAAATTTAAATTACACAGATTGTCTATGTAAGAACTTATATATATGAACAAAATTTATATATAATATATTTATAGATATTTTTATATGAAATTTATCAAAAATTTAATTTTTTCTATTTAATTCATTTCGGTGTCAATTACCCAGATGTTGTGACGCCAGATAAAAAACACAATCAATTAATCAATCCCTTCGAGTCTCCGCCACCTCTCACCTACCACCCAGCCTGTCTCAAATCCTACCAAGTTTTTCATGTAGAGAAGGCTTCTGGGAGATGGAGACCAGTCAGACCTTTCGCCCCTGAAACAATTCGTTCACCAGACTTGGTTCAAGATGGAAATGGCACAAACAGTGCTTGCCTCTATCAGGCAGAACGACTTCATGCTCATGGTAGACTTGAAAGATACCCATCCATCAGTCTTCCAGCAACTACCTCCACTTTGCCATCTGAGAAACGGTGTATCAGTTTAGGGCAATCTGCTTTGGGCTCTCCACTGCTCCCCAGGTATTCATGAGAGTGTTCAACCTGGTCTGAGTTTGGGCACATTCGCACAAGATATGTCTATTGAGGTATCTCAACGATTGGCTAGAGAGCTTGCAGTTGCTACAGGACAGGGATCGACTCCTTGAGTTTTGTCAGGATCTAGGGATCATGATAAATCTCAAGAAGTCTGATCTCGAACCCAAGCAAAGCATGCTGATAGACATGGTAGCAGAAAGAGTATTCCCCTCAGACTCTCATATCAGCAGGTTCAGAGAGGCAGCATAACTGATCCTGTTCTTGTCTCATAAGGTGCAGTCTACTTGGCAATGGCAAGTTGTCAACAAGCAAGGGGACTCACTTCTCTCAAGCTTCTTCAGTTGACATTGCAGGTGCATGCATAGCCCACTGGGTAGAGCTGTCATCCAGATACATTCCAGGTAAGAGGAATGTAGTGACAGACAAGCTGAGCTGCCAGAATCATGTCGTAGGAAACGAGTGGTCCCTTCGCTAGGCCATGGCGGAAAGGCTGTTCAGCCTGTGGGGGCATCTAGTTGTAGACTTTTTTGCCTACCGGTACAACAGGAAGCTAGAGACCTTCTGCTCCATTGTACTGGACCTGTGGGTCACTGCAGAAGACGTGTTCCAGCACCCATGGGATAACATCGAAGTTTACGCCTTTCCCTTGTTTTGCATGATTTATATGGTGGTCAACAGGGTGTTGACCACCTTGAATCTTCAGATGAATCTTGTGGCACCCAAGTGGCCTCAGGCCGTTTAATATCCCGACCTTCTGGCTCTTCTCTCTTAGGCACCGAGAGATTCCCCCTGTGGCACAACCTGCTGTGTCAACTGCACGTAGAACGGTACCATCAGGTAGTGCCTTCGCTGTGTTTTTATGGCTGCAGGTTATCCACCATCTCTTGCAAGCAAGAGGCTTTTCTTGCCAAGCAGCAACAGAGATGGCAAGATACCTCAGACAGTCCAATGCAGCAGTATACTAGGGAAAGTGGGCCGTCTTCTGTGGTTGGTGTCATAGTTAGGTTATCTCTCTGGTCGGAGCCACTCTTCAGCAGTTTGCAGATTTCCTAGTTCTTCCTTTGCTGAGAGAAGCTCCTCTCCATTTCAGCTGTGAAGACTAGAGGGCTGTGCTAGGCCTAGTTTTAAGCTGAAGGTTTTCAGTACCTCATCCTTTTTTGAGATATCATTACTTATAAGGAGCTTTGAGAGGTCATGCCTACTCAGGGATCTGAGGCCCCCTGCATGGAATGTGACTCATGTTGCAGAACCTGACTCATGCACTATACAGACCCATGAAGAGTCCTCTGACAGGGATCTGACACTCAAGACTGTCTTTCTGCTAGCCATGGCATCAGCAAACAGGGTTGGAGAACTTCATGGTGTTTCTTTCGATGTAAAACACTCAAGGGGATGGGATCAGTTGTGCTCTATTTTGTCCCGGATTTCGTAGCAAAGACTCAGAATCTATTGGTCCCTGATGCTAGATTTGAGTCTTTTAACCATCCCATCCCTTAATGATTTCATTGGTGATGATCCAGACGTGATACTACATTGCTCCGTTAGAGCACTACAGCCTCATCTGAAGAAGGCACAACACCTCCGGCCTGAGTGTCAGCGGCTCTTCATTAGCACTAAAGGTTCCAAGAAAGAGGTATCAAAGAACGCTATATATCTGTCTGGCTTTGTGAGTCCATCAGGAAGGCGTACTCTGCTGCTGGTGTAGATGACACCAGTACAATTTGTCCTAGGGTTCACAAGGTCAGGGCCATTGCCCTGTCCCTCATGTTCCGTAAGAATGTGTCGGTTCATCAGGTTTTGAAGGCGGGGGTCTGGGCACACCAGACCACTTTCACCTTTCATCACCTTTGGAATATTGCCCTCAGGTCCTTGGTTACTTTTTCCTAGGGGCTGGTGGTGGCTGGTCAACAAGTTGTGTAGCTTACCCAGCTCCTCTTAACTGGACAAGGTTGCATCTCGGCTCTGTATCAGTATGAATGAGTGTGACTGTAGAGTGACAGGCTCTCCTTTCATCTCCTTCATCCTACTCATTCCCTTCGGGCAAAGAGTACACGGACCATTACTTGCTTTACCGGGAGGTCAATGCAGGTAAGACACTCCTTGGAGTAACCTATCTATTTTCTTGGACTACTTAATAGAAGCAAATATCCTCCCCTTCCCTTACAATGCAGAGAAGGGGGCCCTGGTATAAGACAAACTCATAACTTGTATTTGCCTTTGTCACCGACATTATGGGTCTTTGCTTTCTCATAAGGGGGATGCATTCTTCTTCCTTATGAGTAACCCCAGATGACTGACTTTGATCTCACAGTTCCTAACTTTGATCAAATGTCAGTAGCTTGATTTCCTTCCTCACTCTACGACCAGGAAGAAAATCATAGATGCTCACTCAAGATTCTTCCCACCAATCAGTAAGTCTTCCTATTGTAAAGGACCAAGGATTTGTATATTGTGTAGGAACAAATCACAGTTTTTGAAAGATAATTGTATTTTTCCTAACTAGACAAACCTGAGGTCCTTTACACTGACTGCCCACCTCATGCCATCCCTCAATCTGAATCTGCTACTTGGGCCTAAAGCAAATTGGAATTTTCATGTAAGTGACTTGCCAACAATTACAGAGTAGTAAGCTTTCTCACCTGGCATTTGTAAATTCAGATTTCCTGGTAGTGGCGGCGCTGCCATCGTTCGTGTAGGTGATATAGGTTGCGCCCACTTTTGGGAATACCAGGTACTGCTGGGGGTCGAAGGTAGTGAGCGCGGATCTGGTGCAGCAGGAGTGTTTGCCTGACTCTCTCACTGGTGCTTCCAAGAGTTTGACTCTGGGGGATTCTCCGTTGATCTCAAGTGTTCGGGATTTCCCTCCAACTCATGTTCGTACATCTGCTACACCTGTGACCATTCACGGTCATGTAGATGAGTCATCTGTTAGAGGAGTACATAGTGATGTTCCTAGTGTTATAGTGGTTTTGTCTCGGGAGCTGACGCATGGACCCAGCTCAGACAGGTTAGTTGGGGTTTCAGGCTGTTTGGCTGCTGACCATTACCTTAATTGTAGTGGGGAAGGTACCTTAGAGGAGTCTGCACATCCTTCTCATCGTTAGTCTCCGTTGCAGGAGCAGGAGGAGGGAGACACGCAAGAGTCTTTGTCTTCCTTTTCGGAAGTTGTTGATCTCATTCGTGGGTTAAACAATTTGGAAAGTAGGACTCAGGCTCGGTTGTCTTACACTCCTTCTTACTTGGAAGCCTTGGTGGGAGCTGCACAGGATCCCAAATCAGCTCTTCAGCTTCCTTTGTCCAGGCAGGTTCAGTCGGTCTTGCATAAGGTTAACACCTCTGTTTCGGACCGGGACGGTTTGCTTCGCTCTAGGGGCTCTAACAAGCTACTACCCCCACCTCTCACGAGACATAGGAAGTACTATGCTATGAGCTCTGCATTTTTTATGTTGCGCCATCTTAACTGAGACATCATTCGCCTGAAGCCGGGATTGACTTTGGAGCAGGTGAGCTTGGTGGCTCCGTTGCTTGTCTCTGCAAGATGCCTCAGCATTGAAATCTACGGCAGCCTACATGTTGCAGACGGCTTCTTGGCTGGACTTCTGGTCTGTGGTCATTGACAAGATAGCTTCTGACAGGTCCCCTGAAGGGTGGGTGAGTGCATCCTTGCTTGCCAGTCTGTTGCAGTCTGGAGGCAAGGCGTTTTCATGTATGGCTCACCTCAGTGCTAATTTATGGGCTAACCTTCTTCTGATTAGAAGGGACACGGCTTTGTCTAGGATGGAGAGATCACTTGACAAGGAGTCCTTGCTGGCTTTGAGGAACAGATCTATTGGAGTCCCAATATTTGTTTTCTCTTACAGAGCTCGAGAATGCGATAGACTGGCGCCGGGCTGACACCAAAGACAGACTGGTGCACCAGGCTGTGTCTAAGTCCGAGTCTCGTCCTCGGAGACATCCGGCTCCTCCTCCTCCCACTGTCCAGCAGCAGTCAAGGAGATCGTCACCTGGAGGCCGTCGAGGAATTAGAGTTCGGCAGGGCTTTCCCGTTCGACTCAGCCTAGGTCAGAGGATCAATGCCCCTTTTGCTCTCGTTCCTTTAAGCCAAGAAGGTGCCCAAGGGGCAGAGGTAAAGGGGGCTGTCGGTAGGTTAGGCGCCTCTCCCTCTCCTGTGCCATGGGTGGGGGGATGCCTGGCGGGGCCATTGGGCCAAGTGGCAGAGTTAAAGGGCGGAGAAGTGGGTGGAAGATGTCCTTAGGGTGGGGTACCTACTGCCATTTGACTTCTCTCCTCCTCTGTCAAACAAGACGCAGCTCAGGAAGGCATATCCTCCAGATTCTCTTAAGTGCTTGGCTCTTCGGGAGGAAGTGCAGAAAATGCTGGACAAGGATGCGATAGAGAAAGTGGTGCGTCCGTTCCCGGTGTTTTACAGTCACATCTTGGTGCCCAAGGTGTCGGGAGGATGGAGGCCTGTGATGGACTTGTCCACCTTGAATCACTTCATCAGGAAGACACGGTTCAAGATGGAGACCCCGCATTTGGTGTTGGCAGCTGTGAGAGAAGGCGACTTCATGCTGCCGATAGACTTGAGGGACGCATACTTCCAAATCCCTGTTCATCCGACATCCAGGAAGTTCCTTTGCTTCTTTGTTGCGGACAAGATCTTTGAGCTCAAAGTCTTGTGCTTTGGGCTGACAACAGCCCCTCAAGTGTTCAGAAGGGTCTTCTCTCTCATGTCAAGTTGGGTCCATGCTCAGGGGATCCGTCTGCTGAGGTACCTCAATGATTGGTTAGTCTTGGCAGTTTCCAGGGAAAAGCTACTGCAGGACGGATCGTCTATTCTGTCTGGAACTGGGCATATTAGTCAACCAGGAAAAGTCGAACCTCGTACTCAGTCAAAGGATTCTCTACCTGGGCATGGTCATCGATACGACAGTATCAAAAGTTTTCCCATCAGACCAGAGATTGGAGAAGTTGCGAGTGGTGGCGCGCAACTTCCTGTCGGAAACACATCAGTCAGCTCATCAGTGGCAGGTTCTTCTGGGAGTGTTGTCTTCCCTGGAGAAGCTGGTCCCTCATGGGCGTCTTCATCTTTGGTCTCTGCAATGGAGACTGAGAGAATTGTTGTCTCTAGCAGGGTACTCACCCCTGTTAATGGTTCCTCTGTCTATGGAAGTGAGAGAAGACCTTCGTTGGTGGTTGGACGACCAGAATTTGTTGAAGGGTGTCCCTCTGCGTTCTCTTCCACCGGACTTCCTTCTATTCTCAGATGCCTCCCTCGCAGGTTGGGGCCTCATTTAGGTGGCCTCATTGCTTCAGGCGTTTGGAGTTAGGAGGACAAGCAGCAACATATCAATGTCTTGGAGTTGAAGGCAGCCTTCCTGGGTCTCGAGTAGTTTTGGGAGAAGGTAGAAGGTCATTCTGTCATTCTCATGTCGGCCAACACCACAGTGGTAGCCTATGTGAACATACAGGGAGGCCTGGTTTCTCATCAACTTCACGCCTTGACCGTCAAGGTTCATCAGTGGGCCCCCCTGATCCCAACTCCTTGACGAGGTGGGGGGCTTAGGGATCCACTGCAGAGAGAGTATGCCCCTTTATGCCTACGCTCTCTGCTGTGGATCCAACTGAACATTGGGACCTTTAACTCCTTTACTCCTCCTCCTTTTAAATTTCCCCATTTCACTTCTCCTCCTTTCGTTGACGACCTTGGCATAGTTTTGGATTATTGAATTGACTGCTCTTTTAACTTGATGGAGGGTGGAGTTGGACGGCATGCCACTCCACCCGTAAAACTAGAGTACCTGATGTGGTTGAGCGAGGGGAAATTTTTATGTCAAGCCATGCCCGCAGTGCTGGGTCCGATCTCATGGGACTGACGACCCTTAAGGCATTGTGGGTATGGCGTATATCCAGGTGAGTGTCCCAGGGTAGTTACCACTGTGTAACAGTATTGCTCCTCCCCCTGTTTGGCCTCCCTGGTGAGAGGGACCTCATCCTGGACGAAGTTTACAAATTAATTATATGGAAAATTTAAAAAATATCCCTACGACTTCTGGCACGAATTTGGACCAATCTAACGGAAGCTCAAATCAAAAAGACCAGTTTGGTATTAAAACATTATTACCATATATTAAACCAAGGAAATATCAGTACCGTCATGACCCAACCTTGATTCACTTTGACTCCCTCTTTGGGAGTGGAAGTTGGTCAAGGTTTCTAACCATGGAAGCTGAACAAAATATTTCAGCCTTGAAATTAGAAAATTTTTTACTAAACAGACATCCAACGACAGAAATGTCTTTCAGAAAAATAAAAGAGAAGACTTGGCTTATAGAAGCCACAACAAAAAGCCAGTCAGAAGACTATTTGTCTTTAAAAATTATAGATACTATTAATGTTAAAGTGGAAAAACATGACAATATGAACAGCATTCAGGGTACCATTGTACTTCCAGACAATAATGATGAACCAATTAATAAGAAAATGCTTTTAGACTCTTTGAAAAAGAGATACCCCAATGTTGAAGATTGCGAGGTATATGATATTACAAGTAAAAGAGGCAGTAAACAAGTAGTAAAAATAGCAAAAATAAAATTTGAAGGTTCACAACTACCTCAAAAATAAAAATTTTAGGACAAAATAGAGAGTTAAGACCCTATATACCAAAGCCACTGCAGTATCAAAATTGCAGTAAGTATGGACACACAAAGAGAAATTGCAGGAATGAACCGGTATGTGCTTACTGTGAATCTACAGAACACACCACCAAATGGAAGTGCGGTGAGCCTAAATGTGTAAACTGTGGTCAGAATCATCATGCAAGATCCAAAGAATGCATGTATTACATATACAATACGGAATTAAAAATGTTAAAAGAAAGAACAGGCATGTCCATAGCAGAGGCTAAATTAGAATTGAAAGTGAGAGGAATTCAAGATCCCGCTAAGAAACGTACGTATTCTACTATAACTGGAACCAGTATTGATACAAAAAATCATACAGACAGAAGTAACAAGATGCAGCAAAGTAAGTCTCAAGAAGAAGTCAGTAATATACAGGATAAAACTAAGATAGTAAAGATCATACAAAACAGGTGCAAATGAATTGGATAATATTCTATCAAATTCATTTGAGGTGTTAATGCAAATAGAAACACAAGAAGATACTTCCACAGAGGTGGAAGGAGGAAGTTGTGATGTACCGAAAATTAAAGAAAAAAAAAGACCTTTAGAGAGAACACCACCCAAAACAAAGAAACCAACTATAATTAGAGAAACATCGGTCAAACCAAAAACCATAGATATGAAGAAAGAACAAAAACAAAGTGAGAACATACCTTTATCTCCTAAAATAATAATAAAACCTATGGATGCAGAGATCCAAAACACCAAAGAAGTGGAGGAGAACCATACCATGGATGAAGGTGACTATGTCAAAGAGTGATGAGATTACTCCATCACCAATAATTGGTATAACAAGACAAACAAAGCAGTAGATGTACATGACAACACATGTGGCTGCAATGATTGCTTCATTGCATTGTGCAATGATAAAAAAAATATAACAAAAGATTGCTTAACAAACATTATAAGAAATTTTATGAAATATAGAAAGAAAGAGGCCACCGATTTAAACACCCATGAAAAGGGATTTTGACGTAAGGAAAAATCTATTTCTGGGCGATTGGCTCGTGTCGCCAGCGAAATATCCTTTAATCTATTATTTCTAGGGTAAATGTACTAACACATACCAGAGAATAAATAAAATAAAGAAAAAGGTCAGTATAACTGACTCGCTCACCCTCCAAGAGGGTGTCGGTATGAACACTAGGCGAGTGAGACCACTACCACGAGCCAAATACCAATAGAAATCTCCCACAACAAAAACCCTCCATGAGGAGAGCCGACCCACAGAGTGAGCAGCTCGTACTACTACTACTCCATCCCATGCTGCCGACTGCTGCGCCTCTGGTGGCCATCCTGAAGAATTAGCAGACAATCTTGGGCGCAAGGGATGGGTAGGGTGGGATTTCGCTGGCGACACGAGCCAATCGCCCAGAAATAGATTTTTCCTTACGTCAAAATCCCTTTTCTGGGCTCAGCTCGTGTCACTGCGCGAAATCGTACCAGAGAAATAGCACAAGATTGTAAACAAAAGTAATAAAATAAATCAGAATAGGTCTCAAATAAAAATAAAGTAAATATAAAAAAAGGAATATAATTGCTAAAAAGATACAAATACACAGTGATACAAAATAGAAATATGCTTAAATTACCCTTAATTCTAACAGTTTCTTATCATAAGGTAATTTACATAT
Organism: Macrobrachium nipponense; assembly: GCF_015104395.2. Lineage (NCBI taxonomy): Eukaryota > Metazoa > Arthropoda > Malacostraca > Decapoda > Palaemonidae > Macrobrachium > Macrobrachium nipponense. The sequence continues at coordinate 34,269,100 of NC_061108.1, forward strand.
GTACAGAGGTAATTGGCTTACATGTAACAAAATGGTATCTGTGTAAAGGCATGGATCAAAAATATAATAGCAATTAAAATAATCAAGTGAACAAATTAAACAACAAGGATAATATATAAGGAATGCATATGACTTAATATACAAAACCCGTAACCATTATAAATGAGATGTATCCCCTAGCATAAAAATAAGGGGGTAACATCCATGAGATCAAAATCCATAATCATCTGTGAGTGTCCCTAGCAAAAAATAAGGGGCACACACTACATCATCATAAAAGCAGCTAAGACACCAGGTGAATGTAAATGAACACGGTAGGAATAGACGAACTGTTGGGTGAAGCAGGTAGAAAGGACTGAATCTTCTACTACAAATTAACTAGAAATCAGGGGAAACTATGTTTCCCGCTGCTACTGCTGAAAATTTCAGAGCTTCCAAGGACTTAAGGTAATGGCGTTTTCAACTCATCGAAGTTCATGTGTTGGAAATAATTAATTGAGGTGGCTACTGCCCTGACATCATGTGCTTTCGGAAAGAGTCAGGATTGGCTTGCTTAATAAAGTACAGGATTTGTTGCCTGATGCCTTTAATGGATAAAGTTCCACCTTTTTCCCTCTTAAAGAGGGGACCCGATGAGGATGAGGAGGTCCTGGACAGAAAGGCTCGTAAGGTTGTAACTGGGCAAAGAGATACATCTTGTGGAAGGGGTAGTACCTTCCAAGGGTCCCACCTCATCAAAGGATCTTCGTTCTTTGCTAAAAAGCTACGTTCCGGAGGGAAATAGTACTTCCCCTGTGGGAAGGAATTGAATATGATCCGGATCTCTGGATAAAGCCGACAGTTCTGAAATTCTTGCTCCTGAAGCTAAGCTTAATAAAAACAGGGTTTTCCTTAGAGCATTATAAACGAGCATGTGTCATTATCGGTTTCTGAAGCCAGTTTTAGAACATCGTTTAAGAACCATGAAACTGACGTAGGCCTTACAGAAGGTCTAAGTCTAGCACATGCCTTAGGAATAGACGAGAAGTAGGAATCCGTCAAGTCTATGTTGAACCCAAATTGAAATATCTTTTTCAAGGCTGACTTGTTTGTCGTAATCGTGCTAGCTGCTAAACCTTTTTCAAATAAGGATCTGAAAAAGGATATAGCTGAATTAACTGTCATGATTCTAATATCAGATTCTCTCAGGAAGATTGCTAACTTTTTGACAGCAGCATCATACTGTCTCAAAGTTGAATCCCTTTTATCGGATTCCAAGAAGAGAATATTCTGAGGGTCAATATTCGCATCTCTTTTTGCCGCAAACTTCATGAAATCCATAAAGTTAGGGTTTTGAGAATCCCTGAGGAAGCGAACACAGTCTTCGTTTGTACTGACTGGGAGAGCCTGGGATTGGGGATCCGAAGAGGACGAAGGCCCAGCTCCAGAATTAGGGGATACCAATTGCTCTTCGGCCAGTCTGGGGCTACTAGAGACCACTTGACCCTTGAACGTCCTGAGTTTGTTTAAAACTTTCATAAGAAGATTCACTGGGGGAAAGACATAAATCTTCTTCCAGTTGTTCCAGTCTAGAGCCAGGGCGTCCGTGGCATAGGCCAGAGGGTCCAGGTTGGGGGCTACATAACAGGGTAGTTTTGTGATTCGCTTGAGATGCGAAGAGATCCACCTGTAGCCCTGGGACTCTTTGAAGGATCCATTGGAACGAACTGTTGTCCAGTGACCATTCCGACTCTAGGGGTACTGATCGGGATAACGCGTCTGCTATGACGTTTCTCACTCCAGCTATGTGAGTGGAGGAGAGATGCCAACTGAACTTGTCTGCCAGGGAGAAGATGGCTACCATCACATGATTTAGATGACGTGACTTGGAGCCTCCTCTGTTTTATACAATGGTACTACCAACTGCGCTGTCCAGAACTAGCTTTATGTGGGAGTACTTTGGTGGGCGCAACCTTTTTAGAGTCAAGAACACTGCCATTGCCTCCAGTACGTTTTATATGGAACTGACTGAACTGAGGTGACCAAGTTCCTTGAACCTTTGGACCTGGGAATACCCTCCCCAACCGCTTAAGGACGCGTCTGTGTGGATGGTAATCCCTGGTGGAGGGAACTGAAGGGGTAACTGACACTGACAAATTCTTGACTTTCGCCCACGGCCGAAGTCGATTCTTTAGAATCAGAGGGACTGAGGATAGTTTGTCCCTGGACCTGACATTTGCTCGTGAGCGCCAGATTTTCTGGTTACGGTCTTTCAGTTTGGCTTTCATTAAGACGTTCGTCACTGATGCAAACTGGAGAGAACCCAGGATCCTCTCCTGAGCTCTCCTTGACGCCAGCTTGTGACTTAGAAATTGCTTGACTGACTTCGCTATTTCTTTCCTTTTGGTTGATGGAATCGACAGAGTATGGAGGAAGATTCCCATTGAATGCCCAGCCACTGAAAGTCTGACTCTGGAGTGAGTCTTGACTTGGTCCTGTTTATCTTGAAGCCTAGATATTCCAGGAACTGAATCACTTTCAGTGTAGCTCTGTTGCATTCCTCGACTGTTGAAGCCCAGATCAACCAATCGTCGAGATACGCTACTACCATAATCCCTCTTGTGATCTGGAGTTGTTGCACTAAAACCACTTTTCCGCTAGTTTCGTGAACACCCTGGGTGCCACGTTGAGTCCGAAGGGAACTACCTTGAAGGAGAATGCCCTGGTCTCCTATCTTGAAAACCCAGATATGGACGGAAGTGTCTTGCAATAGGGATATGATAGTAGGCGTCTGTAAGATCGATAGAGGTGGTGACGGACCCCACGGGGGGAAGTAAGGTCCGCACCTGTGAGATCGTGAGCATCTTGAACTTGTCGCAGCGGATGGCTAAGTTTAAGCGGGACAAGTCTAAGATTATTCCTTCTTTTTTGTGAGCCTTTCTTTGGCACGCTGAACAAGCGACCTTGAAATTTTAATCTCTTGACTCTCGCTATAGCTCCTTTCTGAAGGAGGTCCTCTGCGTACTCTGTCAATTCCTTGGAAGGAAGTTGACGAAAGGTCTGGATGGAGGTGGGTTCGTCAACCAGCTCCAACCCAGGCCTTTTGACACTATGCTCTGAGCCCATTCGCTGAAGTTCCACCGGTGGCGAAAGTGAAACAGCCTCCCTCCTACCTGAAGTTCTTCATTGGTTCTGGTAACCGCCTCGGCCTCCTCTGAAGTGCTTTCCCCTGTTAAAGGGGCCTCCCGATCCTCTCCCGCGAAAGGAACGCTTACCTCTGCCCCCCTACCCGAGCGGTCATACTTCTGTGAAGCTTGACTCTCGAAGGCTTGATTGTAAGCTGGAGAGATGGCGTAAGAGGTGGAGGGCTGAGGCTGAGGGATATCACATAAATTGGCTGTGATTGAGCCTTAGAGGTGGAAGGTTGGGCTGTTTGCACTAAGGCACCGCTGGAACTTGCTGAGGAAAGCGTGGCTGCTTTTTTCAGGTAAGGATGGAAACGCCTAGGTTTCCTCTGTCCCTTACCTTTAGGTGTTAGGTCTTGTCTCCTCTTAGCCGTAAGGCCCCAACGGTCCTTAAGGCTCTGGTTCAGCCTCGTAGCCTCTGACTGGACTTCCTTCACCATAGCTTCTGGGAAGAGATCTGCTCCCCAGATGTTAGACGAGAGTAACCTATTCGGCTCATGTCGAATGGTTGCCTCTTGTAGGACATGACTTCCTACAATTCGTTCTAGCAGTGGCAAACTCAAACATATCCGACTGTACCGTTTGAGTCAGGCTTTGGTCATGAGCTTAAACAGCGGTTCTGAGCCATAAGCTATGGTTGCTACCTCGGACATAGCCATAGAGTTAATTGATCTGGCTAAACGCGATTTCGCGTCAAATTCAGCCTGAATAAGGCTATCTGGGAGCCTGGGTAGCTTTTCACCAAACTGCTCCATAGCACAGTCCGGTTTGAGTTTTGCAGCTGAGAAGGTGTTTGGCAAGTCCTCCCACAATTCTCCGGCTGAGGGGAGCAACGGAGATGTGGGATCTGCTTCCTTCAATTGAGGCATGGGTTCCCCCTTCTGGGCCGCTGGGATGGTAGACCTCGCGATCTTTGTTAGGAACGGGGAGCGGGGTACTCTCATCCATTGTGAAAATGGTAAAGGGACTCTTGAAAGGTTGTATCCTGGTATTAGAACAATCCATGTCCTCTAAACATCTGAGCCATTCTCTCTGAGCCTGGTCTCGTGAATAGAGGACCGTCTCCTTTGGTACCCTATCATCCCGAACCATGGCTGAAGCTGTAAGCCTTGCGTAGCCTATGAACGGAGGCTGGAGGTCTTCCGGGAAGAACTCGAAGTCCTCTATCCTTCGAGTTCCGAATTCCGGTATGGAAATGAGACCGTCTTGGAAGGGGGCGTATACGCTACTCTCCATGGATTGTTCATCGAGAACGGAGGTAGCGAGTCATACGGAGGAAGCTGAGTTCCACTCGTATTGGAAAGTGAAGGAGAGGTTAGAGGGGGCTTCTCTTCAGGTCCGGCCGATAATGGAGTCTTGGGAAGTAATCCTATCCGACAGACGAGAGATCATTTGTTCCATGCTACTCTTTAGGGACCCAACCAGGTCGCCCACCTGTTGCAACAGGCCAGCATTGGAGTCCAAGGCCGGAGCTGCTGCGGAGGTGGAGGGGTGGCTCTGAATCGGAACCAAGGGTAGCGGAACTGGTGACTCTGCCGGGGTGCGAGATCTCTCTTTGAGGATTTACTCCTCGAGGACTTAGAGCCGGAGCTAGAAGCTTTAGACCTGTCTTGCTCCGGGATTCCCAGCCGGAGACTTACGTGAGGAGGATGACGCCGAAGTCGACTTCTTAGACGACGACGACGTCTTAGTCAAGGATTTCACTGCTTGACCCTTGACCTTAGTCTAACCGAAGCTTCAGGAGGAGTATATAATTCATCACCTGTAAAGCCTTGGAAGGATGGAGAGGTTGCAGGAGTAGAAGAAACAGTCACAAGGGTGACCCTTGGGTGTCCACCCTACCTACCTCGACCAACAGGTCGTCTACACCACCTATCCAGGAGGTTCCACATTAATATCTAAAGTCGCGACGTCCGTGGAGATATCCTGGTCTTGGTCAGTTAATGAGGCAGCCAGCTGTTGTTGGATGAAGGCGATAGTAGGGGCCGCCTCTACTGGGTCGACGTATCCTGTCGCCTTGCCTCCGGGGAAGATTAACAGCGCCAACCGCTTCTCCAAGATGTAGGGCATACCCTTGGCGGCGTTCTTCCCAAAACCGCCGACCCAGGCCCGCAGGGTTGCCAGAGCGGTCATCTTTCACTGCCGGCGCCTGGAAGAGAGGGCGAAGATTAGATTTTAAGAATCACTTAAAACTAAAACTTAAAATATAACTTAAACTTAGATGCCTTAAGTTAAAGTGGATGATGAAAACTTAAGCACTAAAACAGAAGCGGAGCAGCTACCGGAGATGGAATACTCACCCCTTCTAAAAGCTGGCTCACCAGATCGTAACATATGGTACACGTCTCATGGTACCAGACCTGGATGTCCCCGTGCAGAGTCGCGCATGGAGCATGGGACCGGCAAACTTCGTGTCCACATGGGTCCTGAAGTGTGGCGGCGCATCCCGGATGCTCACAGTTGGTGGCCTGTAAGTGGGAAGACACATGAGTATCTTAAAGAATAACACTACAGGCTAAAAGGACGAAGAACTCCGTTGCATGCCGGAGCTCGGAAAAAATTTGGGCATAACCCCCCCCTGCATCGCCTGAATAGGCTATAATCCCGGAGATATCCGGTAAGACATGTAAGGGAGGGGGGGGGGAAGGTTTAAGGTACTTAAGATAAACTTATAGTTAATCTAATAACACTTAAACCTAAAACTCAAACGAACCGGAACAAGTCCAGTGCGTAGCGGAGTGTAGTAACTCAGCAATACGGTAAGGTTAGCAGGGACCCACTGTATGTTCCGGTCCACTCTACTGGGTGGACTAACATCTTCCCGCTGGATGCTAGGACTCCGATCAGGAAAGGAGTCCTAGTAAGGTCGGGAAGAGCGAGGAGACATACAGGCTCGAGCGAACCGGAGCGACAAGGAAGCAACGGATGGGGGGAAAGGAAACCAGTACCCCCCACCACATTACCACCGGGCCGGACCGATGAGCCGGGAGAGGTCGCGTCCAGTCTGGGTCTGTCCCGTCTCCCTGGCCCCTCCGCCTGAGGGGGAGAGAGGGAAGCATGCTCGGGTATGTGGAGCGAGCGTGGGCAGACCGACCCACCCTCCCCCGACTCAATGGAAGAGCGGGAGGAGGGGGGAAGGGGACTGGGCAGGCGTCTGGCTGTCTCGTGATCGCGTAGTGACCACGAGACGGTAAGACTAAAATAAGATAACTAAGCCTAGGACCAACCAACTGATCAGAGAGATGCTATCGGGAAGCAACTGAACTGAAAAGCGGTAGCATGGAGACCCACTGGGCCAAAACCGACTGATCAGAGAGATGCTATAGGGAAGCAACCCGAACTGATGAGCGGTAGCATAGGCTCGATGAGCCAGGACCTAGGCTAAGCCAGACGCCTAACTAACCTAACCATAACAAAATACATGGTATAATTAAATAAAATAAAAGAAAGAAAACAATATAGTAGGAGAAAAAATCCAGGAGTGTACGACTAACCCGAAGGAAAGTCTACCACTCAAAGCTAGTCAGAGGCCGATACTAAGAGCCGGGACTAGGGTCTGGAAAGGAAGAAGCCTACATAAGGTAAAAGACATGCATGCATGACAAACCTTGAGTTAGCACGTACCCCTAAGTAAGAAAACGGATAATTAATATAGAGCGTACATAGATAAGGGGATGTTCTAGGTATGGGAGACCGAGAACGAACCCACCACGCGGCAGAACCATGCTGCCATGCTTCCGACCCCGAGTTCGTATTTATACCTAAAAAACGGCAAATACTGACTGAGGGCCGGAAGAACCAAACTAACCATAAATACTGGAGTACTTAACTTAGCTGCTGCAATAGCTGCACGCTCCATTATAGATAAATCCAACGAAAGGGCACAAAAAACACAGAGAGAAAAATAGCACAAGTGACTCGTGTGCGAACTAACTTAAAAGGATGGCCACAAGAGGCAGCAGCAGTCGGCAGCATGGGATGGAGTAGTAGTAGTACGAGCTGCTCACTCTGTGGGTCGGCTCTCCTCATGGAGGGTTTTTGTTGTGGGAGATTTCTATTGGTATTTGGCTCGTGGTAGTGGTCTCACTCGCCTAGTGTTCATACCGACACCCTCTTGGAGGGTGAGCGAGTCAGTTATACTGACCTTTTTCTTTATTTTATTTATTCTCTGGTATGTGTTAGTACATTTACCCTAGAAATAATAGATTAAAGGATATTTCGCGCAGCGACACGAGCTGAGCCCAGAAAAAAAGGATTTATGTGTATTGAGCACTTAAAATATTATAAAGATAAACAGCTGAATGTGGTAAATAAAATTTTAGAAAAAATTCAAATTGATAATAATACAAAAAAAGAAAATAAAACATGACCGATATAACATAATATTTTCAATAGTTATATTATACAATGGAACGTAAATGGTCTACAGACCAGATTACACCTGGGAGAAGTACAAAGGTTATTAAAGGAATATGAACCAATGATATGTCTACAACATGTCAATAATACAATACCAACAATAGGTAAATATACCTTAACATCAACATCACAGGAAGAAGAAGGAAATTTAGGTACAGCCATATATGTACATAACAAAGTATGTTATGACAAAGTACCAGTAAAAATTGCTGACCTCCAAATATCAGGTATTAGAATTCAAATTAAAAACGATAATTATATAATATATAATTTATACAATCAACCAAATAAACATTACGATATTGATAAACTTGGAGAATTTATTAAAAATGCCAAAGAACCTATAATAATATTAGGGGATTTTAATGCTCACAACCCAATATGGGATTGTAACTGTTCAAACTCAAATAGAACAGGAAGTATAAAGTAGAAGAACTTATAGATTCAAATGACATGTGTTGTATAAAGGATGATGAAGTTAGCACATATTCAAAAACACATGGAACATTTTCCTCTGTAGACTTAACTCTCTGTTCAACAAGTATAGTTGACAGATTAAATTGGAACACAATTGATGACTTGTGCACAGTGACCATTTCCCATATTAATTTCCTTTTTACAAAATAATCCAGCAAAACATGTTCCTCACTATAACATTTATAAAGCAGATTTGGAGCAATATGAAATGCATACTAGAAGTATACCGCCATTTGAATGTCTGAAAGATCATAATGAAACTAATAAGTTTCTTGTTAATTACATCAAAGAAGCTGCGATAAAGCAATACCAAAATCAAAACCCCATCCAACAAAACACAAAGTTCCGTGGTGGTCTGAAAAGCTAACAGGATTAATAAATATAAAACACTCAATAGGGAGACGATTGGATAATTTGAATAGAAAGTTCAGTAAAATAAATAAAGCATCACCAATGTTAGAAGGTACTTTACAAAAAATGACTATATTGTTGCTAGAAATTGATGCATTGAAGCCTATATACAACCAAGTATCTGCAAAATTTCGAAAGGAAGTAATTCAAGGAAGAATAATTTCGTGGAGGAAATATGTTTCAGATCTCTCTAATAATACTCCCATACAAAAAATATGGGAAAAATTCAGAAAAATAAATGGTACCCATGTGAAACCTCCCAGACATGCCACATTAAAAGACAGAAAAAGAATACTTAATCCAAAAGAAATAAGTAACATAATAGGAGAAAACTTAGCTGATGTAAGTTGTGATAGAAATTTAGATGACCACTTCCGCACAAAGAAAAATAATATAGAACTAATAACAATAAATTTTGAAACAATAGAAGACATATATTATAATAGGAAATTTAATATGGAAGAGTTGGAATATGCTCTCACTAACAGCAATAAATCTGCTCCTGGAGGTGACAATATTTGTTTTGAGATGATCTGCCACTTAGCACCTCTGGCAAAGACATACTTGTTGCAATTTTATAATCATTTATGGCTTAGAAATTTATTTCCTGATAAATGGCGTAAAGCAATAATAATTCCTATCCCCAAACCTGGAAGATCCAAGTGATGCAAATAACTACAGACCAATTTCTCTAACAAGTTGCTTATGCAAATTACTAGAAAAAATGGTAAATGCTCGATTAACATGGCACATTCGAGAAATTAAAATCTTGACTCCCACTCAGTACGGGTCACAGTGCAACAGATCTACGTTAGATTCTCTCTCTAACCTCGAAGACCATATACGAAGAGGATTTGAGCGAAAGCAAATAACTGTAGCAGTCTTTTTTGACATCGAAAAGGCTTATGATACTACCTGGAGGTACCCTATATTAAAAACTTTACAAAATAACAACATCCGTGGACATTTACCTAGTTTCATCCAAAACTTTTTAACAAATCGTAGTTTTCAAGTGAGAATTGATGATGTATTGTCAAGAACATTTCCACTTGAAAATGGTGTTCCATAGGGAAGTGTCCTTAGTGGCACACTGTTTACCCTAGCAATCAATGATATCAATAAAAATCTGCCTACTGGAATTAAAAGCAACCTATACATGGATGATTTTGCCATATATTATTCAGCCTCTCGTATTAAACATGCAGAACGCATCATTAATAAAAGTATAATAAAAATAAATGAATGGACCTCATCTGTAGGATTTAAGTTATCCATACATAAGACTCAAGCAGTAGTGTTTTATAAAGATAAAAGGTGGATGAATGGTGAAGTGATAGATTTAAAAATCAGAAATCATAGTATACCAATTAGACAAAACTGCAAAATTTTTAGGTTTAATGTTTGATACTCACTTAAACTGGAAACCTCACATAACATACTTGAAATCAAAATGTAAAAAAGCATTAAATCTAATTAGAAAATTATCAAACACCACTTGGGAAGCTGATAGACAAACCCTAACATTACTGTATAAAGCAACAGTTCTGTCTGTCATTGATTACAGAAGCGAAATATATGGCTCGGCATCAGACGCAGTACTGAAAACGTTGGACCCAGTTCATAATGAGGGCCTTAGAATATGTTCAGGAGCCTTTAAATCATCACGGACCACTTCCTTACAGGTTGAATGTGGTGAACTACCTCTCTCTCTCCATAGAGAGCTTGTAATAATGAAGAGTTCTCTGAGAATTAGGACAAGCGATTCTCCAACAAAAAAATTATTTGAACTCAGAGATATTTTTATTAACAATCATCCACCCCCTTTTCCAATTAGAGCTAGAAGACTGTTTGAGTCACTAAATGTGAATATACAAATTCCTCCAGTAGTAAAATTACCTCTGCCTTGGACACTGAATAAAATGAAAACTTGCACACAATTAAAATATTTATCAAAAAAATACTTATATACGCCAACACACCATAAGACACAAAAATACTAATAGAACCATATGAACCGAAAAGGTCCACATTATGCAATATTCACAGATGGATCTAAATCGGAACATGGAGTGGGATATGCTGCAGTGTCCCAGGACAAATCATATCAATTCTCTCTTCCTAATACAGATTCAATATTCACAGCAGAACTTTGCGCAATAGCCTCAGCCATAAAAATAATTAACCCTTAAATGCCGAAGCGGTAAAAAAAAAAATGTCTCCCGTGTGCCGGAGACGTTTCAGAGTGAACGCCGAAGCGGAAAAAATATTTTTTTCAAAAAATCATAGCGCGCTTAGTTTTGAAGATTAAGAGTTCATTTTTGGCTCCTTTTTTTGTCATTGCCTGAAGTTTAGTATGCAACCATCAGAAATGAAAAAAATTATCATTATCATATATAAATAATGCGATATATGATAGCGCAAAAATGAAATTTCATATATAATTGTATTCAAATCGCGCTGTGCGCAAAACGGTTAAAGGTAACAAGTTACTTTTTTTTTCGTTGTAATGTACACTAAATTGCAATCATTTTGATATATACAAATGTAAAACGATAAAAGCAACACAGAGAAAAAAAAAAAATATTATCACAAAATAATGCATGAATTCGTAACGCGCGGACGTAAACACATATTTTTTTCAAAAATTCACCATAAATCTAAATATTGTCCTAGAGACTTCCAATTTCTTTCAAAATGAAGACAAATGATTGAATATTACTATACTGTAAGAATATTAGCTTACAAATGCAGTTTTCGACCATATCTGACGAGTTAAAGTTGACCTAATGTCGATTTTTTTTATATATATTTTTTTATATGCAATTATTTCGGAAATAAGAAAAGCTACAACTTTCAAATATTTTTCGTTTTATTCTACATGAAATTGCGCACATTTTCATATATAAAACTCTATGAAATGCCTAATATGAAACGGAGAAAATATTCCGAGAATGGGACTTACAAATTTCGGAGATTTGTGGCGGAGAATCCGCGCGCGGAGGGAAGGAAAGTTTTTTTAAAAATTCACCATAAATTTAAATATTGTGCTAAAGACTTCGAATTTGTTTCACAATGAAGATAAATGACTGAATATTACTAGACTGTAAGAGTTTTATCTTACAATTGCGTTTTTCGACCATTTCGGTAGAGTCAAATTTGACCGAACGTGGTTTTTTTCTATTTATTGTGATTTATATGCAAATATTTCGAAAATGAGAAAAGCTACAACCTTCAACTATTTTTTGTTGTATTATACATGAAATTGCGCATATTTTCATATATAAAACGTTATGTAACGGCTAATTTAAAATGGTGCAAACATTACCACAATCGCACGTATGATTTTTTCGGAAGAGTTACCGCGCGGACGTAAAGAAAATGTTATTTTTTTCATAAATTCACCATAAATCGAAATATTGTGCTAGAGACTTCCAATTTGTTGCAAAATGAAGGTAAATGCTTGAATATTACTAGAATATAAGCGTTTTAGCTACAATTGCGTTTTTTTTTTTCGACCATTTCGGTAGAGTCAAAGTTGACCGAAGGTTGAAAATTTGTCACTTATCATTTTTTATATGAAAATATTTCAAAACTGATAAAAGCTACAACCATGGGTTGTTTTTAGTTGTATTGTGCATGAAATTGCGCACATTTTCATATATAAAACTTTATGTAACGGCTAATTTAAAATGGTGCAAACATTACCACAATCGTATGTATGATTATTTTCGGAAGAGTTACCGCGCGGACGTAAGGAAAAAGTTTTTTCATAAATTCACCATAAATCGAAATATTGTGCTAGAGACTTCCAATTAGTTGCAAAATTAAGTTAAATGATTAAATATTACTAAAATATAAGAGTTTTAGCTTACAATTGCGTTTTTCGACCATTTCGGTAGAGTCAAAGTTGACCAAAGGTTGAAATTTTGGCACTTATCGTTATTTATATGAAAATATCTCAAAACTGATAAAAGCTACAATCATGAGTTATTTTTTTGTTGTATTCTACATAAAAATGCGCACATTTTCATATATAATACTCCATGTAACGGCTAATTTAAAATGGTAAAAAAATTAAGTCAAAGTGACGAAATAATTTCCGACATGTGTCACAGATACTTTTTAGTGCGGCAAGAAAGAAATTCGCGCTTGCGCGCCTACGTAACGATTGTAAACAAAACAACACCTTGATCCGTGAACTCCCAGCATCCCCCAAGGCGCGTGATTCAAGAGCTTTCGGCTGGTAGGCCTAAAAGTATTTTTCCGCGAATTTTAAAAAAAACTTTTGTATGTCGACGTAAAATACGTCCAGTCGGCACCCGAGAGACAAAAAATGTCGACGTAAAATACGTCCAGTCGGCGTTTAAGGGTTAAAGAAACATCACTCAATAATTTTGTGATTTTTAGTGACTCAAGAAGTGTCATAGAAGCCATCCAGAGTTACAAACCAAAAAATAATATTGTACAACAAATTAAATTATTACTTCATAAATTAGATATTATTGGGAAAAAAGTAGAAATATGTTGGATCCCTTCCCATGTAGGGATCAAAGGAAATGAAGAGGCTGACAAAGCAGCCAAAGAAGCAATTCAAATGAGAAGATCAAGTGTGAATCTCCCTATGAGTGATTACATAAAGATGGGTATTATAAGGAAATGGCAACATATTTGGAATGAAGAGTCAGAAAATAACAAATTAAAGCAAATAAAACTTGATGTTGGAAAGTGGAGTTCATCATATCAGAGAGAGAGACGTGAACAAGTAATTCTGACACGTCTCCGTATAGGCCATACCCGTCTGACACATGGACACTTAATGAGCAGCCCACACGACTCTGCTCCAGAGTGTTCAGAGTGCAAGGAGTTGGTAACAGTCAGACATGTCTTGTGTGAGTGTCCAAAGTATGACCAGCAGAGACTGTCAATCTTTGGAAATAAGACAATGTAAGAAATCTTGTCAGAATCGTCTACATTTTCGGTAGTTCCGATTTTGACTTTTCTGAGGAACTGCAATTTTATTGATAAAATATAAAACATTAGTGTTTTATTGAATTTTAAAACATTTCAAAAAGTTAAAATTAATTCTGAATTTTAATATACCATTTTAGTATGTATGTTAGAGAACATGAGTAAATGTATTTATTGTGTATGTTTTAGTATGAAAGCATTTGCCTTGGTGCGATTTATTTATTTATCCTGAATGACCAACTTGGTCCCAGCTCTGGCCTAAGAGCTAGACCTGGCATTTTATCTAATCCTTCGGGCCAGCCCTAGGAGAGCTGAAAATCAGCTCAGTGGTCTGGTTAAACTATTTTTATAATAATAATAATAATAATCATCAGTGGGCGGTCAGCAATTTGGTAGAGCCCTCAGCCAGGTATATCCCAGGCAAATGGGCGATCTGCTGTGATTGGTGTCATAAACGGGGTTTTTCTCTACTCGCAACCTCTATTCAGCGGATAGCAGAGCGGCCCTGAGTTTGGTGTTACGCCTTAAAGGTATCGACATCTCCTCTTCCTGGGAACTTTCCCTGCTAGTTAAGGGGTTTGAGCAGTCGAGTTCTCCTAGAGAGCTCAAGCCTCCGACATGGGATGTTTCCTTGGTTCTCAAGAGCTTCACTAAGAGTCCATATGAGCCCTTGCGTCGCTCATCTGACAGGAACTTGACGCTCAAGAGAGTTTTCTTTCTGGCCTTGGCATCTTCCAAAAGGGTAGTAGAGCTCCTTGGTCTGAGCTATGAGGTGAAACACACCAGGGGTTGGGGGTCGGTGTCCTTCGAATTTGTCCCAGAATTCGTGGCCAAGACCCAAAATCAATCTGTGCACGATGACAGGTTCACTTCGTTTTCCATTCCATCACTGAATGACTATGTGGGTGGTGATGCTCAAGAGCGTTTGTTGTTCCCTGTCCAGGCCCTGCATTGCTTTCTTAAAAGGACTCGGCACCTTAGACCAGGCTGCCGCAGACTTTTTGTTAGCACAGGCCTTACAAAGAAAGAGAATACTATCTTTTTTTGGATACGGGAAGCCATCAGACAGGCATACTTGACTCTTGATGATTCCACCACCACGTCTGTGCAGGCTAGAGCGCATGACGTTAGGGGTATTGGTCCCTCTCTGGCTTTCAAAAAGAACTTGGCTGTGCATAGAGTGCTGAGCACTGGTACTTGGTTACGCCAGTCCACATTCACCTCTTTCTATCTTAAGGATGTTGCCCACAGATCTGCAGACACGTTTTCCCTGGGTCCTGTGGTGGCTGCCCAACAGGTTGTGTAACTCATAGTTGCCCTTAACAGGGCACTTTTGTATCTTACCTAAGATGATTGTGTGGATGAGAGAATGAGTGAGTTGGCTGGTTTCCTTCTTTCTCTTGTACCTTTCCTTCTTCCTTTGGGCAGGTTAAGGACTAGACACGTCATTCGCTGGACTGGTCTGATACAGGTGAGTAAGGTAGTCATACTGATAGTGTGGTTGCTTAGTATACAAATATCATACCCTCTATTCAGTAGCATATGCTCCACAACTTGGCAAGGAGGGGTTGGGAGTAGTACAAACCCTGGTGTATTGGTTTGCTATTTGACAGTCAAAGTTTCTCTTTGGTTCCATATACAATGGTCCTCCAATATATCATTGTACATCACTCAGGGTCTGAGTGATTAGATATCAATTTATCTAGCTTCTCAGTGGGCTTCAGTCCCTCTCCAGAAATCATTTCTTCTGGAAGCTGGACTGGTGGGTAGGCCCCCAGCCAGTCTAGGATGTCTTGTAACTCCCTCCAAGTATGAGTCTATCTTATTGTTAAGACCGAAGGTTTGTTTGCGTATGAACAAGTGACAAATTTCCTAAGACAATTTGTATTTTTCATAGCTACAAACCTGAGGTCTTAACAAAATAATTTCTAGCGCCTAGTTGGATCCAGTTAAAAAGAAGATGAAAGCAAGAAATCTTGTGTTATCTGGCAACGCATGCGTAGATTGGGTGAAGAGTGGTCAAGGAACACACACCCACGCCACAGCATCAGTCTTTCCCAACTCAGGATGTCTTAGCAAGACAGAGGGGCGGCTAGAGGTGGGCAGTACAATGTTAAGACCTCAGGTTTGTAGCTATGAAAAATACAAATTGTCTTAGAAAATTTGTCATTTCAGTATGCCACAAACCTCTCAGTCATTTATTTCATCCAGCTCAGAGAGGAAGGTTTTTAGGTGCTGTCCAGGAAAGGACAGGCCTTGCAATAGGTTCCTCTCCTCTATCTAGGTAGACCCGTCATACCCTGTACCTCATGCAGGAGGCATGAATGCAATCAGTCTAGCCTGTGTTTCAATTGCTCTGTCTGGGTGTCTGAACAGTGGACAAAAGTTGCCAGG
The DNA here is from genome assembly GCF_015104395.2 of Macrobrachium nipponense. Lineage (NCBI taxonomy): Eukaryota > Metazoa > Arthropoda > Malacostraca > Decapoda > Palaemonidae > Macrobrachium > Macrobrachium nipponense. Next base: position 34,284,933 of record NC_061108.1, read on the forward strand.
AAGAAGTTGAAAGAGAAGTGCTTCCTGGTGTCATCAGATTGCAGTACTTACTCTGCAAGGGACACCGAAAGTTCTCTTTGGTACTTTTCTCTCACCTACCAAACTTCCACCCATTGCTACTTCCAAGAGAGGAGTTTCGCACCTGTCAACTCTTACTGTTCAATATGAATCCTCTCTATATTCTGAGGGGGAGTTGTCCTCTGGAGGATGCTTTTTCTCAGAGCAAAGGGACAGCTCTCATCTAACCTGACTTTTGTTACAGATGTACTGGGGGCTGACAGGTTCAGAGAGCTGTGGCCCTCCCTGAGCATCTTAGGTGAGCCAAGTGTTTTGCTTGTTATTGACCACTTGAAAGGAATGAAGGGATACCCTGTGATTGCTTCTACCATGACCTATTAATGTGTTCAAGAGTGATTACTGTACTTTAAGAGACATAAGAACTATGGGATTACTAAATGTAATTTTTCTTTTTAAATTCTGTGACAGCAATCAGGCAAAAAGGATTTTAATCTGAGCATTTTAGATTTGATACAGAGGTGACAGTAGACTTATCCATGGAGGTATCGAGGAGATAAAGTTCAATTCCAGTTGTATTTTGATTATGTAAACTTATCTCCCTTATCTCCAACCTGATAGCTAAACACTAATTTTGAAACAATTATTTTATGATAGTTTTATCCCTAATTCTTACATTAATATCCAAGAGTGTTAAATAGTCATGCAGTGACAAAATTATTACACACACATACATACATACATGAACAGAAATTCCAAAAATTTATCTTTATCAAATTTTTCAATGGAATCCAATGATCAAGTTTGTGATAGTACTGAAGTTTATGATTTTATGACAATATTTATCAGTCATTTATAAGAAAGACCTTTAGATCATGCTGTATAAGAATCTAATTAGTCTTTTTTTTTTTTAACAGTGTAATAGTGATGATAATTTTTAAAGAGTAACAAATATGTTTTTTTTTCAGATTTCAGACAGTATAGATTTCATATTAATGAATTTTGCGGAGATGAACAAGCTATGGGTTCGTATGCAGCATCAGGGTCATTCCCGTGAAAAGGAAAAGAGAGAAAGAGAGAGACAGGAATTGAGAATTTTAGTGGGCACCAACTTAGTGCGGCTTTCACAGCTTGAATATGTTGATGTTGAGCGCTATAAAAAGGTTTGTAATAAGGAGCTACGTATTTGGGTGTTCTGTTTCAGGATCATTTCTAGGTACTCTTGAAGCTCTAATTTCATGAGTATTTTGTCAATCTGATATCTTTTTATTTCTTGTGATTATATGCAGGTAACAACACAGTAAACCCACTCATGGCGCTGAAAAATTGTGGTTAACAGCGCCATGAGGCAATCGCCGTAAGTCCAGAACGATATAACACAAACCTGACGTAACCTAGTGAATTCCTGTACTGTTATAATTTATGGACAGAGCGATCCGGCGCCATTTGTGTTTTTGTAAAGTTTACAAACTTAAAATCATCAGCTGATTGTGTTTTACCAATATCATCACAGTCGTACGTTGCTAAATAAAATGCAATTTGCAGATTTATTGTTCATAAATTATCAGAGCTGGCTTTAAAAATGCAATGTACTTTATTTATGAATGCAGTAAATTAAAAGAAGTAAAGCCATGGTTTTGTATATGTAACTTGCCAAGTACACTGGTACCTTGACCTACGAGTGAATTAATGTACAAGTTTTCTGAGGTTACATAAGCAAAAAATAGAGAAACAAGCTTGAGATGCAGCTGCTACATAGATAGCGTAGTGACGAAAATTAAGATAAGCAAAGAATAAAAGGTAAATATGCATGCGTCTTTTCCACGATTGAAGATTAATATTATTATAATCTTGTGAAATCTGAACGTACAATATTTACTAAAATAACAATAATACTGACAGGGATGTACATTTTACAAGGCAATATTGTAATATTCTTCCCCCCAGAAGATTGGTTATCCCGGGTTTGAATCCATTGATTCACAACAGGATAAATAATCTGCAATTACATTGTTCTTGCCAGAAATATGCTGCACTTTTACATTGTAAGGTTGTAGGCACAAAGACCACCTGGTCAATCTTTGATTCTGATTTCTCATTTTTTCTATAAAAGTGAGTGGATTGTGGTTAGACAACACTAAAATTTCTTCATTTCTAAGTCTGTTTACATGCACTTCAAACTTTTTCAATGCTGTGATTAAGGCGAGTATTTCTTTCTCTGTGGCTGAATACACTTTCTGATGCTATTTCAGTTTCTAAAACATGAAACAAACTGGATGTAAGATATTAATGTTGTCTTCCTAAAGTAGAACAGCGTTAATTCCAGTCTGATGCATCAACTTGTATCACAAATTTCTTGTATGGAGCTTGAAGTACTGGTCTTGAATATAAAATGGCTTTTACCTTCTAAAGGATTCTTGACATTCTGGAGTCTAATCAAACTTCGCTTTGGGACTGTTAAAAGGGAGCTGCTACAGCTGAGAAATTTGGACAGAAACGGAGATAAAATCCAGCCATACCCAAAAATCTTTGTTGCTGTTTCCTGGTAGTAGGTTGGGTAGCCATACGGATACCTTCTACATTAGCGGTTACAGGAGTGAGAAGGCCTTTTCCAACTTCAGATCCAAGATAGTGAACAATTGTCTTTCCAAACTCACTCTTTTCTGGGGTCATCTGGTAAACTTGTAGCACATTGTGTGTGAATACCTTGTAATCTTTACACTGATCAGCTGATAAGGCTAAATAGGCACTTCTCCCTATACCAGTCAAGACACTTTGTGACAAGACTGACCATTTATCTTCTGGCCATCCCATACCTAAAGCCACTTTTTCAAAATGATCAAAGAACTCATCGGGCGCTTCTTCAGTAACTTGGGAATTTCTGCACTCTTACCACATCAAATACAGGGTCTTGACTACCTTGGGTAGTGTTACACAGTGCCACAGATAATGTGGATCGAGCTTTTATCAATTCCATGTCTCGTTCAAACCTTACTCTTTTTCTTTCCTCTTCAAACCTTACTCTTTTTCTTTCCTCTTATTCTTTCTCTTTCTTCTTCTGCTGCTTTTTCTTCTTTTTTCTTTCTCTTTTCTAGTGCTAATTATAATTCATCTTCATCAGTTATTCTACCAGATTCTATTAATGCTTGCATAGCAATGCATCTTATTCCATACTACTAGACACATTAGCTCCACATGCTACTGCTAAAGCAGTCCACTTTTCCTTAGTCAGATTGGTTTCAGGTAAGTCTTGGATGCAAGGAGCTGCTAAATATTCCTGAACATTAAACAGAGCCATTTTCTCTAAGTTACTCAACTAATAATTACAGAAAAATGCAAAAACAACTATATGGTCACTCTCCTATCAAAATATATCCCTAACACTACCAATTTAAACCATAAACCAGAGTGATATTTTGTTCTGTTCCTGGGTCCACCAATTATATCTGTGACACAGCATTCCAAATACCTGGTTATTACATTTATCAATCATAGAATTCAAAGTTACCTCACAGCAGCCAGATACTTGAACTTTCATAACAGATAAAATACAACTTGAGTTTTCTAAAGGCAACAGTGATCCCTTAAGACGCTGTATCAAATATGTGAAAAGTCAGACTAAGTTCATCAAAAGTGTGAGGTAGTCATATACTAGACTTAAGTTAATTAAAGAGCATCACTCCATCGCAATCTTAAGAAAATTTTACTATTATACTTGAAAACAACAAAATTTATGTATTTCTTGAATCGAATTGTTAAACAAAATCCAATAAAATTATTAATTTATCAAGAAATTAAATTAATCAAGTAAAATTAAAACTGTTAAGAAGTACTTAGGATTTGAAAAGAAAGCTAGGTACAGTGGACCTTCCCATATTCGCGTTCTCCGGATTCGCGGACTCACACATTCGCAGACTTCTCTCGGGAACATTTCCCCGCATTATTCGGGGAAAATTTGCATATTCGTGGTATTTTTCTATGAGAAATATCCAGAAATTCCTGGGTTTTATTAATCGGTTTCATCATAAAATGTATTTTTTTGTAGTAAAATTATTAAAAAAACCAAGTATAAAAGTTTTTAGTGGGTTTTTCTTGAACTTTAACTAACAAAATAGGCTGTTTTCGGCATTTTGTATGAGTTCCAACTATTCGTGGGTTCTAACTATTTGCGGGGCGGGTTCTGGTATGCATCCCCTGCGAATACGGGGGGACCACTGTAAATGCAAATTAGTTCACAAATGTAAAATGAAATAAAGTTAATCAAACAGTGTCAATGCAAAAACACAAAATGTGGAAATGTATGAAATTTACCACCAGATGTGAAAAACTAAGAAATTGTAAATACACAGAATAAAAAGAACTTACAAAGGATTAAATAAAATAAAAAAAACTTACAAAGGATTAAATAATTCACAAAATAGAGAATTTAGACATGAAAAAATTAAATAAATTCATCAAGTACGTATCTTAAATATTTTAAGCGCATTTAATACTGTAAAAATATGATACCTTTTCACAAGCTGCAGCTTCAGAATTTGCCAAAACACTTGGTAGGCCTGTTACAAAAACACACTGTTACAATGGCTGTTCAGATTCCACAAATAAATTCCATAAAAAATTTAAGAAACACTAGGAGTGACCAAGTAGAAAATCTTTGCTTTACAAGTTAAATATCCCTCAATAGAGAGAGAGAGAGAGAGAGAGAGAGAGAGAGAGAGAGAGAGAGAGAGAGAGAGAGAGAGAGAGAGAGAGAGAACCAGCAGATGGTCTCTAGAATCACAAAGGATATGAATTCTATCTTCTAAAGCAAAAAACTCTAAATGACATCATGGAATGTTCTAGAAAGAAAAGAGTGGTGTCACTTCTTAAAAATGCTTGGTGAGATATCGTACAGAATCATTTTGGGAATGGGGTATAACATAACAAAATTGATCAAGGTGCTATATGACTCAACATTACGAAACATTCAGCAATTGCCATGTGTACTTTAGACAGAAGATAAAGGTGAACCAAACGCATTTAGTACTGCCCATGGCTAATCAGATGAATGATATTTAACAGGAAGGATAGAAAAAGGGAATGCCTTAAACAACAAGTATAAGGTTAATATAATTAGAAATGTTTTAGGTTAATGAATTATTATTCTTGTGATTATATAAAAAGTACATGGTTATGGATCACAAGTATATGCATTAGGATTAAAAATCAAAGGATTAATTTATACAGTTTGCTAAATATGAATTACAGTATAACTTTAGTTACCTAGAAACTTACTCAGTAATTGCAAACAACTGTATTGATAACAAATTTTAATTGCCCACAGTCCAGTTTAGGACCACAATAACCTCAGCAGCAGATGAAGCTGAACTGCACGTTGAACTAATTCTAAATATTAATAGGTTTTGTTGTCTGCAGGGCAGTGGAACACAAATATTTGTTCATATGCAGAACAAACCTTCGGTCTTAACAATAGGATAGTATTTCCAAGTGCTAGCTGGTAACTGGTTAAAAATAATCAAAGATTGTAAGCTAGGAATCTGTGAGATCTGGCAACTCCTGTGCATACGAGGTGATAGCTGGTCAGAGACCGCACACTGCCTCGTGACGTATTTCAAGTCTTTCATTAACTGCCTTGAAGAATAAGATGCTATCGCTTTGCTCTCCTTCCAAGCCGGTTGATTTGTGTCCATGTTTCTTTTTTTCAGTGTGTTTGTGAGTGTGTTTCTGCATTATGGATTCTACCGAGTCTCCACAGCCTCGCCAGTGCATGTGCCTGGCCATTCGGGGTTTTCCATGCTCAAGGTTTTTAGCTACTGTTGTCACAGACCCACTATGACGTGCAGTAGTTGCTGTGCTAATTATTATATGATTACTAATCCTTGTCCGGAATCTCGTTCCTTGCTTAAGTCGTAGTGGAGAGTATTTTATAGGAAGAGGGAACATTGTAGAGTTTTGACTCTTCCTTCTTGGGAGGGTTTTTCTTCTCCTCGGATGGGTGATTCAGCTTTTCCCTCTCCCGCAATTGCTCTCCCTGTGACTAGTGCGAGTGTGCCTCTGTCTCCTTCCTTTTCTTCCTTTGATTCATCAATGGAAGTATCGGGAGTTCCACAGGATGATGTTATGATTAATATAACCCCCTCTCCCTCAGTTTCTCACTTTATACCCAAGAGGGAGGAGGCTATGCCATCTAATACCTTATTTTCAGATTTGGATTGACTGCTGTCGCATTTCTTGGAGGTTTGCACCCCTCTCCCTGCCCCCATAGCAGTTACACCTCCCCCTGGACTTCTCTACATTGGATCTTGCATACTGCCACCTTGTGGAGCCCCATCATCATCGACGCTCCCTGGGTCGCATCTTATCGCTCTGCCAGTGAGGCCATCGACCAGCTCCGGTCTTAGAAGTGTCATGACGTCACTCCCAGAGTCCTCTCGGCCTATGATGTCAGATGTGGTGGCTGCTCATCCTCCACTGTGACGTTACCTCCTCCCGATGTGATGTCATTGTCTTCTCTCGCTGAGCCATCCGAGGCCTTAGTTCAAGCGGTCTACAAGAGACTGGACTCTGTTTTGCAAGAGGATTTCTGCTGTGTCTACGAAGAAGTCATAAACGGAGGGTCTCCTCTCCTACTCCTGCTAGTAAGAAACTGCTTAGAGAGAAGAGTTTCTCTCCTTCTCCTGTTCCTACGCCATCCCCTCCTTGCCATCGTGTCAGATGTTGGTGAATCAAGGACTTTGTGGTTTCTTCATCTTCAAGGGAAAGGAGTGCATTGCTTTCTTCCCTTCAAGGCCGTGTCTACGGCCATGTCTCTCCCATGCACATTCATATTCATGCAAGTGAGAGAAGTGTTTCTCCTATTACCCACAAGGTTCTGTTTCTTCCTCTCACATTCGTGTTTGTGAGGTTGGCAGTGGAGATAGTGGAAAGAAGGCATCCTCCTCTTCGATACATGACAGTGTATCACCAGTATCTTCGTCTTCCCTTCACGGCTGTGTCTCTCCCTCTCATATACGTGTTCGTAACATTGTGAGTGTTGAGAGCATTAAGAGAGTTACAACATCTTCTGTTTGTAAACGTGAATCATCCTTGCAAGTACATGTTGATGAGGTCAGGGCCGACCCCTCTTCGCCTATTCCTGAACCAGTTCATTGGTGTAAGGACGATAAAGCGCCGATTAAAAGATCGAAGGCTGCGGATGTGAAGGTCGCTCAAGCTTCGTCTAAGGATTCTTCACTTGACAAGACTGAGGCTGAGGGTTGAAAACGTGAGGCTTCATTTGCCCATGGACATGCTTCTCATTCTCCTGGAAGAGACCTTAGCCTTAGGAATCTATTTCCTTCAGGTAGCTCTCTTCAGCGACGTTGCTAGTCTTGGGATCGTGCTTGGTTCGCATCTCAAGGTCGTGTACTCGAATCGTCTCATGTTCATGTATGTGCTTCCTCCCGCCACCATGTGCGTGTTTCACCTAATGTACGTGTACGTGATCTTATACGGGGTGCTTCTCATGAGCTAGTACGCTGTTCGAGTCGGGATCATGTACAAGTGCTGCTGTGAAATGATTTTCGAGAACCTTCAGTTTCAGTGTCTTCAAGTTTTAGACCTTACATGCCAAACAATATTATTCAGAATGTTGGGCTTCCTGGAGAAGCTTCATCAACAGTTTTACGGAAAGAGGAGGATACTGCCAAAGCGTCTTCACGCCATCGGTCGCCTGTGCCGGAGCAGGAAGAGGGGGATAGCCAAGAGTTTGTCCTCATTCACGAGGTAGTTGATCTCACTTGTAAGCTCAACAATCTTGAGGTTAGGGCGCAAGCTCAATCTTCTATCACTCCAATGGGTATAGAGGCCTTGTTGGGTGCTAAACAGGACTCTAGAACTTCTTTTAAGCTCCCCTTGTCGGGTCACGCTCCGTCCATCCTATAAAGTGTGAACACTTTATTGTCGGACCAAGATGGCTCTCTGCATTCTAGTAGGTCATCTATAAGCTTCTTCCCTGCCCTCTTATGTGGCATAGTAAGTGCTATTCCACTAGTACAGTTCAGTTAATGCCCCATCACCTTAACCCAGACGTGATCTGTCTTAAACCTGGCCGCTATGGAACAGGTTAGGACTGAAGGCCCTTCCTTTTCATCGCAAGAGTTTTTAGCTATGGAGACTACTGTGGCTTCCATCTTCCAGACAGTCTCCTGGCTGGACTTTTGGTGCACCACGTTAGCCAAGATTGCATCAGATAGGACTGAGGGAGGTTTAGTGAGTTCTTCCCCTCTCAATTGTTACAGTCCAGAGCTAAGGCAATTTCTTACCTGACACACCTTAGCTCCAACCTGTGGGCCAATCACTTTCTGGCCAGGAGAGACGTAGTACTGTCCAAGGTAGCAAATTCAGTGGACTCTGAGTCTTTGTCGTCTCAGAGATGGGGATCTGCGTGAGTCGCAATTTCTTTTTCCGAGGACTGAATTGGAAGATGCTATCGACCGGCGACAAGCAGACACGAAAGACAGGTTGGTACATCAGGCAGCATCAAAGTCAGAGGTGTGTTCAAGATGCCCTCCTCCTCCTCAGCAACAGTTGAGAAGATCTTCACCTGTTAAATCCCCAAAGAGTTCTGCTTCTGTGAGGGTCTCCCATTCTCCCTCACAGGCCAAGGAAAAAAAAAGAAAAAAAAACAATGCCTCACAAGCCTGGCAGGGGCTGTAGGGGAAGGGGCAGAGTGGTTCTTTGATAAAGTGGGCGCCTCTCCCTCTCCATTGCCATGGGTAGGGGGATGCCTGGCGGGCCAGTGGGCCAAGTGGCAAGGGTATGGAGTGGAGAAATGGGTAGAAATTCAGTGGGTGGGATATATATTACCATTCAAATTCTCTCCCCCCCCCCCCCCCCCCCCCCCCCCACCCCCCCCCCCCCCCCCCCCTTCTCAGAGAGACCCCTTCTCAATTGGACTTAACGCCCTCGACTCTCGGAATTTCATGGCTCTTTGGGAGGAAGTGTTGAAAATGCTGAACAAGGGTGCGATAGAAGTAGTGATACATCCTTCTCCAGGGTTTTACAGTTGGATTTTCCTGGTACCCAAAGCAACAGGCGATTGGAGACCAGTGATAAAATTTTCCACCTTGAATCATTTTATCAGGAAGACAAGGTTCAAGATGGAGACGTCCCGAATAGTGTTGGCAGCGATAAGAGACAACAACTTCATGCTGTCAGTAGACTTAAAGGATACTTATTTCCAGATCCCTATTCACCTTTCGTCCAGAAAGTTTCTTCGCTTCACTCTGGGAGAGCAGATCTTGCCATTCAGGGTCCTGTGCATTGGGTTGACCACGTTGCCTCAGGTGTTCACAAGGTCTTTGCCCTCGTATCAAAATGGGCTCATGCTCAAGGGGTTCGCCTGTTGATAAGGTACCTCAATGACTGGCTGGTATTAGCAAGCTCCAGGGAAAAGCTGCTTTATGACAGAGATTGTCTTTTTCAGTTTTGTCAGGAGCTAGGCATAATGATCAACCTAGAGAAATCGAACTTGGTTCCCAACCAGAAAGCTCTAGCTAGGTATGGTTATAGATACAGCAGCATCAAGGGTTTTTCCATCGGACCAGAGGTTGAACAAGTTGTGGTTAGTAGCACAGAAGTTCTTGTCACAACCTGGACAGACAAAACACCAGTGGCAGGTCCTCCTGGGGATTTTGTCGTTACTGGAGAAGCTGGTCCCTCATGGGCGTCTTTATCTTCAGTCTCTGCAATGGAGACTGAAAGACTTGTGGTCCCTAGTAGGAGATTCTCCCTTACAGAGAATCCTTCTGTCTGAGGAAGTGAGGCAAGACCTTTGTTGGTGGTTGGACAACCAGAATATCACGGTAGGAATCCCTCTACATTCTCCCCCTCCAGACTTCCTTCTGTTTTCAAATGCCTCCATCTCTGGTTGGGAAGCTCATCTGGGAGACCTCTTTACATCAGGCACTTGGAGTGCGGAAGACAAGCTTTTACATATTGTTTTGGAGCTGAAGGCAGCTTTCATGGGACTGAAGGAGTTTTGGGAGAAAGTAGGTCATTCTGTCGTTCTGATGTCTAGCAACACCACGGTGGTGGCTTATGTGAACAAAAGGAGGCCTGGTGTCTCATCTCCTGCATTCCTTGACAGTAGAATTACACCAGTGGGCAGTCGACAACTGGGTAGAGCTCTCTGCTAGGTACATTCCAGGCAAGATGAATGTGGTAGCCAACAGACAGTCGTCAGAACCAAATCCTGGGCACGGAGTGGTCTCTGCATCAGGTCATTGCAAACAAGCTTTTTCAGATTCAACAGAAAACTGGAGGTTTACTGTTCAGTGATCCCGGATCTCTTGTTCTAGCAGAGGATACCCTCCAACACCGTTGGGACAACTTCGAGGTGTACGCCTTCCCTCTGTTTTTCCTGATCCGTCAAGTTCTGAACAAGGTAATGAGTTCTCGAAATCTCAGGTTGACCTTGGTGGCTTCTCTGTGGCCTCAAGCAGAGTGGTTCTTGAACCTTCTGTCTCTTTTGGCAGAGGTTCCAAGGGAGATTCCTCCATGGCGACAACTTCTTTATTAACCTCATTTCGAAAGATTTCACATGTCAGTAGAATCCCTGTCTCTTCACAGACAGAGACTAGTATCTCCTCCTAGCAAGAGGATTTTCTCAGGAGCCAGGGGGACTTATGTCCAGTTACCTCAGAAAATCCTCTTCAGCAGTTTACCAGGGGAAATGGGCGGTCTACTGTGATTGGTGTCGTCGATAGGGTTTCTTTTCACTCAAAGCCTCTGTCCAGTGTATAGCAGATTTTTTTTATGTTCCTCAGAGATGAGAAAGGACTCTCTCTCTCTGCTGTCAGGGGCTACAGAGCAGCGCTAATTTTGGTGTTTCAGCATCTCATCATCTTTGGAGATTTCCTTGTTGTTCAGGGGTTTTGCACAAACCTGTTCTCCAAGGGAACTCAAGCCTTCTGCATTGGACGTTTTACATACTTGATAAGCCTCACTCGAGCACCATTCGAGCCCTTGCGTCATTCATCTGACAGAGATCTGGCGCTAAAGACAGTTTTCCTTTTGGCCTTGGCTTCTTCAAAGAGAGTCGGGGAGCTTCATGACCTTAGTTATGATGTGAAACATACCAGGGGTTAGAGGTCGGTGACTTTCGAGTTTGTCCCAGAATTTGTGGCAAGACCTAAAATAAACTACTCATGCAAGTTATACATTACAAAAAGGGCGCACACCTTTGACGTACTGAAACTGTGTATGTAAACACTAATATTCTATGAAGGCATTTCGAAAATTTGATACCTATTGCCTAAATAAACTATGTGAAATATAATAAAAGATGAAAAATGAACTACATCAGACGTTTTAAGAGTTGAGTGTATATATTACAGCATAATAGAAAATTCTTTATATAAGAATCAAAGTCTGCTTTCTCCACCAGGCATGGGTCCAAGTACATGAGACGGTACTTGTGGACAAGTACAAGTACTGAGAAAAAGAGCAAGTGCAAGTACAGATTTGCCTGAGACTTAAGTCCAAGTCCAAGTACTTGACAATGTACTTAAGTACAAGTACAAATACATTTCAGTAGATGTACTATTATTGTTAAGGATATGTTTGATTGAAAATCAGTAGCAAATAGCTAATAAAATCACAGTATAAGTCAGTGAACCTTAGCCCATAAGGCCGAAGAGAGGTGAAGTGATATTCATTGTGTTTAATGAACAAGTGATCATTATAACAAAAAATCCACGTATTATACTAGTTACTGTCCTTAATAGTGAGTTTTGTACATGGTTAGTTATGCAATACAGCCTACTAAGTATGTACTACTTAAAAAAATAATTAGAAGTACTTGATTTTTCAAGTACTTGTTGGCCAAGTTCAAGTATAAGTACAAGTGTACATTGAATTTTAAAATCTCAAGTAGAAGTTCAAGTACTACTGAAAATTTTGTACTTTAGTACAAGTCAAAGTACAAGTACAACTAGTACTTGTACTTGGACTCACGCCCATTCTCCATATACTATAGAGTTCAGCTCCTGGAAGTGATGGAATCTTTTGAGATAATAAAACATCTGGCACCATTTTATATATATATAATTTGGTATAAAAATATTAGTTACTATTTTATTTAGATGGTTCTTATTATCATCGGTAACATTTTTTAATCAGGTTTTCTCGTTTTTGGTACAATTTTTCTCCACTAGTCTCATAAACATATTGAGATATTTTTGTACTCAGTACTAATGAGATGATTTTACATACCAACAATCTCTCCATGTTATCCATGCTGCTGTTTCTGTTTTTAATATTCTCAATTCTGAGCTCACAATCCAGTATATCATCAAAGTAGTAACAGAATTATAGAAACCTTCTAGGTCTATTCATCTAATGTTACCTGTATAGAAAGTCTGTTTTGTTGAAAATGGTTGCTGCTTCAGCATTATTAATCTTGTAAAGAGTCTTCTTTAGTTTTCTGATGACAACTTTTTCTCTGTTGCTTAGACTGGCGAGCAACAAGCCAAAGGTCATGGTAAAGTCCGGTTGAAGTCCGGTTGCTGTATAGAAAGTTATGTTAAATTTGTGGTGCAAGCTCATAAATATATTTTTCAGAGTTCACTAATGATTAACATCCTCAGGTAACTGGCTAAAGTTTAGTTCCATAGCTCATATTTTGTATCCTTGTTCTTTAATCTCCAAGAATCTTCTAAACATCTTTGTTTTATCTCTATTTTCCAGACAGTCTTACCTGGAATCCTAGAGCAAGCTGTAAGCTGTAGAGATCCTTTGTCACAAGAGTACTTAATGGAATGTATAATCCAGGTAAGGTGAAAACTTGTATAGTATTTCAAATATACTACGTATCTCTTGAATAATTATAGAAAATTTATGGTGTCACTTGGTAGATAAATGTCTGTGGTTGGAGGAAGAAACAGAAGCATATAAATATGGATTTACTTAGGATTTTGCACTTATTATTATTTACTGTAGGTACAAAACATGTATGTAGTGTTGTAAGGCTTTTGAGAAGAACCAGCCATGATTGTAGTTGAACAAGATTGTAATTTATCTGAGAAGTATCATTGAGGAAAATTATGTTTTGTCTAATAACATGTATAGTACCACCTATAGCACAAATGAATGGATATAGTAGACTGTAAAAAACCACCTATCCTATCTATCATTTTTGTCTAGGATTTGCATCCTTAATTCTTGCCATTTTTAAATACGTAGTACTTTACAATAGGATTTTTGACAGGTTACTTGGCTTTTTAATAGTGACAAGCCCTATACCTCCTTTTTTTATTTGTGAGAGAGAGAGAACCCTTCATTTGATATTTATGGTGTTCTTAAGCATTGATAAAGTAATGATTGCTGTTGAGTGAAATTTGTGTTTTTAAAAGTGAAAAAATAATTAGATCAACCAAGGAATGTACTGATGTTTTTATGTGGATGCTAGTTTTGTCGTCATAGAAAGTTGTGTATATTGGAAATCCTTCTAAATGGCTGCACCTTGCCAGTTTCATGCTGGCCATTAGCCACACATGCAGCTTTTCACAAAGAATCTGCTATTCTGCATTATATTTTGCAAGGTAATTGCTTTTAAGGCTACAATTTTTATTCAGTAGTTTTTAAACCATTATTTTAATTAAATCAAAATTAGAATCATCATGATTGCAGACTTTTGTAACTGCTTAGAATGGGAAAATTAGGTTTTGCTTAATGCCAGCCAAAATTGAAGCACTGGTGACATATGAGTATGTGAATGGATATACAGGGTGTAATACGAGTTTATGCAAATATTTAGAGAAATGGAAGAAAGTCATTCTAAGCAGAAAATGTTCTATAAACATATGCATTTAAAGGCTTTGTTTATTGGTGAGACAAATTTTTAAAATAGTAACCGGTTTTCCTTAACGCTGCTCTCAGCGTTTAATGAATAGGCCTATCTTTGATGAAGGGGAGATTCCATTCAGCTTGCTTTTCTTTCCTTTATCGGAGTCCAGTGAATACCATTGACGGAGAAGGAGGTTTCAATGATACTCGCATTTTTCCCCTTTGTTCAGTATCTAAAGGTACACTTGATCGGGAAGTATTGTATTCACATTGGCCCAATCGCCAATTTCCTTTTTTCATAACAGTTGAGTTTGTTGTTGCAAAACCCATAAATAAACATCATATATGCTTATTCCACATTACTGGAATGGTAAGGCATTGTCTCCAGTTTATTGCTCACAAAATGAGTAATGAATATGACACTTGTCATCCGAACACACTCTTGGCGGAAAAGTGAGGCTGTTTAGAGTAAAAAGTGAAGTGGTCAGCTCCATCCACTCACCATAGCAGTGCATATAACGACATCCTGTGTGCACCATCTTACTTGGCCATTTAAGGATAACAGTTGTTTTGCCAAATTCACCTCACCAACAAAGGATGATTTAAAATGCATATGTTTATAGAAAATTTTCTGCTCAGAATGACTTACTTTTATTTCCCCAAGTGTGTGCATAAACTCGTGTTACACCCTGTAGATGCTGAGAAACCTTGTGCCCAATTTTTATAGTTATCTTGACACATTTAAACAGTTTAAAATGGGATGTGGGATGGGAACTGTACTCAGTAATGTAGAAAACAACCCTAGCTTTTTTTTTTCTTTACTAGAAAATGATTGTTGAAACATTGGATGTAAAAGACTTGCCAAAAGATTTATGTCCTGTTTTCCATGAGCAATATACCTCCCAAAACTCCAGTTTCAACTCTTAAAAGTGATTTAGAATTTAATTTGTTTTATTCTAAATTGGGGGGGGTGGGGTGTTACTTCCTAACAGTTCAGGTTCCATTTAAAAGTGACTTAACATTGACTAACTTTTCAAATGAATATTACCTCTGTTGTGATAGCTGTAATTCCCACGTCAGGAGGGAGAATGATAGTGTATGAAAACTAAAAATGTAGTGGGATAATTTTATTTTAACTTTCCATTAACCTATCAATTTTGGGTGATTCAATCGTCTATTGTTTACCATCAGTTTTTTTCAGTTGTTGGTCAGCAAGGACGTAATGATTGTGGTTACGATTGTGATCATTAACAAATACTATATCATATTCTTTACTTTGTGGTTTGGATTATAGGGTATACAGTAGTACCTCGAGATACGAAATTAATCCGTTCCGAGGCGCCTTTCGTATCATGAGTTTTTTGTATCTTGGACCACATTTTACATGTAAAATGGCTAATCCGTTCCAAGCCCTCCAAAAACAGCCCAGTAAATTTCATGATAAAGCTAAATTGACCTATAAACAATGAAATACTACAACAATTTGGACCATTCAATACCTAAATTAAGAATAAAAATGCAAAACCTGTAAATAATGTGTATATTAGTGTACAAGAAATATTATTACTGTAACGTAAAATGTGGAAGCTTACCTTTCAAGTGAGGCTATCTCCGAAAGTGGTGGCAGAGGAGGAGGAGGACAAACGGCAGATACGTACACTTAACTTTACGAAACACATAAAAAAATGTCAGAAAAACAAACTAAACTTTACAAAACACATTAACAAAACTGTAACACTTAACTTTACAAAAAAATTAAAATAAAATTTATTTTGTCTTTTTTTATTTTAACATTTCTTTTTACTTTTTTATACTTTACATAATTTCAATTTCTTCACTACCGAATGGATGCCAGTCTGTTTACGGAATTTTTCGAACCACCCATGAGAAGCCTTGAATTCTGGGGTTGCCATTGATGTCCCCTCTCTGCCGTCATCTTCGGCTTGGGCAATCAAATCTCCGAAAATAGCGCTGGCCTTCTGGCAGATTGCCGTCTCGGTTATCGTATCGCCATCGATTTCTTTGTCCTCGATCCATACAAGAAGCAGCCTTTCCATTTCATTATGCACATGGCTCCTCTTGTTGGACAAAATAGTCATGCCCTTGGAAGGTGTAGCTGCTTTTATGGCTTCCTTCTGCTTAAGGATGGTGCCTATCGTCGACGGATTTCGGCCGTATTCCTTAGCGATCACACTCAACCGCAAGCCAGCTTCATACTTTTTTATTATCTCCATCTTTGTCTCCATAGAAAGCATTCTCTTCTTTCTGTGAACTTCAGCAACTTTCTTGGGACCCATGACTATATGTACTATACGATAAAGTAGCACAACGAAATCACTAACGAATTTACGATACAAAACGAAATCGTTAGACCGAACAAATGCCGCATGTGTACAATAAAGCTTCGGGTGCGAAGTGGCCGAGCTAAGGAATGCCACCACGTAAGATGCAT
Organism: Macrobrachium nipponense; assembly: GCF_015104395.2. NCBI lineage: Eukaryota > Metazoa > Arthropoda > Malacostraca > Decapoda > Palaemonidae > Macrobrachium > Macrobrachium nipponense. The sequence continues at coordinate 34,301,227 of NC_061108.1, forward strand.
GATGGGAGGGATGCTGTCCAAAAGGAGAGAAGCATCTCATGGCTTGGCTAGCATCAGGAACCAATGGGAGAGCAGGAGGATGGTGGCTAGTCTACTAGAACTAAGATGGCGGCGCGTGGCGCGAGTTTCAAAATTGTTATCGGGCGAATCTCGGACTTTCAGAAACCTTTCGTATCTTGAAAACTTTTCGTATGTAGAGCAGTAAAATTTTTCGTGTCAGCTTTCGTATCTCGAGGTAAGCTAAGGGAAGCCGCTCTATTGAGTACAGGCTTACGACATTCCGAGGTTAAGGCACTTTTCAATTATACATTCATCAGAAATTATTTCCTGGGTTATGCCACTTACAACGCTGATCTGGCAGAACAAATAGACACCAAAAATGCAAAATAGTCAATATTTGAAGGGTTTTTTTTGATGAAAAATGCAATAAGAATGCAGTTTACATGGTTTTGAATGCACCCAAACGATTAAAAGTAACGTCTTCTTAGGATTTTTGACGATGTTCCGTCTTACGACGATTTTTGGCTTACAACGTGTCTCAAGAATGGAACCCCTGTCGTAACCTGGGGACTGCCTGTACTATAAGTGATATCATACAGTATCTGTATATTATGGGAGTTTCTTAGATTCTCACCTGAAACATGCAAAATAAAGGTGTTTTGTATGCTTGTACAGACTGAAGTGTTGGTATTGATTCTTCAATCCTTCAAGATGAAAATTTCTTAGCCTCCATCAGTAAATTATTTTTGTCCATATACAAAACAAACCATCGGTCTTAACTATAGGATAATTTTCCAAGTGCCAGCTGGTAACTGGTTAAACAATCAAAGATTGTAAAGCAAGGAATCTGTGAGATATGGCAACTCTTGCGCATACGAGGTGATAGCTGGTCAGAGACCGCGCAGTGTTATTTCGTGACGTTTCAGTCTTTTCCTTAACCATCATGGAGGGTAGACGCTATCGCTATTGTTCTCCTTCCAAGCTGGTTGATTTGTGCCCGTGTTTCTTTATTTTCGGTGTGTTTGTGTGTTATTGTTTCTGTTTATTATAGATTCCTCAGAGTTTTCACAGCCTCATCGACACGTGCCCGGAAATTCAGGGATTTCTGTGCTCAAGCGCCATCTGCCCCACAAGATCGTGTATCTCCCTCACACATTCATGTTCATGAGGTTGGCAGTGGAGCGCGTGGAAGGAAGGCATTCTCGTCTTCAATACATGGCCGTGTATCTCCTGTATGTGCGAGTAATGCGTCGTTGACTTCCCTTCACAGCCTGCCTCCATCTCATGGATGTGTTTGTGATAGTATGAGTGTTGAGAGTAATAAGAGTGTTTCTCCATCTTCCGTACATGGATGGGGCTCATCCTTGCACGTATGTGCTGATGCTATCGCAGGTGCTACCCCCTCTTCATTTGTTCCTATACCAGTTCGTCGGTGTAAGGACAATAAGGCACCGATTAAAAGGTCGAAGGTTGCAGATGCGGGGGTGGTTCAAGCTGCGTCTAATGATTCTTCACTCAATAAGATTGTGGTTGATGGTCCGGAACGGGAGGCTTCCCTGCCCTGTAGACGTGTTTCTCATTCTCCTGGAAGAGACCTTAACCTTAGGAGTCAATCTCTTTCAGGTAGCTCTCTTCAGCAATGTTCATTGTCTTGGGACTGTGCTCTGTTGGCGTCTCATGGACGTGTACTCGACTTGTCACACGTCCAAGTATGTGATTCCTCCCGTGAACGCGTACGTGTTTCACCTGGCGTGCGTGTACATGATCGTTTCCGCGATTGTGTACGTGGTTCTTCACATAAAGCCTGTACACGGTTCGAGCCGGGACCATGTACAAGAGTTGTTGAGTGATGGCGTTCGGAAACCTTCAGTCGCAGGATCTTCGAGTTTTAGGGACTACACTCCAACCAGTAATGGCCAAAATGCTAGGCTTCTTAGGGAGACTTCACCTTCTTTGCGTTGTCGGTCTTCGTAATTACCTTTTTCTTCCCCTTTGGGAGTGAGAATTTTAAACAATTTTTTTCCATTACTACATGATAACATAGTTAGTTTCATGTTTCCTCACAAAATTCCTTACACTTGTTCCTTTCTAGAAGAAAAAGAATGTAGCTGCTAAAGGTATGATAACATAAATGCCACCAGTTTCCCAAGATTGCAGTAGCTAGCCATTTTTGTGTCCGTCTATACGTAATTTGAAATAGTTGTGGAAAACTGAAAATGGGAGGATGGGAGTCAGAATAATAGCCATTGGTTTGTAACAAAGCAATTCTTATACAGTGGTACCTCGACATACGAAATTAAACCGTTCTGAGGGGGCCTTCGTAACCTGAGCTTTTCGTATCTTGAACCGCATTTTACATGTAAATTGCCTATTTTGTTCCAAGCCCTACAAAATCACCCCAGTAAATTTTATAATAAAGCTAAATTGACCATTAAACAATTAAATACAGCAATTTGGACCATTCAATACCTAACTTAATACGTACTACTAATATGTACTACATAGTACCTGTAAATAAAGTGTATTAGTGTACATGGTATACAAGAAATACTGTATGTACGTATGTAGTAAAATGTGGAACCTTACCTTTCCTTACCTTTCGAGTGAGGCTATCTCCGAAAGTGGCGACAGAGGAGGAGGACAAACAGCAGAAAACTTGTTAGTACGTACAATTAACTTTACAAAACATTAAAAAATGTCAGGAAACATAGACTAAACTTTATGAAACACATTAACAAAACCGTAACACTTAACTTTACAAAAACTTAAAATTAAATTTTTTTCCTTTTTTTGATTTTTACATTTTACATATAATTTTTTATATTTTATGTTTTTTACAAAATTTCAATTTTTTCACCACTTTCAACTTTGTTTTTTCGTAGTATCAATTGGATCTTCCTTTTTGCATACTCCTACTAAAGGCTTCTTTAAAAAAATAACTATCCAAGGAAGATTGCTTCTGCTTACTTTTCACAATGTTCCTGAAATGACTCAGGCAAACGTCATCGAACTGCGCAAGCATACAACCTGTGTAAGCCTTTTCGGGGTGTCTTCTACAAATGATTGCACCTTATGAAAAGCAGCTAGAGCATCCTTAATTTCTGCCGTTGTCATAGGGTCGCCCTCCTCCTCCCTGCCGCTGCTAGAGAACTCTTCTTGAACGACGTTATGTTGCATGGCCTCCAACTCCTTCAGGTCATCCGTCGTAAGCTCCTCTTGGTGCTCCTCGAGAAGGTCATTGATGTCGTTCTCGTCGACAACCAGCCCCATGGACGCAAGATCTGGTTGCGAAACAGTTTCAGGATTGTAACTGTTTCTGAATCTGCACCAGCTTCGCCCACGTCGAACTTTTCAAAGTCTCGGGTGGATACGGCATCAGGCCAGAGTTTCCTCCATGAAGAATTCAAGATATGCCTCAAAACCTCCTGCCAAGCTTGATCGATGAGTCGGATGCATATGATGATGTCGAAATGCTCCTTCCAAAATTCACGTAAGGTGGGGTTTGTGGTATCGGTGATGTTGAAACATCTCTTGAAAAGATGTTTCGTATACAGCTTCTTGAAATTGGACATCACTTGCTGGTCCATGAGCTGGAGGAGAGGGGTGGTGATAGGCGGAAGATAAAGAACCTTGATAAAAGAATACTCGGCTAGGATATCTTCCTTGAGGCCAGGAGGGTGAGCAGGGGCAATGTCCAACAACAGCAGACATTTCAGAGAGAGGCGCTTCTCTTCCAAGAATTTCTTCACTGTCGGGCTGAAACACAGATTTACCCACTCGGTGAACAAAGGTCTCGTTACCCAGGCTTTTGCATTAGCCCTCCACATCACTGGAAGCTTCTCCTTTAGCACTTTGTGGGCCTTGAAGGCTCGAGGAGAGTCTGAATGATACACAAGTATGGGCTTCACCTTGCAATCCCCACTGGCGTTCGAACAAAGTGCAAGCGTAATCCTGTCTTTCATAGGCTTATGCCCAGGTAGCTTCTTCTCTTCATGCGTGATGTACGTCCGATGAGGCATTGTTTTCCAAAAAAAGGCCAGTCTCATCACAGTTGAAGACTTGCTGAGAACTGTAGCCTTCCTTGATCGTCATCTCGTCGAACGTCTTAATAAAGGTTTCTGCCTCTTACATGTCTGAGCTGGCCGCCTCCCCATGCCGCACAACCGAATGGATGCCAGTCCATTTCCAGAATTTTTCAAACCGCCCATGAGATGCCTTGAAGTCTGGGGTTGGCGTCGATGTCCCTTCTCCTCCGTCATCTTTGGCCTGGGCAATCAAATAGCTGAAAATAGCGCTGGCCTTGTGGCAGATTGCCGCCTCGGTTATCAGATCGCCAGCGATTTCTTTGTTTTTTATCCAGACAAGAAGCAGCCTCTCCATCTCGTCGTGCACGTGGCTCCTCTTGCCAGACAAAATAGTCACGCCCTTGGAAGGTGTAGCTGCTTTGATGGCTTCCTTCTGCTTAAGGATGGTGCCTATCGTCGACAGATTTCGGGTATTCCTTAGCGATCACACTCAACCGCATGCCAGCTTCATATTTTTTAATGATCTCCATCTTCATCTGCATAGAAAGCATCCTCTTCTTTCCGTGAACTTTAGCAACTTTCTTGGGACCCATGACTACATATAGTGTACTGTACATAATTAAGTTATGTAGTACTATACGTATGAACTAAAGTTCTCACACAACACGATAAAGTAGTACTACAACGAAATCATTAGTGAATTTACGTTAATAAACAAAATCGTTTAGACCGAACGAATTTTGTGTGCGTACACAAACGATGCTGCTTCGGAGTGACCGAAGAACGCCGCTACGTAGATGCACGATGGGAGAGATGCTGACCAATAGGAGAGGTAGGATCTTATGCCGGTGACTAGCATCAGGAACCAATGGGAGAGCGGGAGGATGGTGGCGAGTCTACTCAGTTGACGGCACGTGAGTTTTAAATTGTTATCGGTGGTCCGGGCGAATCTCGGGACTTTACAGCAACAACCTTTCCATAACCTGAACTATTTTTGTATGTAGAGCCAAATAAATCGGATTTACTTTTGTAACTTGAATTTTTTATAAGTTGAGACTTTCGTATGTCAAGGTACCACCTTATATAAACAATTTTGGTTCATCACAATATACCAGTAATATTAATGTCGGTTGGAGGGAACTGAGCTGCTGACTCCTTGGCAGTGTGAATGGACCCAATAGAATCTTGGAGTCTGCTGGGAAGAGGAGTGCTGAAGACCAGGAGCTCCATGGAATAACAAGGGGACATGAGTTTGACAGGAGCCCTATTCATACAAAAAGGCATTTTTCATTGTACATACTGCCATCAGAAGTCCAAGAAAGGCATGCTTCCTCACCTATACCATAAAGCATAGTGCCAAGTAGCCTTCAAAATTTAATTTTTACAGGTTCAAATTTCTGTAAAGTAAAGTTTAAGAACTTACACAGTTAGATGATAAGAAAACAAGGACATGTATGCTTAGATAATTTATGGACAGATTAGGTAAGAAGTTAATACGTACATTTTGGGTTACTGATGCCAGGTGCATAAAGACAGTTGAAGGGATGCCCAAGAGTATAGACTTTATGTGGTTTGTATATTTTATTGAATGAGTTGAAAAATACTGTAACATGTTTAATTCTCATCCTCAGGTTTTCCCAGATGAATTCCACCTGCAGACATTAAGTGCATTCCTGAAAGCTTGTGCAGAGTTGCATGCTGAGGTTAATGTCAAGAACATCATCATATCTCTTATTGACAGATTAGCAAATTTTGCCCACAGGGAAGATGGAACAGGCATCCCTGAAGAAATCAAGCTTTTTGAGATCTTTTCTGAACAAGTTTCTCAAGTGATAAAGGTAATTGAAATGAGATTGTCCAAGTTTTACTGTGGGTGCAGTACTGTTTGGTACCATTTTGTTTTTGTATTTAGATTTATCATATGTACGTATAAAGAAAGGTTGTTTCGTCTGTTTCAGAAGAAATTATGCATTGATGTATATGTATTTGTATGAGAACAGAAGTGAAAAGATACATGAAAATTTCATTGCTGATACGGTTCTTTATTACATATTCATACTATATAACATTTTGTTGACTGGCAGCTCATTTTGCAAATGTCTGAATCAGCATTTCCATGTTATATTAACATTTTGTTGACTAGCAACTCATTTTATAAATGCCTCTGAATCAGCATCTCCATGTTACATTGGAGCCATGTTTGATGAGGTCTTTAAATGATTCCTTTGTTGGAATCATGGAATTTTGAATATCTTGCTGATTTCTATAAATCTCTAGATGTATGGACAGCAAATAAGATTTTGAAGGGATTGAGTTGCTTTCATCAGTCATGAAGTTTGATGAGTAACTTGCTTATATGGAAATGTTGTGTATGTATTATGATTATGGTTTATTGTTTACATTGAAACCAGAAAGATAAATTGGAGATTATTCTGTTTTCAGTCTCGTCCTGATATGCCTCTCGAAGACACTGTCAGTTTGCAGGTGTCACTAATTAATCTTGCTCAGAAGTGCTATCCAAAAGAAATCGACTATGTGGATAAAGTTTTGCAGAATACTTTGGAAGTTTTCCAGAAGCTAAACATTGACAAGTAAGTAAAAAATAGCATGTAAACAGAACTTTGACAAATTAAAATGGTGCAGAAGTAGAGTTAAAGTATGCAATTAATTTCATTGAATATCCAAAATACAATTTTACACTTCTTGCTGAATTACTTCTAAAGCAGAGATATATTGATGTGGAAACATGTTGTTTTGTTGTTATTCCCCTTCTAGGTTTACTTAGGCATTGGCTGTATGGTAAAAAGTTATGTATAGGACCGTATATTTAATTATAAGTTTTCTGAGGATCCTGCCAAATGACCAGGGGATGTCCAAAGAAATCCAAAACACTGATATTTTTGTTAAATTTTCATGAATAGCTAGATGGATTATCACGTGTTGAGTGATATCTATTTTATCGTATACAGGAATTTGGGTTCTTGATGTTTTGTTTTCTCATATACATCAAATTTTTTATAATGATATTCCTGTGCTGTTGTGTCAGGGTAATTCTCTCATTATGATATATTCATATGACTCATGTTAAAAGTTAACATCTGCCTGAGTAACCATTCTCACCTCAGATTATGTGGCAAAGCCAGTCAAGTACTTACTTTAGTCAGTGCAGTTTAATTTTATGTACGAGAATCGCATGACTATTACCCCTTTCCCTCATCCAGCTCCCTCAGCATCAGTGGCTGAGCAAAGGTTATTTGAGCAGTATTTTCCCCTCCCACTCCAGAGCTTTCAGTCTTTGTTCTATGCTCAATCTTGAGTTAACTGTGCTTTCAATGTTTTTGTAGTTAAGTGTGTATACCAGTGTGCGCTAAATAAAGTGCAAGTACATAAAGTGAGTGTGGATAAGAGAACAGCATTTGAGATGGAGGTTGCTGTACTATAACTTTTGATTATGTTGCCATTCTTTAATAAACTGTTCTAGTACGTATATGCAATATTTATATTGTCATTCTTTAATTCAAGGTACTGATTGTCAACTTGCTCATGGCCTAAAGGCAATTGCATGTGTGCCACCTAGTATGGTGTAAACAAACCAATCGTATTACATTATTAATTGAGTGTAGTTTATTTTTATCTATCACCGTCATCCTATTTGACTGGGAGGTATTTATAGTGTGGGGTTCCAGATCGCATCCTACCTCCTTAGGAGTCCATCACTTTTCTCACTATGTGCACTTTTTCTAGTAGCACACACTTCTGCATTGAGTCCTGGAACTACTTTGGCATCTAGTTTTTCCTGGTTCCTTTCCAGGGATTTTGGGATTATGCCTAGTGTTCCTATGATAATGGGTACAATTTCCACTGGCATATCCCATATCCTTCTTATTTCTATTTGCAGTCTTGAAACTTATACATTTTTCATTTTTCTTGTCTACTCTGGTGTCACATGGTATTGCAACATCAATGAGTGATACTTTCTTTTTTATTTTATCAGTCAACGTCATGTCTGGTCTATTGGCACGTATCATTATCTATTCTGATACCAAAGTCCCAGAGGATCTTTGCCTAATTGATTTCTATCGCTCCCTCAGGATGGTGTTTGTACCACTTATTACTGCAAGTTAGCTGGTGTTTCCTGCACAGGCTCCAGTGGAGGGCATTTGGCACTTAATCATGCCTCGTCTTGTACTGGTTCTTGGCAAGTGCCAGACAGTTGCTTGCTATGTGGTTTATGGTCTCGTATTTCATATTGCACTTACTGCATATGGGCGAGATGTTATTTCCATCTAATGTTCTTTGGACATATCTGGTTTTTGGGGCATGATCTTGTGCTGCTGTTATCATTCCTTCTATTTCCTTCTTTAGCTCTCCCCTCTGTAGCCATTGCCATGTTTCATCGCTGGCAAGTTCTTTAGTGTGTCATGTATTGTCCATGCGTTGGCTTGTTGAGCCATTCCTCTGTTCTGTTTGTCATTCTCCTGTCTGTATATTTCTGGGTCTTCATCTACTTTTATCAGTCCTTCTTCCCATGCACTCTCGAACCACTTGTTTTCACTGGTTTTCAGATATTGCCCCAGTGTTCTGTTCTTGATGTTGATGCAGTACTCTATGCTTAGTAACCCTCTCCCTCCTTCCTTTCGTGTTATGTAGAGTTTGTCCGTATTTTCTCTTTGATGTAGTGCTTTGTGTATTGTCATATGTTTCCTAGTTTTCTGGTCTATGCTGCGGAGTTCTGCCTTGTCCATGCCACTACTCCTGCGCTGTATCTGATTATTGATACTGCCCATGTGTTTATGGCTTTTATCATATTTCCGGCATTGAGTTTTGACTTGAGTATCGCCTTAAGTCCCTCTATATATTCTTTCCTGAATGTGCCCTTCTTCATCTCTTGGTCTTTTATATCCTGTCCTACCATTATTCCCAGGTATTTATATCCTCTCTCATCTATGTGTTTGATGTTGTTCCCATCTGGTAGCTTTATCACTTCAGTCCTTGTTACTTTGCCCCTTTGTATGTTGACCAAAGCACATTTTTGTATTCCAAACTCCATCCTGACGTTCCCAGATACGATCCTTACAGTCTGGATTAGATTATCTATTTCCTTGATGCTCTTCCCATACAGCTTGATGTCATCCATGAACATCAGAAAGTTAATTCTGTTGCCTCTTTTCTTGAGTTGTTATTATTATTATTATTACTATTATTATTATTATTTTTTTTTATTTATTTTTTTTTTTTTTTGTGCTCTACCACAGTCCTCCAATTCGACTGGGTGGTATTTATAGTATGGGGTTCCGGGTTGCATCCTGCCTCCTTAGGAGTCCATCACTTTTCTTACTATGTGTGCCGTTTCTAGGCTCACACTCTTCTGCATGAGTCCTGGAGCTACTTCAGCGTCTAGTTTTTCTAGATTCCTTTTCAGGGATCTTGGGATCGTGCCTAGTGCTTCTATGATTATGGGTACGATTTCCACTGGCATATCCCATATCCTTCTTATTTCTATTTTCAGATCTTGATACTTATCCATTTTTTCCCTCTCCCTCTTCAATTCTGGTATCCCATGGTATTGCGACATCAATGAGTGATACTTTCTTCTTGACTTTGTCAATCAACGTCCCGTCTGGTCTATTTGCACGTACTATCACCCTATCCGTTCTGATACCATAGTCCCAGAGAATCTTTGCCTGATCATTTTCTATCACTCCCTCAGGTTGGTGCTCGTACCACTTATTACTGCAAGAAAGCTGATGTTTCTTGCACAGGTTCCAGTGGAGGGCTTTTGCCACTGAATCATGCCTCTTTTTGTACTGGTTCTGTGCAAGTGCCGGGCATTCGCTTGCTATGTGGTTTATGGTTTCATTTTTCTTATTGCACTTCCTACATATGGGAGAGATGTTATTTCCGTCTATCGTTCTTTGAACATATCTGGTTCTTAGGGCCTGATCTTGTGCTGCTGTTATCATTCCTTCAGTTTCCTTCTTTAGCTCTCCCCTCTGTAGTCATTGCCATGTGTCATCGCTGGCTAGTTCTTTAGTCTGTCTCATTTATTGTCCGTATATTGGTTTGTTGTGCCAGTCCTCTGTTCTGTCTGTCAACCTCCTGTCTCTGTATATTTTTGGGTCTTCGTCTACTTTTATTAGTCCTTCTTCCCATGCGCTCTTTAGCCACTCGTCTTCACTGGTTTTCAGATATTGCCCCAGTGCTTGGTTCTCGATGTTGACGCAGTCCTCTATACTTAGTAGTCCTCTCCCTCCTTCCTTTCGTGTTATGTATAGTCTGTCTGTATTTGCTCTTGGGTGTAGTGCTTTGTGTATTGTCATATGTTTCCTGGTTTTCTGATCTATGCTGCGGAGTTCTGCCTTCGTCCATTCCACTATTCCTGCGCTGTATCTGATTACTGGCACTGCCCATGTGTTTATGGCTTTTATCATATTTCCGGCGTTGAGTTTTGACTTGAGTATCGCCTTGCGTCTCTGCATATATTCTTTCCTGATCGTGTCCTTCATCTCTTGGTGTTTTATATCCCCTCCTTCCATTATTCCCAGGTATTTGTATCCTGTCTCCTCTAAGTGTTTGATGTTGCTCCCATCTGGTAGCTTTATCCCTTCAGTTCTCGTTACTTTTCCTTTTTGTATGTTGACTAAGGCGCATTTTTCTATTCCAAACTATTATTATTATTATTATTATTATTATTATTATTATTATTATTATTATTATCATTATTATTACCATTATTTTGGTAGAAGACCCTCTTTTAGGCAAGTGATGTTAAGAAGAATGGCAGAATTAAGCGAGTTGATTTCATATAAAATCAACTCGCTTAATTCTGCCATTCTTTTTAACAGTATTATTATTATTATCATTGAAAGATATTGCTGCATCAGCTGCATTTAACTTGTAAATAGTCTTCTCTATTTTTCAAACATCTAACTCACCTGGTAGTTATATATATAGCTTATGTCCCTGACATCAGCTATATATATAACTACCAGGTGAGTATGTTCAAAGATTTATTTTATCATGAAAATAATATTTGTTCATGAAACTTACCTGTCAGATATATATATATAGCTGTATTTTTCCGAATCCGACAGAAATTTAAACACTTACGACACACGCAGTGGGAGTCAGGTGGTTAGTACCCATTCCCGCCGCTGGGAGGCGGGTATCAGGAATCATTCCCATTTTCTATTCATAATTTTTCTGTCGCCGGTGCTGAAAACACCTGTTTTCAGTACCTCCGTCTTAGGAATTTGGAAACTTCATTGCCGCTAAGTATCCTAATTGTCTTTTGATTTATTTACTTGGATTTGTGGCTAGGCATACGCTATCTTAAATTGATTTGAATTTGATTCATTTTTGCATAAAATATCTGAATCTAGTTAGGCTAGTTTCAGACGGGGTTGTCTGCAAAGATAGGGTGTGGCTACCGAAAGCTTCGGTAGATTCGCACTTGGTATGTACGAGGGGTATGGGTCTTGCTTCTTTGTTGAGATTTGTCATGTAAGGAGTGTGAGACTTTGTCTATTCTGTAAGGAAGACGTATGATTCGTATGTTCGCAATTAATCAGTAAACATGTCTAATTCCGTAAGGAAGACGTATGATTCGTATGTACGCAATTAATCAGTAACAAAAGTCAGGGTAGTGAACCTGCTAACCTTCCTGTAGACTTTATTTTGCATAACCCTGTAGTATGGCCTACGGGCTATGTATATGTCTACGAGAGGTGCTCGCTCTCCTTCATTGCTGTGAAGTGCTACTTCTGTAATTGTTACTCCTAACCCTGCAGTGTTGCCTTCGGGCCCTAAGCAGTGTCTGTAGAGAAATTGCCCTTTCTCTGATACTCCTTCGATTCGTAACTTAGAATCGAAAGTGCTTGCTTTAGAGAGTAAAAGTGAAGTGCAGAAGTGCAGTGATACCCCTTGTGTAGTGGAGGGTGCGTCAGATCGGCCTCGTTTCGCCTCTAGGCCGGGACCTCTGCTTGACTCCCAGAACCAGGGATAGAGCATGTCGAAAGCCGAAGGAGGGTTACGAGGAACCCCCACCGATCTGGCGTGCCTTCGGCAGTTTCTGATGAAAATCCCCAGACTGCCTAAGTGCGTGCACGTGCACGAATCCTGAAGGATTGCTTCTCGTCCTCCGAAGCGTCCTCCCGCGCAGGGGTTGGAGCTTTCGGATGGACTCGCGCCCTCTAAATAGAAGCTTTATAGAAGAGGACGCTTCACGTCCTCTCTCTCTCTCTCTCGTTATGCGTTTCAGTGAGAAGTAAGAAGGCGAACGTCGCCTGAACTCGTGTCCGTCTTTCCACCGAGAAATACGTAAAAGAAGTCATAGTAGCAGTAAGCTTTTGAGAGCGGACGCCCAAGCCAGGGGCGCGCGGGTGCACGCCAAGCGCGCGCCAGTGGACGCCGAGCGTGCACGCCAGTGGACGCCGAGCGCGCTCCAGTGGACGCCGAGCGCGCTCCAGTGGTACGCCGAGCGTGCACCAGCGCACGCCAGGTGTGTCGCCTGGCTGAACGTTTCTGTTGAACTCTTCAAGCTCTTGTTTCAGATTTGGGCTTAAAGAATTTTTACCTCTACCTTCGATGATACCTTCTACCTCACCTGCAAAGAATGTGAAGTAGGCAGTGCTTCGGAGGAAGCTTAAAGTGAACAGACAACTTCTTCTTCGAAACCCAGCAAGACATCGGGTTTCGTGAATTCAAGAGGTCTCTGTCAATTAATATTGCTTTTCGCATAGGTGGATGGAGTTAAGGAAAGCTCAAGGGAAGTTCTCGTTTGCTCTACCGCAAGCTTTGCCATTCTGCCAATAAATTTAAGTTGCCACTACCGCAGTCAAGACTTTGCGATAAGGCAGTTACGGGTTATAAAGCTCGATGTCCTGCACGTCAGGACTCTCGGCAACGTTCAGTAGGATTCTTGCAAAGGCACTCATCAAAAGTACGCTCTTCAGGAAAGCGCAAGACAGGACTTCCTTTGCCATACTGCCAATAAATTAATGCTTTAGCAGGCATTAGTTGTGATACGGGAGAGGAAGCTGGTTGGAGAGTTTCTTCCTCTTCCCAGGATAATTTTGCCAGCTTTTTAGCCCATCTGAAAGGGCTTTTCAGATGATAGATTTTGTTAGTTCCTAGTCGGGACTACGCTGCCGAATTGAACATCGTCGTTCTACCTGACGTAAGCCCAGTCTCTTAACAGGATTCTTGCCCCTTCCTCGTTTGAGACGGGAATCGGAAAATAAAATGCTCGACTTCCTGGATTACGTTTTGTCAATTCAGTGACTTTCCCCCATTGACAATATACTATCGTTTTGTCAAGTAAGTGGGTATCCCCTCATTGACAAAATATCTCTTTGTCCCGTAAATGGGTTAGTTCTCATTGACAAACATCTCATTAACTTGATATTGCGTAAGCGAATAAGCTCTTATTGACAAGATTCGGAAGAGCTCTCATTCGTCATTCGCAGACTCGTACAAGAAATAGACTTGTAGACTACGTCAATGAACCCTTATGTCCAATAACATAAGAAGCTTGAGCTGACTGCTTCGATTCTCCTAAGTTTTGTTCATGAAACTTGCCTGTCAGATATGTATGTAGCTGTATTTCCGAATTCAGCTATATATATGTCTGCCAGGTAAGTATGAACAAACTTTATTGTGATATAATTTCATATTTTGCCTTGCGTTATTTTATTTCTGGTTGGTTCAAGTCATATACGCTTGCTGTAGTTACCTCTTCGGATGGCAACCGAGAGGTCTATGGTCCATTTTAAGGACATTTAATCGTTACTCCCTGCAGCCTTCCAGGAGTTTCCGATTTATCTTTTACCGTGGTATGGTAGTGTTCTGACGACACAAACGCATCTATATATTTAGCGTTTTCTGTTTCGCTTAAATATACCAGCTTGAGAGTCTCTTTATGCTAAAAATAACGGACCTTTTTTCTTCATAGAATAGGGTAGCTGGCAACCCAGGCATAAAGTTAAGAGACGACGATGACGGACGATCGTAAGCTGCTGCTGTCACTGTCCTCTCCTCCAGTCCAAACGAGCCAGTACCAACTCGTTCGCTGTCATGCGCGGTAGGTTACGTCTCTCTCTCCTGCGGGATTGACTGACTAACCGTATCTCTATGCTGGCAGTTACGTCTCTCTCTCTCCTGCGGATTGACTGACGAACTGTATCTCTGCCCTACAATCACGGACTTTAGCCTAAGATTGAGGGGATTTCTTACATGAATGAATAAACATTGCATTCGTTTGGCCTTAATATGTTCTACAGAGATATCTTACTCCTTTCGGTGCTCGTTACCGCACGGTATAGGACTACGAGTCTACCACAACATTGCACTATTATATGCTCTCTTGCTTAGGCAAAGCGCAGCCTTATTAGGGAAGTAAACATACTGTGTGAGGGAATGGATGAGCTTGCTGGGGACCATTTCCTTCCTAAAGAAGTTTGTTTCCCTGAATAGACTGCAATTCAGACCTCTACAGTTTTTTCCTACTGGGAAACTGAAATTTTATTAAAGATCTAGGAATGATTCTGAACATCTCTTGGTGCGTTAAGTATCTCTTGAGGTGATAGAAAGAAGGTGCCGGACATCTGGAGAGGGTTTCAGATGTCCTGGATCATAATCTGAAAGAAGTGGAAGCAATTCAGTCGTCCCTCCAGTCCTCGAAACGAGTTTTTGGAACCATGGTCCATATCAACTCTGATCTTCCACAGCTCTCTCATATCTTAGGAAGTATCTTCTCTCGGTCCCGGTTCGGGTTTACGAGAAAGAGCCTATTATAACAACAGGCGTAGAATGGAACGATCCTCTAGAGGTTCGTTACAGGATTGCAAAAGTCCGTTCGAATCGTCTCGATCGAAGGCAGCAACTACTGACTTCTGAGTGGAATCTTTCTTTAGAAGTATGTTGAGAGTTGTGGAGACTTTAGGGACGTCCTTTCATTCATCTCTTCGCTAGGTTGAGGACGAAGAGGCTTCTTCTTCTCTGCTCCCTTATTCTCGATCCGGGAGCGGTAACATTAAACGCCATCCTATGATATTGAACGGGGATGGATGTTTAGTCTCTTTTCCCCTTTTTCAATCGCTTAGGAAATGTAATAAGATGATTTATATCATCACAGGGAGCGACAATGACGCTAATCGCCCCATGTTGGCCTTCAAGACCCTAGATTCACAGAGGTCACGTCCTTCCAAGGACCTTTTCCGAGAGAGTCGGTCTCCTTTAACACGAAAGGTACCTATAACCTCTCCGCTCTGAGTCTGACTACGTTCAGACTATCGAGATATTGACAGCATAAGATTGCAGTCTTCCCTTTCCGTTTGAAGAATGGGATAAGCTGGCAGTCACAACTATTAAAGAATACGCAAATATGTTGTTGACGGCCTTTGGGCTCAGAGATTTGCTTCTGTCAAACAACAAAGCCCTTCACGATCTTTGAGTTCTGTGA
This sequence comes from Macrobrachium nipponense, assembly GCF_015104395.2. Lineage (NCBI taxonomy): Eukaryota > Metazoa > Arthropoda > Malacostraca > Decapoda > Palaemonidae > Macrobrachium > Macrobrachium nipponense. Next base: position 34,316,713 of record NC_061108.1, read on the forward strand.
AATCTCGAAACTCGCTCACCATCTACTTTTTGTCTCACCTGTTTTCTCGGAGTCAGACACTCGTGCGAGATCAGGAGACATATAGTAGCCCTGAGTTTCTTGTTGACGAAGTCGGTTGCGTTTATACACCCCCGATGATCGTTTAACATGAGACCAGGTTGGACTGTCAGGCATTCGTCCTTCGGGACTGAATCGCCTTTTTGCTCCTCGCTCCTCGCTCCTTTCTCCTGGCACCAGAAGCGCGAGTCAGGAGTGGCTCAGGAGTTGATTCGCTAACGGCGTTGGGTTGCGTTGATACACCCCCCAAGGTTTGCTTAGCTTGAATCGCCCAGGCAGTCCAGACACTCATCCTTCAGCGAAGAATAGTGCCTTATGGTCTTCAGGGTACAGCCTTGCTGTCCTTGATTCGTCTGACTGGTCAACTGGTCGGTCACCTGACGTTAGTACAGACGGACTGACTGTGCATGTCCAGATCGAAGCTTTCAATATGGAACTTAGACATAGTCTGAAGTTCTTGATGTCAAAGCATTCGAACATCTCCTACCTGTTAACTTCTTGCATGTGATCAGGAAGGCATTTTTCTAACCACCCTAGATACGACAAAGAGGGTTAGTGAGATTTTAAGCCATCGTCACAAGTTTTGGCTTTAGAGAACACAAGGCGGTGTGCTCTCTAAGCTTTTCGTTATGGCCTAAGAATGGAAACCCGTTTTGTCCTTGGGCCAGGAGCTTGGAAGCAAGGATGGCACAAGTTAGTGGGCAGGAGCCAGAGAGAGTCCTGTGCCCTGTCAGGTCTCTCAAGTTTTATCTACATAAAACTCAAGAAAGTCGAAGTCGTACGGACAATCTGCAGTGTTCCGAAAAGACCAGACTTGCCCATATCGAAGAACACCCTGGCTTTATTGTTAAGGAGGTCTTTCAAAAAAGCTCCTTCTTTGTGTTTGCACAAAGATTTGAAATCTTTTGATTTGAATGCTCACGAGGTGAGGGCGCGGCCTCGGAAGCATTTCAACAGAGCATGGCACTCAGCAACATCCTGAGTACCATGTTTTAGCAAAGCAACTCTGTGTTCAATTCACACTCCCTGCGAGATGTGAAGATGGCATATGAGATCTGCTGCTCGCTAGGGCCATACGTGTCTGCAGACACAATCTTGGGGGCAAGAAGTACCACTCATCCTATCCTGTAGAAAATGGTTAGGAAGAGCTCTTAATTTAGTAGTTGAGTCGCCGACAACGGTGACTTCTTAACTCTTAGCCTTAGTTAACACACCTTAACTTTGGCTAGGTGGGTCAGGTGGTGATATATATATATATATATTTATTTTACTTCTTAGCCCTCATGGTATGGTCAATATGGTCTAGTCACGTCGTGGTCTCGCCCCTGTTGACAGATCATCTGGAGTGCACCAGCTATATAGGTCTCTACCTCGCTGGCAACTCTAGTAGCACAAGCAGACTTACGCGGCAGTAACCACGAAGTCAGCTATGCTAACAGGTAAGGAATCAAGATATCAATTATCTGCATATATATGTTTCCTAAAATCTTCTATTCTGTCTACTCCCACCACCAAAGGTGGGATTCAGCTATATATATATCTGACAGGTAAGTTTCATGAACAAAATGATATTGTAATGATACAATTAAGTTTGTTCATACTTACCTGGCAGATATATATAATCAAGTACCCACCCACCTCCCCTCAGGAGACAGTGGAAATAAAAATTATGAATAGAAAATGGGAATGATTCCTGATACCCGCCTCCCAGCGGCGGGAATGGGTACTAACCACCTGACTCCCACTGCGTGTGTCGTAAGTGTTTAAATTTCTGTCGGATTCGGAAAAATACAGCTATATATATATCTGCCAGGTAAGTATGAACAAACTTAATTGTATCATTACAATATCATTTTTTCATTTTTCTAATAATTGCCTTCTGCCATTACAACTGGCGAGTATTGCGCTGATATGATTCATCAGGAGGAGTCAATTTCAGGGATATTGCTTACAAATTTATTTATCACAGTAAATAAATAAACAAATAGGTCAAAATATAAGTTGAATTAGTGGCCAACGTTTCTCTCGGTATCATCCGAGTGCAATCACGGCAGTAGGTCGTAGCATACTGTAGATGCTGTCAGGATCTACTCAATATATAGTGGTTCTTTGTCAGCTTCAGTAGGGGTCACATACTCTCTAATGATTTTTCTCAATGCATCTTCGTCCTCACGGTGACAAGCATGCATTTTAGCTTTGAAATACAGCTTGATCTTCTCATGGGTGTGGGGCTGCAGTCTCTCACTCTTGCTGTACCACCAATCCAGCGCTGTTCGGATTTCTTTATCAATAAGTTGATTCGGATACCCGTTATTAATGAGCATCTGATGACTTGGTTGAGTTCTTTGTGAGTGTCCTGCCAAGAACAGTACGTGAGGGCCCTCTGAATGTAGGCCCTGACTGTGGTGTTCTTGAACCGCACAGGGCATTCACTGTCACCATTCAGGCAAAGCCTTAAGTTTGTTTGCTTTGTATACACCGAAGTTCTTAGACCATCGTCGGTCTTGGAGACGAGGACGTCGAGAAAGGGGACCTGGCCTTCTACTGAATTCGACGGTATAATTCAGTGAACTGCACTGCTAGAACATGCACTGGATTGCACTGCTGGAACATGCACTGGACAGCTTCAAACTCTTCCTCATTCTCGGCTTGCACAAAGATATTGTTGATATATCTGGCGTATTTGCGGGGTTTTCTAACATTAGAGAAAACTCTCTCTTCCACAGTACCCATATTACCCATATAAAAGTTGCCAAATAGGACAACAAGAGGGGGACCCATCGCGACTTCATCTTTTTGCCGGAACATCTGGCCTTTATGGGTGAAGAATGGGGCCTTCTTCTTACATATCGCGAGGAGTGTCCGCAGGGATACTTCTGTGAAATTTAGCTGGGGTGTAGAGGGGTCCCTGTAGATGCGGTCCATATTGATATTGATGGTCTTGTTGACAGGAACGTTCGTGAAAAGGGATTTTACGTCCAAGGAGGCGATAGTGCCTGTTCCTGGGGAGTCTCGGATTCCTTCGAGGAATTCCGTTGAAAAGCATCAAAATTTTATTAAGGCGCTTGGCCAGTCCATAAGTGGGGGCGGGTGTCTTGCTGATGATGGGTTGGAGAGGGTCTCCATTTTTGTGTGTTTTTACCTCGCCATACAGATAGCCAAGGCTGTAATCTTTGCCTGAATGGTGACAACGAATGCTCTGCACAGTTCAAGAACACCACAGTCAGGGCCTACATTCGGAGGGCCCTCACGTACTGTTCTTCTTGGCAGGACACTCACAAAGAACTCGACCGAGTCACTCAGATACTCGTTAATAATGGGTATCCGAATCAACTTATTGATAAAGAAATCCGAACAGCACTGGATTGGTGGTACAGCAAGAGTTAGAGACTGCAGCCCCACCCCCATGAGAATATCAAGCCGTATTACAAAGTTAGAATGCATGCACATCACCGTGAGGACGAAGATGCATTGAGAAAAATCATCAGAGAGAATGGGACCCCTACTGAAGCCGATAAAGAACTCAAACTCGTAATTTAGTACTAAAATCGACGTACCCGGGACCTTATTATGAAGAACAACCCGACCCCCTCAGTAAGAGACCTCTTGAAACTGTCGAATGTAGTCTACCAATTCTTATGCCCAGTTCGTGGATGTCCCAGCTCTTAAATTAGTATGACTTCTATGAAAATGTCCAAGAGGATTTCTTGCCACGTACAAGAAGGAGCAATTAAAAACCATACCATGAAAGCACACCAGGAAGCTATCTCCCACGACGGTATTATCAAGAATATTAAGATAATAGGGAAGGCTCCTGACCAGCTATGTTTGCGACTGCTTGAGGCACTCCTCATACAGCAAGAAAACCCCTCAGTAAATACGGCGCAGGAAGTGCTCTTCCTCCCCACCAACTTAAGAAGACCTGTGAGTATGAATAATAGTACAAGTAATACTAGACCCAGCAACACCCCCGATCAAAGACCACCAGATGAGACAAGCAGCCCAGCAGCCAATGACAATGCGAGCTGTCGTGACACAACACCCAGGGAAGTCATGCCCCAGCCTCAACGGTCTGCTAGGCTGCAACAACGCAACCTTCAACGACGAGGAGTCTTGAAGGAAACTTTCTCCAACCAATAGCAGGAATGCATTGCGCCACCAACCAATGAAAACTCAGCTAGCAGTTGACCGCCCTGCTGACCTACCACTATATATTGAGTAGATCCTGACAGCATCTACAGTCTGCTCCGACCCACTGCCGTGATCATGCTCGGATGATAACGAGAGAAATGTTGGCCACTAATGCAACTTACATCTTTACCCATTTGTTTATTTATTTACTGTGATAAATAAATTTGTAAGTAATATCCCTGAAATTGACTCCTCCTGATGAATCATATCCGCGCAATACTCGCCAGTTGTAATAGGAGAGAGAAAGCAATTATTAGAAAAATGGAGACTATATACTATATATCTTTCAATAAGTCATTAACATCATCATCATCATCATTATAGTTATTATTATTCAGAAGAGTGAACCCTATTTATATGGAACATGCCCACAGGGGCCATTGACTTGAAATTCAAACTTCCAAAGAATATGGTGTTCATTTGAAAGAAGTAACAGAAAGTACATAATGTGAAATACAGAAAGAAGAGATTGGCTATTAGACAAAAAATAAATTAATAAATAGTAAATTAATGATAAAAGTGTAAGTGAATTATTGAAGTGCAAAGAGTATTATTTTATAAATGATTATTAAAATACAAAGAGAATTGTTTAAGGGTGATAATGTGTTGCATCTTCACTTGATGTTTTGAGGTTCCAGTTGCACAACATAATCAGGGTGAGGCACATTTACTGCATATTGGTGCTGCAGTTCAGCAAATCTGGAGGCTGTCAGAAAGAAAAGAGGATCAGTGATCAAGTATGGATTTTAAAGATCTGTTAAGATATAGCTTATGAACCATACATTGATGGCCCAAGTCATAACTGCTAATGTTAGGGAACAGTAACATATTACCACAAGCCACTAAATCTAAAAAGAGATAAATGTGTGGTAGAAGCTGATATGCAAACTAGAGAACAGTATTCTAGTAAGGAAGGACAAATGACCTAAAACAAATTGCAATGATTTTATCTTGTGTTATAAATATGTTATGGGGGTCAAAGGGCCCTATTTAACTAAAGGAGAGAGCTCCTACCTATGGTAACGCGACCTACCTTTGTTACAGCCACCGCCTGCCATCCCTGTAGCTAGCTGAAAATCAATCATTAAATTCTAGGCGAATTCAAACTCTTGCAATACAAAAAATATAATCTTTATTTCCCCAAAATAGCTAACATGAAAATGAACTAAAATGAATTAAAGAAATCCCAAAAAATCATTGATACACAATTACTCTTCTACGTAATCACATTGGATAGAACTACCCTCACTTATCCTCACTGTCAAATAACTTCATGAGTCCCTATCAAATAAACGTCAGATAAAGTCTAGAGAATTCGTTTTTTGGTAGTGACAACCGAATCCATCCTGAAGAAAATAAACCACAATTATCAGACACTGAAAAGACCCAAGAAATTAAATGGATGAATGTCTTATAAATCTTTCTAATTGTTCCTCTGCATTTCCCCTGTCTAGAAGCTGAAATCAATATCACTGTTCAAAGTTTTCAGTCTTTCTTTCATGTTACCTTCTGATTGACCTAGTGCCTTCCAGTTTTTTGGGTCACCACTGACAGATTCTTGTTTAATGAATTGATAAGGTCCCATACTGGGGTTGTATCTGATCTCTTTTGCCCTCACGGACATATGCACTTATACCAACTAACGGACGCACGAATGCACACAAGTTAATGTCTTCTCTGTTCCCGTGTATGTGCGTTTTCCATTTCACGTGAACTTACTTGACCTCTGACGTCACAGTCACCTGATCTCTCCACTATTCAGGTCATTTGCACGCTCACGGTCTCCCTGGTGCAATCGGAGTGTTATGACTTATGTCTCATATCATCAGCCTGAGGAATTCACTGTTTTGCACTTATCTTAAACACCAAACACTGCCAGTGCCGTAATAAATATATGAGGTCTTACCTTACATACAATACCTAACTTTTGTGTGCATTTGCTGAGACTTTCATCAGATGTTTCTTAAATGTAAGATGTGAGTCCAAAGTTAAAGTACCAAGTATAGTTCAAGCTAAAGACTCATTCAGCAGAGTTCCATCCACATGAAGGGGTGGATGGAGTGAAAAATCAGTACGTACGAGATCTACTAATCAATGTTTTCGTTTTACTGAAGTTCAGCCTCATTACCCACCAACTACACCATTCACTAATGTGCTTCATGCGATTCAGACTTAGGGCAGCTTCAATTCTCATAAGTGGAGACTTTACTGTACCCACAAGTGTTGCACCATTGGCATACTGAACTACCTATCTTGTTTTCCAGGCCAACAATCATATCACTTGTTTACACTAAAAAAAAATAATGGACCAAGCACTCAAGGGCAAAACACTGATTTTGTAAAGACATTTTGGTATGGTGCTCTTATAATTTCTTGATATAATAAAGAGGAAATACAGAATGAAGCAAGTAAGAGAATTTCTTTAGAAATAAAAACTAACCTCTTTGGTGTCCATAGGATTTTTAAAATCTTGTTCATTAGAACTATGCATTATGTGAAATTTTAATTTATATTAAAAATAAAATGTTAGCTCTTGAAAATTTATGAATAGCAGCCGGTTTTTTATACGGTACCAGTTTATTACTCACCAAATGAAATTGTTCTGATTTGGATGTAAATCAGGTAGTATATCCATCTGTATATGAGATGTGCACCCCTTGGCTGAATGTAAATTTTGAAGTCCACACCATTGTGTAGAGTGTTCTTGTTGAAATTATGCTTTTGGTTTCGTAGCATGACATATATTTTTATTAGTATCCGTTTCATTCTTTTTTTTTCTCTTGTCATTTGAATATAATTTTGTAAAGGAAAACATTTAGTTCTTCATTTTATTCCAATTTCTTGTTAGCATTATTAACGTTTGGATATTCAATGAATAGTGATAATTTCCAACAAATAACTCTCATTGTGAGAATCGTATGCAAGCTTGAAGGAAATCCTTTTTCTCTAAATAACATTTGTTTATTTAATATCAATTTACACAGGTGTTCACTTCATTAGGTAAGTACATAATACAGTTTTCAGGTTTTGAGTGGAAGTTGATGGTCATAAGAATAACTCCTTTGATATAAAAAGGCCTGCTATTTTAAAGAGTTGGAATGTTGATGTTAATAAATTTATTTTCTAGTTTTACAATTTCCCAAATTTTATAACATTGTTTATTGTTAAAGAGTTGAATTAGGCTTCTCAAAGCAATACAATTGTTTCCTTTGATAGTACAAACTTGTGCTGTTTTGCTTTAGTATGTAGGAGGTATATCATTGTATTATTGTTTTAATAGTTTTGCATGACAGCTTTAATTTTCCCTGATATTCATACAATACATCCTTACAAGAAAAATTCAGTCAACTGTTTTGCATAATTCCAATCAGGTTTGTTCTATACCTGAAATATACCCCTCATTGATCTTGTATAAAATGTCATAGGTAATAAGGTCATAGGCATTTTGGACTTCTCAGTCCCATAAAATCCTCAATTTCATTTTATGCAAACTCCATTTTCCCCATATTCCTGCTGTTAACAAGGACGGCTCAGAGCCAAGGGTGAGTGAAGGCGACGTGCATGATGGTAACCCTCTGTAAAAAGTTCGCGTCTTCATATTCCTCTCTTTTGTATTAGAGAACTTATTAGTGCTAGAGTCAACTGGTTTCATTGCTTAAATATGTATTCATGCCAGTGATGAGGATGTACTCACTGTTGCAACATCTTATGCTGACTTTTATTGGTGGGAGCAAATGAGTTTGTTGAAACTAGTCCCATAGTTAGAAGAGCCAGCCTTTGGTACAATACAATTACTACAATGTGTGTGTTGGCAAGCATTTTTTAAATTGTAGATAGAGTAGTTTAGTTATATGATAGAATCAACGTTCATAAATTTATATGAACTTAAAATTAGAACATTAGTTTACATAACCTACAATTATTGGGATTTAAGTTTAGTGGTAGTTTTTAAAGCTAGTACTGTTACTCAATGTAAGGACACAAATACATTTAATAAGGTACAGTAGTTGGCATAGTTATGTATGCATTAGAAATTTTGTTGTTACAGTTTCTCTACCATAGTCTTCATGTTATTTGATGACTCCTAAATACTAGCAGTGTGGCTCATGTACATTATTTGCCATGAGAAGAGGATATCTGTAAAATAGGAAATAGCATTATTGCACGGTCTTCCTGTATTTCTGATAGTAGTGACTGTTTTCATAAGAGAGATTCCAATTTTGTTACTTCAATCTAATTTTGTTACTTCAATCTAATTTTATACCAGGTATTCCCCCACTTATTCCTGAAATATAGAAGTTTTCCTTATAGTACTGTATCTTTGAAAACCAAGTGCAGTTAACCCTTAAACGCCTAAGGGGTATAATAAAAATCGTCTCCCGTATGCCTAGGGGGTCTCGGAGTGAGCGCCGAAGCGGAAAAATATTTTTTTTCAAAAAATCACAGCGTGCTTAGTTTTCAAGATTAAGAGTTCATTTTTGGCTCATTTTTTTGTCCTTGCCTGAAGTTTAGTATGCAACCATCAGAAATGAAAAAAAATCATTATCATATGTAAATAATGCAATATATAATAGTGCAAAAACAAAATTTCATATATAATTGTATTCAAATCGCGCTGTGAGCAAAATGGTTAAAGCTACTAAGTTAATTTTTAAAGTTGTATTGTACACTAATCTGCAATCATTTTGGTATATAATACATTGTAAAACGATCAAAGCAACACAGAGAAAATATTATCACAAAATGATGCATGAATTCGTAATGCGCGGATGTAAAAAAATTTTTTTTTTTAAATTCACCATAAATCTAAATATTATTCTAGAGACTTCCAATTTGTTCCAATTTGTTTCAAAATGAAGATAAATGATTGAATATTACTATACTGTAAGAGTTTTAGCGTACAATTGCAGTTTTCGACCATTTCGGGTGAGTTAAAGTTGACGAAATTTCAAATTTTTATATACACGTATATTTTTATATATGCAAATATTTTGAAAATGAGAAAAGCTACAACCTTTAATTATTTTTTGTTGAATTCTAAATGAAATTGTGCACATTTTCATATATAAAGATCTATGAAACGGAGCAAATATTCCGAGAATGCGACATACGCATTTCGGAGATTTGCGGAGGAGAATCCGCGCGCGGAGGGAAGGAAAGTTTTTTTTTAAATTCACCCTAAATCTAAATATTGTGCTAGAGACTTCAAATTTGTTTCAAAATGAAGGTAAATGACTGAATATTACTAGACTGTAAGAGTTTTAGTTTACAGTTGCGTTTTTCGACCATTTCGGTTGAGTCAAATTTGACCGAACGTGGTTTTTTTTTCTATTTATCGTTATTTATATGCAAATATTTTGAAAATGAGAAAAGCTACAACCTTCAATTATTTTTTGTTGTATTCTACATGAAATTGAGCACATTTTCATTTATAAAACTTAATGTAACGGCTAATTTAAAATGGTGCAAACATTTCGACAATCGCACGTATGATTTTTTCGGAAGAGTTACCGCGCGGACATAAGGAAAATGTTTATTTTTTCATAAATTCACTATAAATCAAAATTTGTGCTAGAGACTTCCAATTTGTTGCAAAATGAAGGTAAATGATTGAATATTACTAGAATATAAGAGTTTTAGCTTACAATTGCATTTTTCGACCATTTCGGTAGAGTCAAAAAGCTACAATCATGAGTATTTTCTTTTTTTTTGTGTATTCTACATGAAAATGCGCACATTTTCATATACGTATAATACTCCATGTAACGGCTAATTTAAAATGGTGCAAAAATTATGTCAAATTGATGAAATAATTTCCGAGATGTGTCACTGATACTTTTTAGTGTGATAAGAAAGAAATTCGCGCTTGCGCACCTGCGTAACGATTGTAAACAAAACAACGCCTTGATCCATGAGCTCCCAGCATCCCCCAAGGCAAGTGATTAAAAAGTTTTCGGCTGGTAGGCCTTAAGTATTTTTCCGCGAATTTTTAAAAAAACTTTTCTATGTCAACGTAAATTACGTCCGGTCGGCACCCAAAAGACAATTTATCTCCATTTAAAATACGTCCAATAGGCGTTTTAAGGGTTAACTTGCCAGGGTATAATGTTTGCTCTTTTTGTTGACATATGAAACCTTTTGCAAAGTGACCTTTATATTTATGCTGAGAACATTTCTTTTCATATAAGTATCTAACCAATTAATTACATAGTTATAGTTTCAACTCGTGCAGCAGCTTAAATTTTGAAAATCGTGGTAGAACTTCCATTGTTTTGTGTAGGTGACGAACCCCACCCACTTTCGGGGAACAATAGGAACAACACAGCTGAACAGTTCTGTTAGATTCTGCCAGCTTACAACTGAACATCAGTTGTATGAAGCAGCATTTTGACTTCTCATTGCTTATTGGTTGATAATTCTCTTAAGATTTGGTGAAATATTCTTACCTTTGGTAGCCTTTGAGCTAGTTTTGTTAGTTTCAGTTTTTTTAGACCTTTTTCACTTGATTATGTCAGACTTAGTTCATCTAGCATTTGTTATTGCATCAAAGGCTGCAAGATGACATATTTAAAGCCTCTTACACTGACTGTACCAGTTGTAGAGGGCACGTGTGCACGAAAGATTTAATTTGTGATGAATGCAGGGACTGGGATGAGAGAAAAAGGAAGGTTTTAACATCACATTTGCATAAACTTCAGACAGAAAAAGAAAGGCGGCTTCTAGAGCTGAAAGCAGGGCTCTATCTAGCATAGAGTCTATGCCTAAGTCTATTATGGTAGATAATGTGCCTATTCTTTCTTTTCCTGTGCCTGTCTTGTCTCCCACCACCAGCTCTTTGACTCTACCACCTACTCCTTTACCTGGTTCCAACCTCAATCCCATTTCTAGTCTTGAACCAGATTTGACCAGAAAATCAATGAGGTAGTGAAACTGTGGCTGAATTAGGGGCGTCCCTGAAATTCCTAATGAACAAAGAGCATGTACAAAGTGCCTAGTGACAGTGCAGTGTCAGTGGAGGTGGTGGCTACTCATCCTGCCAATTCTCCTAGACAAAGGTCCATGTCATACTCTACTAAACATGGGTGGAGTCCAAGTGAGGTCAGTGGGGTTTGCCCCCTCAGTCGAGTCTGTAGATGGATCCCAGGCTTCGACAGACAGCCGTTGGAAAGGTGTCCATGTGAAAGTGTGTCAAATGTCCTCTGGTCTTGAGGATTCCACTCCGGTGGTGCTTTCTGGACAAGCCTCAGCCTTTGAAGAGGCACACAACTGATGCTGACCGCTCTTCTCCGCTGCCCTGTAAGCGGTTCAAAGAACCTTTTCGCAGGCCCCAGCCTTCCTGCAGTATTTGGGATAGTCCAGTGCATTTGTTGCCCAAGCACCCTGTTGCAGAGTGCCAGTATTTGGCATCAAAGTGCCTTTCTAGTTCTTGTAAGAACCTGTCATCTCATGAGCACCCATCTGCTTCTCCTAAGCGCCCAGGGCCAGCTCAAGAGCATTTGGCGCCAGTTTCCAACCACCTGACACCAACTTCCATGCACCCAGTGCCACCTCTTCAGCTGCCTTCTTCGGGTCCTTGTGTGCCCGCAGTGCATGATCCATCTTTGGTGTCTATTCAGCACCAACATAGTGATATTTTGGGCTTACCACAGAAAGCTCCTTCTGCGGCTAAGGCACCTTCAGACTTGTTTCTGTCCCCAGTCTCATCGGACAATGAAGACTTAGACCAGGAACCTGCTCCCTCAGTGTGTGCAGCTCCTTTTAAGTACATTCTGTTGAGCTTTCCTACCATTTTTAACTCCAGTTGTCCTGTTCTCCCCTGCTTCAACCTTCATGATGAAAAACCAGCCTGATGATAGTACCAGACTCCCCAAGGTGATTCTTTCCTCCTCTTAAGGTAGGCTTTGAATGAAGTTGAAGTTTGGCTCTCAGGGAAGAGAGAGCAGGGCAAGGCTGTTTTCTGTTTTTCTCCCATACAGCTTTTTCATAAGAGGTACAGTCGAACCTCGGTTTTCATATGCCTCTCTTTTCGTATATTTTGGTTTTTTGTAGACTTTTTTTCTACAAAATTTTTTTTCGGTTGTCGTATGTTTCCTCGGTTTTCATACTTTCAGAAATGCTCCATCCAGGGCCCAGCATGTGACTGACCCTGTATCCAGCGTCCAAACAAAGCATCCCATACTCTTACGTGTTCATTGTTTTTGTGCTTTTTTATTCTCTGGTCTGATCAATTTGTCATGTAGATCAGCCTTCTCATCGATAATTTTGTGTTCTTGTTGACAGAATCTAATGATAGGAGCCCTCACCAAGAAAATTGAAGACTGTTGTGCCTTAGCAGGAGACTGTGCTTCAGACTGGCTTGGTATCCTGTCATGTGCAGACAAAGCTATCAGAGACGGCTCCCTGGGACTTACTGCTCTTTTCTCTCTCCGGGATCCTCAAGAAGAGAGAGCTTTGGTGTTTGTTCACAACTAAAGGAGTCACTTCTACCCAGAAGTCAGCCCTTCTTTTCACTCCCTTAGACTGTCATCATCTCTTTCCCCAGGCCACAGTGAAGGTAATAGTTTTGGACTTCCAGAAGAAGTGTACACAGGATCTTTTGGCATAGTCAGCTAAACAACTTGAAGAGTCTGCTTCATTTGGCACCAAGTCAGTCTCTCCACAACAACAACGCAACAACCGCCCTTTCATGATGTGGGAGCAGACAGAAATGTCAGTCTAGACCTTGATCCAACGTGGGTTGTCAGCCAGGGCAATCAAGAAGACCTCCACTTAGCCTTCCTCCTGGAAGTGTAGACTTTGTCCTCCATGCACTAGAAAGAGCCAGACTTCCCCATTTTTGGGAGAAGTGGAGGGTCAGAGGAGCAGAATAATGGATAGTCAAGGTTCTGAGAGAGGGACACTCCATTTTGTTCTGGGACAAACCCCCATTAGTCGCTACGCCCATCATATTGACAGCCTACTCAGTAGGTTCAGAGAAGTATTTAGCCCTTACAGAAGTTTCTTCCCTCTTCAGGAGGAGAGCTATAGAGTTGGCAGAGGATGTCAACAAAGAAGGTTTTTACAACTGTCTGTTTGTGGTCCCCAAGTCATGGGGCTGTTGGAGACCTGTCCTCGATGTCAGTGCTTTGAATTTCTTTGCCAAGAAGATGAAATTTAGGATGGAAACAAACCAGCTCTGTGCTTTGGCCTCTTTACAGCTCTTCAGGTTTTTTACTCAAGTTCTCGCCCCTCTTGTGAAGTGGCTCCACCTTGATGGGTATAAACATATCCCTGTATCTGGACAACTGGCTTTTTCGATCCTCTAGGAAGGAGAATTGCACAGAGCATTTACAGAAGACTTTTGTTCAAGACCTAGGATTACAGTAATACCTCGAACTTATGTGAGGTTAGGTTCAAGACCCCTCACACAAGCGGAATTTCGTGTAAGTTCGGCACAGTCTCTAATAATGCTAATAAATGTTTGCTTCTAATAATGCTGTTAAGTGCTTGCTTCTAGAGTTTGAACACTAAATATGACCCTAATCAAGCTAACTTTTAAATGAAACTAAAGTTACTGTAATTTCATTTAAAAGTTAGCTTAGTACTTCACCTTTAAAAAAAGAAATAAATGGTAAAAATACTGGAGTGTGTGAAGATTACATATGTACTATTTCTCTCTCCCTTCCTCTTCCAACTGATCTAATTTTAGAAGTCTCAACCATATTTTAAAGAAATTCTTTGTTCTGTCTGTTTCTTTTTTTTCTGAAATTTGTTTTCATATGAGAGAGAGAGAGAGAGAGAGAGAGAGAGAGAGAGAGAGAGAGAGAGAGAGAGAGAGAGAGAGAGAGAGAGAGAGAGAGAGAGAGAGATGCTGGGCCTTGACCCAGGCTGACAACCTACGCATCTCTTGAAAAAGGGCCACAGATAGGCCCTGAAAGTACTCGAGTGTTGAGTAAAATAAAATGTAAATACTTATAAGTAAACACGTTATACACGGTAATTTTGTGGGTTTCTTTTTCAATCTTCAGAAGAAAGCTGAAAGAAGTTTTTGTTTGGTTCATTAATATTATTATTTGCTGGAAGACCTTCATTGATACTGATTTTATTGAAAATAAGGCTACTTCAGCTGCATATATTTTGTATAGAAGTTTCTCTGCTCTTATTACAGACGTTTTTCTGTGCTCAAATTGCCTATAAAATGCCAAATTGTTAAAAATGTGGTATTTGTCAAATTGAAAATATTATACAAAAGTAGTACAAATTGAATCTTAAGCTTAATCAACAGAAGATACTAATTGACGCATTTGGATTCCTCTTGCTCAGGGACATTCTCTCTTCTCTCGCTCTCTCTCTCTCTCTCTCTCTCTCTCTCTCTCTCTCTCTCTCTCTCTCTCTCTCTCTCTCTCTCTCTCTCTTTTCATGCAATGTTTCATCCTTAAACCCAGAAGGACATTGTCGGGCAGGTGTTGTGGGACTGAAATTCTTACAGGAGTCCTACAGTATATATAGTCTGTTGCAGAGCATGGGGTCCTTAGCAATGAATTCTGTTTGGTTAACTGGCAGCTGCTGCTCCCCTGTTAGCGAACGCCTCAAGATCAGAAGTGGGTCCCATGCGGACACTGAAGATGTCGCTTATACTGTCGCAAGGGAAGGGCAGCTCTCCCTACAGGATTCTGATTGGTTGGAGAAGGCGGTTGCATGATGTCACTACTTGCCAAATTCTCGTTGGCTAGTTGCTGTTGTGTGACATGATGCCTGGTGTACATAAGCTAGTGTTTCTTGATCTGGGGTGTCTTGTTCGGTGGTCGTATCGGGTGTGGTATCATTTAGTAATACCATGTTGTCTTGGTTTGGTCTTCTCTGTAAACTAGTAGGGAGTGGGAAGCCCTCTCTGATAACTACTCCAGAGGCTTTCCTACTCCCTATTAGTGTACGGAGAAGCCAAATCAATGCTTATTCCTGGTTTTTTTTAATAGTTTTATCACAAAAAGTGCATATGAAAACAGTATTTTGCGGATATTTCTCATAGGAAAATATTTACCGTGAATATGTGAATTTCCTGTGAAAAATGGGTATATATGGTCCATAGAGAAATCCACAAATACGTGAGTCCATGAATCTCAAGAACTTGAATACAAGGTGTCCACTGCAATATTATTATTTAATCTTACTAATCTTTTTAATACTATTTGAAAATATTAATAAACATATACATGTACCATAAAAAATTCTTTCATCAGTATGAAAGAGAGAGCTTTTATTTCTTTAAAATACCATCAAAATAATTTTGTAATCACAGTTATAGTATTATTATTAAAGGAGAGTGGAAGCAACTACTCTCCAAGGTGGTCAGAGAAAGACTTGACGCGTCATGGTGTTCTGTGCCTAGTCGGTGACCAGCTTCCACTTCATGTATGAATGAGTTGCCAGATGCCACAGATTCCTTGGTCTACAATCTTTGATTGTTTTTAACTCGTTTCCAGCTGGCACAAGAAGATTATCCTATTGTTAAGACCTCAGGTTTGCTAGCTATGAAAAATACAAATTGATTAGAAAATTTTTTAGTCATATTAGTATTATTATTATTATTAATATTTGAAAATATTAATAAACATAGTACATACATGTACCATAAAAATTCTCTCATCTCAGAGAGAGAAAAAATATTTTTTGTAATGTTATTTGATTTACACATAAAAGCTTGAAAACATAAATTACATAAAAAATTAAACAAACACTTTTGCAGGGTTTCTCGAGGATTCAAAAATGTTGCATTTGCGTTTGCGTGTCTCTGAAAAACTTGTGTATGATAATAGTCGATTCCAATGAAAAGTTCATGATGTGAATTCATGCAACTCAAATTGTGTAAGATTGAGGTATTTATTACTGTATTTGTCAACCTTCAAAAGTCCCAGGTGACACTGACTCAGGAGATTCTTTATTGGGGATGACAATCAACTCTTGGTGTTTTCAGGTTTTCCATCTCCCAAGAGAGTTGATTCCTCCCTTCAGATGGTGTACAACTTTCTCTCTCTCCCATCTTGTTTGCCTAACCAGTGGATGAACCTGTTAGGAACTCTTGCTTTCATCAAGCAGTTCGTCAGGTTAGGAAGACTATATTAGAATGCTGCAATTCCTCCTGAAAGCCAGTAGGGACAGGAGAACTCATCTGGACTCATTTGTGTTTCCTGTAACTTTGGAGAACAAGGCGGACCTGCGATGGTGGCTGTTCAAAGGAAGACTTTCAGAAGGAAGGTCTCTCCTTCCTTTGAACCTCCACCTAATTTCTACTCAGATACATTGGATCTATGTTGGGGAGCCCCTCTGGGGAACATGGAAGTTTCAGGGAAATGGTCCCTGGAACAGAAGAATCATCATATCAGTGTCAGGGAATTTAAGGCAATCCATTTAGGCCTACAATCCCTCTCAGCCATGACTTTCAACAAGACAGTGGTGGTCCACTTGGATACCACCACTCTATCTTACATCAGGAAGCAGTGCAGGACTCATTCCTCACTCTGTGAAGCAACAAGGGACCATCTCTTGTGGGCAGAGCAAAATTGTACCAAGACCATCTTTTGGTTCATACAAGGGAAGTTAAGTATGCTGCCAGATGAACTGAGCCATCTTAAATAGGTCCTTTCCATAGAATGGGCTCTGGATCCACTGGTATGGATCGACCTGTGGAAACTGGGAAAAACCGACCATAGGCCTGCTCACAACATTGAGAAATCATTGCCTTTCTTTGTTCTGTTCTCCAGTCCTGGACCCTCTGACATGGGTGACAGATGCCATGCTTCAGAATTGGTCAAAAATATACCTATATGCATTCCCACCCTTCAGCATGGTCAAGGATGTGCTAAACAATTTCCCTACCATCACAATGTATCAATGACTCTAGGAGCTCCGTCCTGGCCTCTGTAGTAGTGATTCCTGGACCTTCTTAGGTTGTTAGTAGACTTCCCGAGACTACTTCTACAAAGACCATGTCTTTTCTCATACAGCCTCATTTCAGTTGTTATCATTGAGGACTATCCGTTCTTGCCTTGACAGGCTTCAGACTGTCAGGAAGCTCATCAGAGTGAAAGACTTTTCAAGACCAGCTGCAGAGGTTATTGCAAGATGCAGATGTCAGTCTTCATGCAAGGTCTGCCGGGTCAAGTGGACAATATTCTGCAGCTGGTGTAGAAGACATAAGTTCTTATCTTCTCAGACATTTGTGACTCAGATCGCAGATTTTCTGCTCTGAGATCTTCTAGAGGTTTGTCTCCCTTTACTATTTGAGGTTACAGGGCCATGCTGGGTTCCGTCTTTAGACACGGGTTTAGATCTGTTGTCGTACCAGGATCTGAGTGACCTTATAAAATCTTTTGACACATCCAAGCAGAGGAAGATACTCAGTCGCCTGGAATCTCGATGTAGTCCTGAAGTGGCTATCTGGCCCTCCTTTCGAACCCCTTCATCCCTCATCATTAAATGTTCTGACTAGAAGAACCCTCTTCCTTGTTGTTTTAGCTACTGCCAAGTGGATCAGCAAACTCCAAGCCATAGATAAAAATATTCAACTCTTTCAAGGAGACACAGGGGGCTCGTATGGTCTCTCTTTCTGGCCAAGAGCAAGGTACCATCCAAGCCCTTGCCCCGTTCTTTCACCGTTAAGAATTTGATGGAGATCCTTGGCCCAGAAGAGGAAGAAAGAGCTCATTTGCCCCCTGGAAGCCTTAAGGTATTAGTGCATGGACAGGACCGAGAGGCTCAGAGGTCCTTTTACCAACCTCTGGTGCTCTGTGAAGAATCCTTGCTGACCCCTTTCCAAGAATGCATTGTCATTCTTTTTAAGTGACCTTATTACCAAGGCACATTCGAGGATTCGAGAGGACATCTTGCTATAAAGGTTTCTATCCTCTATTTCTTTGCCTTTATATAAGTTGTTGAGTTTTTGGGGAGCCGGGAGGTACCATGTACTACCTGAAGTACCCACCAGTTTTTAATGAATGGTTGGTGTTATTTTATTTTCGGTGTAGGTGACAATATTGTCTGGTTGTTTTTTACTGTGGTACTGCATCCAGGGTAAGGGCACTTATTGATGCTCTGCTAGCCATCGGACATATTCTTCGCTGTAAAGCTCCCACCTCAGTAGAGGCACTCCACAGCTCTACCACCACGCCACTACAGGTTAAGATGAACACTCAAGAGGCAGTATCTTTCTGCAGCAGCTCATTGTATTAATGCTACAACTTTTCTATTTCAAATTCACTACCATTACTGAATGCTTTTGAGTAGAATATGTCTGTGTCCCCCCTCCTGTCAATGTGGGATTCATCTATGTATGTCATTACATACTTGGTAAATTACTTATATGAAAATGTTATTTTCATGATGAAATTAAGTTAAATATATACTTACCAGGTAATGACAGATAAGGCCTCCCTCCTCCCTCTCGTGGACAAAAGGGCACAAATGAATTGAGCTCTTCAGCTGTGTTGTTCCTACTGTTCCTCAAAAGTGGCGGGGTTAGTCTCCTACATCAAATTAATAGAAGCGCTACCATGATTTTTAAAATTAGGCTTTCACACAAGTTGAAACTATAGTTATGTAATTACTTGGTAAGTACTATATATAAAACTTAATTTTATCATGAAAATAACGTTTTACAATTATCTGCTAAGGGCTGTTGCCTATGGTGGGTGGTGCACACTGTATTGTAGACAGTTCTAATAAAGGTGCTTTGCAGCATCCCTTCAGCCACCAGTTGCCTTGCTCCCTTTTACGTTTCAACTGTTCTCTTTGGTCTTTTCTCACTAAGCCATATAACTTTTAACTTTATTTTGCTCCAGTTCTCACTTCTTGCATCATTACACATTCTTCAGACGAGCCATTAAGGATAACATTTTTTTTTAAGTTGGAGGACTGTTAATGGGTTTGGGCATAGTTTTCAATAATGAAGAGGTTCTATTATATGTTATACAGATGTATTTGCCCTATATGATAGTGTGATAAATATGTGATGGATGTGTTGTAGATAGAGGAGTTATTCTGGTGATATTGCACTGGAAAAATTCCCCCAAAAAGAGGAGTGGTATTGTACTGACAGTAAAGGAATACTGGATGCATACTTATTTCTCTTGATAATAGCTTTCACTAGTGCTTATCAAAATTTCAGCACTGACCAAGTTCGTTGTTTACTCACATTGGCATTTTAATGATATTTATTTTAATGTTAGTGACTTGGATATTAGAGCATTTTATTTGCTTTTTTGGGGGTAAGAATTTCTAGTACTACCTACTATGATTCATTGCTTGTTCTTTTTTTATTAAATTTATTTAATCTGTACTGGAAACATACACAGTTTGAATGCAGTATGGTAAAATTCAGGGTTTGACCAGGTTAACTGAAGTGATTCTTTGTTGAGAATAGAGAATAAAATAGCAGATGGAAATATGCGGAAGTAAAACACAAGTGTAAGATATTTAAGTACTGTAACTCTGCCTAATGCTGCTACAGAAATGACAGAGCACAAGAATAGTTCATAAGTTAAAAAAAACTGGTGCAATGAGGGAGAAATACAATGAAAAATTTAACTGTTGAAAACAAAAACTGTATATATATTCTGTTAGTTGGTATGCATTTATCAATTGACATTATTCCTTATGGTAGTAAATTGAAAATACAGCTCAACAGCTCAAAATTTTATTTGAAATG
Organism: Macrobrachium nipponense; assembly: GCF_015104395.2. NCBI lineage: Eukaryota > Metazoa > Arthropoda > Malacostraca > Decapoda > Palaemonidae > Macrobrachium > Macrobrachium nipponense. The sequence goes on from NC_061108.1 coordinate 34,336,643, forward strand.
CCAACCAGGTAGGTGAAACTTTGTTAGGTAACAAAATAATCTGCTGTGATAAAAAATTTGGGAATTGATTTAAGGATAGATCCTGAGATGGAGATATCTAATTGTAAGAATTACTCGTACTTAAGTACAAACGACTAAATCAAACATGAAAAAGTGGAAGTGTTTTTGTAATCAATACCATTTTCTACAGTAGAAGTTTTGATCTTTGGGTATATTGATCCTTCTTAAGTACTAGTTTCTGAACATTTGGGATTTTTTGGAATTGCTTCTGCAGTTGTTACAGTCCTTTGGAAGGGTGTGAACATATTTTAGGGAAGAAGTTATGAAAGGAATGAATTCAGAGAATAAGTGACAGGCAAGTAGGTTTTAGAACAAAAGTGTAAGCAAGAGTAAAAGAGAAGTACTGTAGTATTTTGTTGGAGAGAGTATTGCGTATTCTAATGCTTAGGAAGGAAAAACTGGGAGAGCAAAAAATGATAATGATTGTTAAAAAATAAATTGGAAGTTTCTGTATTACTGTATTTGAATATACAGTGTACTATATGCTTTTAATTGCTTTAGTTCCATCATGTTTGTGTAACTGAACTGCATTTTTGTAAATAATTTTTTGTTTATTCAGTGATGACTGATGTTCACTTCATTAACTCTTTACAGAGTAATACATATTATTATTATTATTATTATTATTATTATTATTGTATTATTATTATATTATTGTTATTATTATTATTATTCTTATTATTATTATTATTATTATATTATTGTTATTTTATTATCTATTATTATTATTATTATTATTATTATTATTATTATTAGCAGCAGTAGAAGCCTGAGCAGTAGTAACTTATTGTGGAAAATTAAATACAGAATCAGTAATATAACTTTTTATAAGAGAAAAACACAAACCATGAAATGATATTCGAATTTTTCTGTATTACTAAAGATTACTTATTCTATAATTTGATCAGAGGTGAAATAAAAATTTAAAAAATGGTCTGGTATTCACAAAAGACAAGACAAAACTTTAAGTAAAGTATATGTTTAGTATAACATGGTGTATGGTATAGTCTAGAAAGTCTGCACTAAAGGATAACTATAATTATGAAAAATTTTAAAAGGGATGCAAAGTTGAATGACAGTTCCAGAGATCAGTAATAAAATCTGGGTTAAGAAGTTCCATAGAAATATAGTTTTTAACAATTTTAAGTAGTAAATACTTCAAAATGGAACTGTGCGGATACTGTATTTTACTAAATCTTGCTTGGCCACATGCAACTGGAATGAGGTAAAGTAAAGCTTGCTTCCCCATTCTGATTTGACAAATTGAAACAAAGGTTAGGTATGGGTAAAGTATAGTTTTATTCAATTTGTAGAAGTGACCAGAATCCCTCAAAGTAGTACACTTAGACACTTTGATTGGTTGATGCAACTTACATACCACTTCTGAAAGGTTTAGATTAGGTGCTACTCTGAGGAATGTCGTTTAAAAGCCAGTAGGCATTCAGTCCTAACATCAGACTGTCTGTCATATACTTTTACATGTGGCACTATGAAGATTAAGATCAAATTGCTTCAAAAGTATTGTAGCACATTCTCAAGTTCACATGTTAGCTATAAATTATATTTTTGTACTAGTAAGACAAATTTGTTTTAGGAAATACAGTAGGTATTTTACAAAATATATAAGTGATAGAACTGATGAAGCCATTGATTTTTGCAAAGATAAGTTCTTACAGTATTTATTTTCTCTTGTTGTTTAACAATTTTTGCACGACTAGTATTGTCCCCCTTCCATTTCATTCTGTTAAATAGTATTTTTAACGAGTATCTAAATATCAGGAGTTTCCTAAAGTTCTCATGTTGACTTTGTATGTTGATTGTTCTGTATTGAAATAGGTTACACATATTAATATTTCTGTAAGAAGACAGATGAATCTTCACAGTGCAATAGGGACATACCTTTTGACCCAATGAAATTATGCTACAAAAATCATAATTTTTGCCTTTTTAATGGTTTTCCACTTATAAATGTCTAGAATTGTGAAAGATGGTGGCAGCCAATTTACCAGGTAAAATAGCATTATTTCTGTAAAAACTTGAAACCATTATAAGTAGTAGTAGTAAATATTAAGTACACAGTGCTAATCAAATTCAATTTTGGACCCAGAAAGATCACAGAAAATATGTCCTGCTCATTTTTACTGTTCTGATGTTAATCCTTTGTCTTTTGATTTCCACTGATGTCCAGTCATCTTGCATTTGCTGTATGTTATCAGTATTTAGATAAAACTTGATATAAACCAGTGTTAATTTTGGAAGCTATGCTGTTAATTTTAAATGTTTAATTGTCTTGCTCCACCTAGTTTGTGGCTATTCTAAATATCTTTGTGACTGACATTCTCCTAGTAATACTTTGTTACTTTCCAGTGTTTGCTGCTTATAAGAACTACTGGACATGTGATATTGCTATGACTTTCTATTGAATGCATGATAGCTTTTAGGTCTTTCAATGAACATTTGTACCATTATTTCAAATAAATTTTGACTATTTCAATTGGAACTAAAACTTACAGAAGCAGTGAATATTTTTAAATTATGGTGCTTAATTATTTGCAGCTTTGACATGTACAAAAAATTTACTCTGTGGATGAGGTAGCTTTTTATTTCACCAAAACATTTTAAGCAACTTTTAGACAAAGGTTGCTTACTTTCTCTTAAGCAGCTTCAGACAGGAAGTTTTCAGCAAGTCCAGTTTTGTAAAGTATTCTTAGTAAAATATGTACTTTGGCAGATATCAGTCAGTTTCTTTTACTAAACGTTTAGACCTAGGCAACCTTTAAAGAGCCAAAACAGCCCACTAAACTGTATCACAGGTCCTAAAGACAATTGGTTCAACCTTCAGCCCAAGAGGCAGGCTATTTGACTCTGGTAATGCACATTCTGTAAAAATTTTAATGTTTTTAGTACAGCTTTTTTCATCTTCTGTGGCATCACATAACCATTACGTATATAGTTGTACTCTTCTTTTCTTATAAGATTTTCTGTTTTCCAGCATGGTTGGTGAGTGAGTAGCAGTAAATAGGCTCTTCAGAGTTATGATTTATTTTATTATAACCCAATTAATCATATACAGTAGATCCCTGCCTATTCGCAGTTCTTGAATCACAGCTTCACCTATCCGCGGATTTTTCTGTGAAACATAACTTCACCTATTCGCGGATTTTTCTGTGAAACATAATATTCACCTTATTCACGGAAAATTTGTCAGTTCACAGTATATTTTTCATTGAGAACTATCCACAATACAGTAGTATTTTTCATATAAGTTTTTTCCTTGCAGCTTATTTCATGGCAAAGACAGATTTCAGGTACTCAGGATTTTCCTTAATACCCCTTGCCATCCTGTTACTCTTTTCCCATGCCAAAAGCTGAGGACTGCCTGTTATATGCTCATTCAGTAATTAAACTGTATATCCAGAGCATTGAGGACCTGAGACAGCTAACTACATAAATACTAAGTAAATCAGCCTATTGTTTGTTTAGGAATATTCTGGCAATGATGATTTTATTGAGTAAAGCACTTGGACATCCCTAGTACTTAAAAAATTTAAAACAAGGAAAAAAGTAATAGTAACAATAATTACTCTTGAAAATCAATAATTTATGAATTTCAGATTAATTTGGATATACATAATTACTTTTGAAGCAAGGTACTATGCTATTACCTATTGCCTCACACAAGTTTTCCTACAGGCATAAAAAAATGTTAAGGATACTGAGGCAGAATAGATTAAAGTGAGTGTTCACAAACTGGAATAAATTAATAGATGTTATCTGGCATCAATATAGATTGTATCATTGATGGTAGTGAGTACTCCTAAGATCAGAGAACTCTAACCTATTTTGAAATATGAGAGAAAATCAAGATTAGTTAGGTTTTATTGGCAGGCACTTGGAAGTGCTAATATACTTTTTTTGAACTTTTACTTTGGGAACAGTACGCACAGGTGATGAAACTCACAGGCTACTCCTGGACAAGTAGTAGCTGGAGACAGCTACTACTGGGCCTAGATGGTTTCTGCTTCAGTCAAGGTTTAAGAACCACTATTTTTCAAACACTTCATCCCAACTTTGCATGTTTTAGTATGGTATTCTGCAAGGTATGAATATTTTTGGATTATTTACTGTCACTATTTACAATTTGAGTAACTGCTGCTCTTCTACCAAATTTCACCAGTGATGCACATGTCCAGTCCTCTTTGCTGTATGATATTATTTTTATGGGCATGATTGCTTTTCTGTTTCTAAAGCTCTCCTTAGGGCTGTATTGTTAGTAAAAGGTTTGTTGTGAAAATTTAATATATTTAAAAACAAAATTCATTAGAAACCCATAAACAATCAGATCTCTCAGCTTTTAACCCAGCCCTCATCTCTCAATTAATTGTCCAGACCACAAAAAGTGAGACATTTAACTAAAAGACCTTGGGATCTACTGGGATATACAGTCACCTTTTAATTGATGCTTTTCCGTTTTTGGCTAAACAAGGGATAGGTGTGTTTGGGATTCTATGAACCACAAAATTGGGCTGTATTACAAGTAATGGCTCTGTATTGAAAAAATTAAATTTTTGGGGGTTTAGTCCCATTGTTTTTGTACTTCCGAATACATTGATGTGAAAGCCACTTTTTATTGTTACTATATGTGTCTTGAGACAAAAGCAGTTGAATTGTACTGTTAAGTTAATTGTATAACTGGCAGTGTTAGTAGTATTTAGTAAATAATCCTGAGCTTTATCTCATATTGGATGGAGAGATATGCTCAAGTACACCACTGCCAAATTGTTCACACTATTTTTGTATATAAGACTTACCCAGTAATTTTATAATAGCTATTAGTTTCCACGCATGGCAGCCTCATTCAAATTTTGCAGGTAGTGCTTCAATTGCTCAGTGTAGGTATACAGTGCCATCCCCCAACACCAATACTAGGAACGACTTAGCCAAGCACTTCATTCTGTGTTTACAACAGCTTGTTCTTATTTTCCGGAGTTCCTTGTTGGACAAATGGTTTTTGCGCTCGGATACGAATCTGGTGGTCCAAAGTTCGATTCTTGGTTGGCCAATGCGGAATCAGAGGAATTTATTTCTGTTAATAAAAATTAACTTCTCGATTTAATGTGGTTCGGATCCCACAATAAGCTGTAGGTTCCGTTGCTAGGTGACCATTTGGCTCCTAGCCACGTAAAAATATCTAATCCTTCGGGCCAGCCCTAGGAGAGCTGTTAATCAGCTCAGTGGTCTGGTAAAACTAAGATATACTTAACTTCTTATTTTCCAGTTATATCACCAGATTTTGGTAGTTACACAACCACCGGAATGTATTCGTAGCCTTTGAGCAGGATGAGTCTTGTCATTGTTTATTTAATTCAGATTATCATCTAGCCGGATATTTCTCTGGGAATAGTTCTTGAATGTAATACCATTCAATTAGGCCAAATACTTATGCATATGTTTTACTTACTGGGCTTATGCTATGCACAAGTCATCAGTTAATAATTGCAGTAAGTACTAATCTTGATCTTACATCATTCCTTTAGGCCAAACTTTGTTTATAGATTTTGTTTACCAGCCATAGGCTAGTAACAAGACACCAGTAATTATTTACCTTAAAATAATTCTCAAATGTTATTAATTTCTTTTATCCCAAAACCTTTGCATTTATTATTTACTTACCGGGATTAGGCTACATGCAAGTCGCCGGTTAATAATTACCTTTTAAGTAATTCTTGAATGTTGCATCATTCCCATAGGTATACCTTGCTTTTGGGATTTTGTTTACCAGCCATAGGTGATTTTAGTTGCTAGTCACCTGTTAATATAGTTATCTTGAAGTAATTTGTGAATGTTAAGACATTCTTTTAGGCCAATCATTTGGAATAAGGCCAACAAATTTTGTTTTGTTTACTCTGCCTGCATTACTCATCACTTTCCTTTGCAGAGGCAAAGTGTGGAGGTTGAAAACTAGTAAGGAGAGAATGGTGTTGAGTATTAACTAATGGGTTTTTGATTTGGCAGTACTTTGGAACATTACCGAGAATGCTTGCATGGCCTTGGCGTACGGAGGTATTTTCCTGGTGTCACACAGTGGTGAACACTAGTCGAATTTGCTTTGAGAGACTAATATGAAAACTACTCAGTAATATAAATATATGTTATTTTAGAAGGTTACATATTTTAAAAATACTAAATACATCTGAACATATGAAATGCTATTTCATATATTTGTAAATTATATGTTTTATTAATTTATCACTAATTGGAGTGTAAAAGCAGTGTTTTTACATTATGTACTAGATTTATTTTGATACTTTAACACTGATATAAAAAAATTTTAAAGTTATACATTTACATTATTTTTTAAATACATGGCTGATTATATGAAATGCTAATGTTATTCATACATTATGAATTTTTTCAGGCTTAGATGCCAGAATTTCCTTTAATGATATAGAAAGTATGTAGTTAGTAATCAATTATGGATCCATTATTTTCATGAAAGTAATCAGTAACCGAGATTACCAGAGGCAGCAGCATCTCGTCTCTGGCCTCTCGACTCTCCCCGCCTCCCGAACCTGTGCCAGTTCTCTCCCACTACCCTTCGTATCTTAGTCATTTGCTCCCATGCCTCGTTTCATTGCTTCCTTCCCATGCCTTTGCCAGCCTTTTATTTCAATTATCATGAATTTATCAGTGTAACAGTGAAGTGTTGTGTAGTGGAGGAGGTGGCTACTTGTCCCTTGATTCTCCTAGACAAAGGTCACTTTCCCACTCCACCGCACCAGGGAGAAGGTATACCAGAAGTCCAAGGGAGGTCAATCAAACCTGTTGTTGGTCCCAGTTATCAACAGACAGCCACTGGAAAGGCATCTTTCTGGATGTGTGTTAGAGGGGGTAACTATCTGGCCCCTCGGATCTCCTAGACTTAAGTCACTGTCCTGCTCCTCTGCATTGAGGAGAAGTCATACTGGTAGTCAAAGGGAGTCCGAGGAGGTTGCCCCCAGAGTTAGCCCCCTCAGTTGAATCTGTGGCTTTTCCCAGGTATCAGCAGACAGCCACTGAAAAGGCATCTTGATGTATGTGTAGTGAGAAGATTTTTTTTTATTTTTCTCTCCCTCGGTCAAACTTGTCATACGCATGTAGGTTTCAAATGCCACTGGAAAGGCATATCTTTTAGTGCACAGTTGTTGTCCTGTTCCTGCAGTTCGTCACCTCATGGATTGCGTCGATGGTATGATTATTTGGTCTCTCAACTTCTTAAGAGGTATTCTTCAGTTGATGAAGCCTCGTACCCTTGCAGTCATGCTTGTCTGACTTCTCACGATGGATATTCGACTCGCAGCTCAGCTGATTCAATTCTCAGTCGATGTTCGACTTGTAACTCAGCTGATTCTACTAAGGGAGTCCAATAGGGTTTTTCCCCCTCTGTCAAACTTGTGATGCGTTTATAGGTTTTGACTGAACGCCGCTAGAAAGGCGTTTAGTGAGTGGTGCTCAGTAGTTATCAGATTCAAGAAAAGTTACTTATTTTTCTTAATTAGTATTAATATTGAACGCCCTGTCCTAGCACTTAGACGTTCAAAGCATTGTAAGCGACCTCTTGCTTCTGATAGCCAGTCCTCCCCCAGGCGTTCACAGCTAGATGTGTCGACTCGCATCCCTTCTCATATACAGTTGTCCCCCTGTATTCGTAGGGGGTGTGTACCAGACCCCCCCGCGAATAGTTAGAACCTGCAAATAGTTGGAACTCCTATAAAAATGCTTAAAACCTCCTATTTTGTTAGTTAAAACCAAAGAAAAACCCACTAAAAATTGTTATATGTGGTTTTTTTAATAGTTTTATCACAAGAAGTGCATTTTATAATGAAAATGATAAAAAACAGGAATTTGTGGATACTTCTCATAGAAAAATACCGCGAATAGGCAAATTTTCCACAAATAATGGGGGGAAATGTTCCAGAGAGAAATCCGCGGATGCGTGAGTCCGCAAATCTGGAGAACGTGAATACAGGAGGTCCACTGTATGCTCTTAAAGGTGGTGATACTGACTTGTCGTCCGCTGAAGAGGAAGTGGATCACAACTCTGTTCCTGCATTGGTATATGTGAGCCTTCTCAAGTGTACTTTTGTCCTAGGCACTTATGAGAATAAATACTGATTCTCATGATGAGCACCAGGTATTGGCGCCTAGGTGCTCGGATGTCTCTTGTATTGGGCGTTTTTTGTTAAGCACCAGTCCCTTGTCCAGGCACTCTGCGCCATCTGAGGTGCCACACTCCCTTGCTCCAGCTTGCTTGGCACTTTCCACGCCTCACCTAATCCACGCCTCACCTAGCACCAGGTGTTGGTAGTCTGGCGCTTCCTGTTGGACGCCCGATAACAGTCTCCTTGTTCATCTTCGTGATACTAGGGGATCTTTCGCTAGCTGCCACTTGGACAGGGCATCACGAGAGTCAAAGAAGAGGTTCTCTGCGCAGTCCTCTTCATGAAGTTTCGATCATGAAGATAGATGCATGGTGAGAAGTGAACTTTTGATGCCACCAACTCCACTCAACTCTCTATTGCATTTCTGCGAACGAACCAGTTGTAGGAAGAGAATGCTCTGTTTGGTGGGTGTAAACCTCTACTCCCCCTTCAGGAAGCATTTTTGCTGAGGCGAATAAGTTTTCCTAAGTTTGGATTGCTATCATCACCACAAGTTGATGATCGCGCACGTTATTGTCCCTCCCCCTAGTTCTGAGAAGAGTGGGCAAGAACAGTCATCGTTCTTTCTTTTTTTTTTTCCCTCTACTATCTGGGTTACACTGGGCTGAACAAGTGAATAAGAACTGTATGGAGTATACTCTCCAGAGTTTAGATGCGAGAGCCTTTGTTCTTGGTTCGATCTTAGGATCTCTCCAATGTTTCCCTTTTGAGAACAAACAACTCAGCATGAACTAGTCATCTTTGGTGTCCTTTTATTGCTGTAGAAGCTTCCCTTTGTGATGGTTTCACCTTCGTTCTCTTCATTAGAGAATGAAGGAGATTTGCTTCCAGTCCTTATTCTTTTTCTCTTCAAAGTGAAGAAGAATTAGGCTGACACTCAATCAACAGGAGCCTCATCTTCCCCTTGATCTAAGAAGGCAAGAGCTTGGGTTGCGATACATGGCTAGAATGAAAAGTGCTCCCAAAAATCCCTCCTTTCAAGTACTCAAGGAAACAGACTCAGGGAATATCTCTGGTACAAGAGCCTCTAAACCATTTCAAATTCGACTGAATGAGGATGTTAGGGATAACCATCTCAAATCCCAGAAAGTCCTGGAAGTAAAATATCCTGTAAACCCCCATGGCTTATTCCTGAAGCTCTAGTATGCAAGAAATCGTTTAAGAAAAAGGACTGTACTGAGGAAGAGATTAGGGGAAAATTCTTAGAGCATGACATTACCCATGCCAATTATGTGAAAATTTATACAGACGGATCAAAGTCAGATAGTGGTGTTGGGTGTGCTGTTATCCTTGGTGATACAGCATATACAGCTAAATTACATTGACTTTGCATCAATATTTACTGCCGAATTAACAGCTGTAGTCTCTGCCCTAGATTTACTTCTTCAAAGTAGTGACACTAATTTTGTCATATATTCGGATTCTAAAAGCACTTTAGAAGCTATTAAAAAATTTAATAGCTTTCATCTGTTAATTCAAAAAACTCAGGAGTCGCTTTTTCGTATATATTGTCTGCGTAAGTCAGTCTCTTTCTGTTAGGTCCCTTCTCACATGGCGATAGAAACGAGACTGCAGACAGGGAAGCGAAAGCTGCTAGCGTTTTATGAGAAACAACTTTCAGAAAAGTGCCTCATACTGACCTAAAAGTTCCTGTTAGGTCTTTTATATTAAGTAAATGGCAAGAAAGGTGGACTTCTCCTCTTCTTGCCAATAATAGTAAGTATAGAAATATTAGGAAAAATATACTGCCGTGGCCTTTGTCATTCCAGCTTGACAGACAAACAGAGGTTATTTGAATGAGATTAAGGATTGGGCACACTTACTTAACCCATCAGTTTATTTTAGAAGGAAGCAGCCCACCAGTGTGTGCTTACTGTGACGAGATACTAACAGTGGAGCACATTCTGATGGTTTGCCCCAGATATTTTAACCAGAGGGAAAGATATTTCCAGGATAAATCCCTCTCGAACATCTCGGGAGATGAAGCAGATATTTCTGCTCTCATCTTTTTTAAAGTGTATACAAATTTTTAATAACATTTAGTTAATTATTTATATGTTATATCATACAGATTTTTAATGTATATTATGCCATTCATTAAACTTATTTTTATTTTATTTATTAGTCACATCTAATTTTATGAATCATTTCTTTCACTAAGTCATTAATTCATTTACCATAATTCAATTTATTTAACCTTCATTACAGCACTGAATGGCCTTCTTGGCCCCAGTGCCTGGGCTTTAGCCCTAAATATCATACATCCATCCATCCAACAGGAGCCTGTTGGATTCTCCTCGTGACATGTCTGTTTTCAGTTGCACCGTCCGAGTAATAGGCACATATTACTTGTAAGTTAGTTCTTGTGGTGTGTGACCAAAACGATTAATACCTTCTCTTAATTACCCTGAAATTCAGGACAACCTTTTGGCCCTCCCAAGAGTTTCCAATTTTGATTTTGAGGCAACTGGTGGTATTGTTTGGCAACAACACCGCAATGTTGGTTTATCACTAAAGAAGAGGGTTTCTTTCCCTCTTGTTTCGGTTAACATGTAGATGCATGAGGGTAACTGTTGTGCGCTCGATAGCACTATAAGACGAATGCATTCCAAGACGGGATATGCTACCAGGCAACTCAGCCTACAGAGTCAAGTGAGGAACAGAGTACTGCCTTCTCACTGAGATTTTGTTTGTCTTAGTATTGTTTCTCCTCTGTCGAGGGTTAACTCCTAATTCGAATCTCTACCTGACCATCACAAACTTAGGTCTCTGGTTGGTTCTGGATTCTCACTTATGGTTCCTGTTTTGTGCTCCACATTTGCCATTGTGAGAATCATTAGACAGAGATATGTCTCATTAGACTCATTATCTCTTTCCGTTTACCCCATGGTACAACAGAAGTCTGTAATTCTTCTGCTTTGTTGCAATTGATCCATAGGCCACTGCAATGATTCAGAATGATTTTTCAGACAAACACAGCAGTTTTTGTCTTCTATATACTTTTTCTATTTCGTAATGTGTTCAACTACTAGTTGTTCACCCTGAACTGGAGTGAATGTTGGAAGACTTCGCCTGCCCTGATAGCTCTACTTCCAGGGTATAAAGAGAAAAGTTCCTCCCAGAACCTCTCTCTTCCTCTGTCTAAACATGTTGTCTTCCATTTTATATGGACTGCATGCTTTAGACACACTGTGTTGTGGAGTGTTTTTTGGCCTACTTTGAAGTGAAGCTAAAGATGTAAGAACTGCCTCTACTTCCTTAGTTTTCAGATGTTATTTACTCTTTATGCCCATTCTGCTATCAAACCTCCGGAGGCATTAAGCGATCTTTTCTTATTATATTTTTTATGTAGGTTTAAATAGTGTTGAAATTGTTCAGTACCTAGAGACCATTTTAGTGACTGGCATGGCATCGCAGAAGGAAGCTCAGGATGTTCTCCTATTATCTTTTCACCTTTTCAGTAAGGTGCTGAGTTTGGAGAGCCAGGGGGTACAGTGTACCTGGAGCACCTACCTCTCTCATTACATCTACACCGAATAGTGTAGATGTCAGTGTTTTCTGGTTGTTTTATTTTGGTGCTGCGCCCAGGGCAATGGTGGCCTCCTATCATACTTTGCTAGCCATAGCAGCATTCCCCTCACTGCAAAGTTTCTCCTAAGTAGGAGGGAACCATTGGCACTACTGTCATGCCACTCCAATTTAAGATAACCACCAACCAGAGGCAGTATTCATCTGCATAGCTCTCTTAACTGATAGGAACGACAATTGTTGTTTTTTCAATTCTAGCAACTTTTCTATTTCAAATTCATTACATGACTTAATGCTTTGGAGCAGAATATGTCCATGATCTCACCTTCTTTCAATGTGGAATCAGCTATATGATTACGAACTGGGTAAGTCTCGCAAAAAAATATTTTTATAATAAAATAAGTTTTGTATATACTTAACCTAGTACAGTGGACCCCCCCAGTATTCGCGTTCTCCGGATTCGCAGACTCACACATTCGCAGATTTCTCTCGGGAACGTTTCCCCGCATTATTCGCGGAAAATTTGCACATTCGCAGTATTTTTCTATGAGAAATATCCACAAATTCCTGGTTTTTTTATCAGTTTCATCATAAAATGCACTTTTTGTGATAAATCTAATAAAAAAACCAAGTATGAAAATTTTTAGTGGGTTTTTCTTGAGTTTTAACTAACAAAATAGGCTGTTTCTAGCATTTTTATAGGGGTTCCAAACATTCGCGGGTTCTAACTATTCACCGGGGGTTCTGATACGCATCCTCCGCAAATACAGGGGGACCACTGTAATTATATGGTTGGAGCCCACCCGCCTCCCCTGTGATGCATTATTCATAAAACAGAATGAAATGCCTAACTAAGTCGTTCCTTGTATTACCATTGGGGGATGGTACTGATACCTACAGTGAGTGAAATTTGAATTAGGCGCCAATACGTGAAAACTAATGGCTACTTAACGACAGGGTGAGTTTATACAAAACCTTATTTTATCATAAAAATATCACATGTATTAAAAGAAGACTTTACCATCACTTTTTTGGTGAATAGTTTATGTTTTTGGTAAACAGTTAGTGCAAAGACCAATGCATAATATAAAAGGAATTTATTTTTTTCAGAATCCACTCAGGATCTGCCCTAGGAAAGGAGCTCAGCCGTCTGCTACGGCTCCCTGCAGACAACTACAACAATCTCCTCACAGTCTTGCAGCTGCAGTACTACACTCCCCTTTTAGGTCTTTTAGATTATAGTGGAAGAAAAATACTCAGTACCTACCTTGTCACTAATGCAGTAGAAAATGAGACTGAGATTCCTACACAAGAGCAGGTATGAAAGTGTATTTTGAAAAAAGGTTTAATTATGCTGTATAGGGGTAAATACTTTGGTAAATCTCTCAAGCTTGGTAATTGTAGTATAGTAAATTTTTGTACTGGAGAGGATTTGAAATTGTAGAACCAAGTTTGTGTGACATAAACCAATTTTTTTATACAAACTCATCAGTCTATGAGAAACCTTCATTTGTGGTTGGAATGGCTTAAAAACTTGCCTTCTGAAGTCTTGAAGACAAAAATCAGAAAAGCTAAGCGATGTCATTCATGTGGATTTGTAAACCATTGGATGATTGTAACTGCCTAGTTCATTCTGTGCCATAGATTAGATTTTTCACAAGAAGATAGAGATGGGAGTTGAGAAGTTCAATATAGGATTGATGGGTTTGTTATTAAAACTTTATTTGATCATATCAGTCATCAGTCATATTAAACTTGATCATATCAGTAATACTGAACTCAGATTACTAACAGGTGAGAAATGGAAGTGTCCAGAATTTCCAAAAGACTGATGATTTCAGTTGATTACTGTATCCAAGGAATTTACTTGGCTACTGAGAGTCGTTGAACATCCCGAAAATAAGGCAGATAGTTTGAACATTTTCATATCACACCATAGGCACAGATATGAGCTAACAATTCAGTTAAGATGTACAGTAGAGCCCAGTCCTTAACCTTACTAGAACTCAAAATATTTGCATTTCAACACTAAATTTCAAGTAAATTTTGCATCAGAGCTCAAACAAAAACCCAGAATCCAACCCAATGAATTAGGATTTTTGTAAACAAAAGTGGTTCAATCAGCGCTGCTAGTTGGCGTTGTTTCTGAACTCCACTTGCTTTGCTGCTATTGTTTTGAGCAAGTAGTACATGCTTGTTCAGGTATTTCCTTAGTTTTTGTTCTTTCTATAGTGTACTAAGTCATTGGTCCCAAGACAGCCATTACAGACAAGCAGAAGAGGAAAGTGGTAAGAACCACAATTAAACTTACTATAAAAGAGGCATTCATGTGACATTAAAGTCCTGCCGAGATTTTCAATGATATTCTAACCCTTGAAGTGTCGATAGTTGTGTCAATAGTTAACTAACGTCACAACTATCGACACTAAACAAAACGTCTGTAATATTGGTAAAAACAGTAGGTTATTCAAGGTAATCACTAACGATACAACTTTTGATACTGTGAACAAAGTAACTGTAATTACAGTAATTACTGTGGATAGTTACCATAAGTAGACGTTAGGATGAGCGATCTCTCACTTTGTTACATAGCTTTTAGAAGAGATGTAATTTGGAGATACTTTGTTGTAAATTAACACAGTTGGGTTTAAAACTTGCACAATACTTGATTGTATGATTGTTAAGTGTGATTTCACCAGTTCTGGACATCAGTTTTGCCTGCTCTGTTATTTTTTTTTATTTACAGCAAATGACGTCGACAATCAGCTGTTTCTCGATTCATTTGTTTGTCATTAGAGGTTTACAATCACTTCATCCTTTGGAGAGAGATAGAGAGACTGTTGCCTTGGTTAGGTTGTTACATTGATAGATATCCATTAGCTAAAGTCGAATAATAATTGTGTACATAGTGAGAATGATCGTTTTAATAAAACTCGTTTTACTGTATCTATTCATATTGCATGTATTTTTACCATACAGTGGGCCCCAGTGTTCATGCTCTCCTGATTCACAGATTTCTCTCTGGACCATATCTACTCATTATTTGCAGGAAATTGACCTATTTGTGGATTTTTTTTTTTTACGATAACTACCGTATATTTCCACGTATAAGATGACCTTTAGATAAGACGAAGTAAAAAATCATGGCAAATTTTCATTAATTTATCTCTGAGGAAATTGATTTGCAAAAATTAAACAGTACAACTACATTTATATTAATGATAACTTAAATAAAGGTTGTTTTGCTTGTTGTATCCAATTACAGTATATATTGCTATTATCATATTGTTACTGTATTACAGATAAACATCATCATTTACATCATTTGCATTTGCTATTGTTTACATTCTCAAAATCTCGGCTGATTTGAGTATTATTGATATCTTCATAGCCATTATTTGGTAGAAGAGCTATAATTTGGAAATACCTTTTATCGTAAATTAACAAAGTTTTGTTGAAAACGTGCACATATTACATTTTGTATAAGCAATTTTTCCAGTTCCGAACATCACTTAACCTCCTGGCTGTGATTCGTTTTATTCAGCCATGGCTATAGCCTGAAGCTTTAATTTATTAGTATTCTTTCTTGAGATCTCCATTGCATGAGGGATGAACAAAAATGTATTTTATATTTACTTTTGAAAGCCACCATTGAGAATCGGCAGGGTTTAACAACTTGACAATTTTAATGGAGCTCTTTAAAACGTTCGATAGGTACGGTAAATGACGTTAGCAATCAGCTGTTTCTCAATTCGGTTGTGTATGTCATACGTTTACAATAATTGCTTCATCCAGAATTCTAAAAACTGGAATTTTTTACTGGAGGAGTATCAGTAGTATTGCCTTGGTTAGGTTGTTACACTGATAGATATCCACTTGCAAAAGTCGAATAATAGTTGTATTGAGAATAATGATAATTTTAATCAAACTTGTTTTACTGTAATCATATTGCATGTATTATCGTATTACAATATATGAACAGAGCGATGATGTGTTATGTGCATTCTAGTTTTGTTTACAGTCTTAAAATTATCAGCTGATTGCATTTTACCGACATCATCACTGTCTTTAGTTGCCGAATGGAACTTAATTCAGGGGTACATTCCTTTCGTAAATTATCAAAGGTGGGTTTAACAAAGCAGATTCTATATCATGTTTTTCATACTGACATTGACTAAAAGGGAAACCATTGTTGTTCATATGCGAACAAACCTTCGGTCTTAACAGTAGGATAATTTCTAGTTCCTAGCTGGCTCTGGTTAAAAAAACAGATGAAAGCAAGGACTCTTGTGATATCTGGCAATGCATGCGTAGATTGGGTGAAGAGTGGTCAAGGACCACTCACCTACACCACCGCATCAGTCTTTTCTTTAACTGCCTGGGCGAGAGTCGTGGTTAACCGCTCTTGGCCTTTACCTGGTTCATTGCCCGTTTCGCTTGTGTTTAGTGTGTGTGTGTGTGTGTGTGTGTTTGGTTGCTATTATGGCTTCTTCTGCTCCTTCTCAGCCTCGTCGATGTGTTTGTCCCGGAACTCCAGGTTTTCCGTGTTCTAGTTTTTGGCTTTGGCGGCGACTGATCCCCACATCACGTGTAGCAGGTGCCGTTCTAATTTTTGTACTATTAACGAATCCTTGCATGGAATGCCAGGCATGGCCTAAAGAGCAGTGGAAGTCTTTTTATAGCAAAAGAGAGCATCGTAGGGTTTCAACTCTTCCTTCATGGGAAGTTTCTTTGCCTCTTCCCAATGCTTTGTCTCCTGCAGTATTTGCCCCCCTATTGTAGCGTGTTCCTGTGTCTCCTTCCTTTTCTCCCATTGATTCGTCGCTGGAAGTATCGGGAGGCCACCAGGCTGATTTTTGTAATGTTGCCCCTTCTTCTTCGGGAGTTAATTTGATTCCCGGGAAAGAGAGGCTTTTTCATCATTCTTGTTTATTCTAGAGTTGGAGGCGTCTCCAAGATGGCGGCGATATGGAAGGCGCTCGAGCTAGGTGGTCCCCTGTCCTTGGAGGGGTTGCTAGCGCACTTTATGGAGGCTTGCTACCCCCCTCCTCAGGCTGGCCAGGCCATCCCCCCTCCTCCCGGCTTCGTTTTCGTGGGTAGCCAAGGTCAGCCATCTTGTATTGCTCCGCCAGTGGCTGCTGCCACTTCTTCGAGTCTGAGGGAAGCCGTGGCGTCGGCCCCGTTGATGACGTCACGGGATCCATCATTGAGTATTCCTCCGCCAGTGGCGTCTGATTCTTCTTCACACCAAGGGGAAGCTGCGGCGTCATCACCAATTATGTCGTCGCTCCCATCTATGACGTCACTCCCAGTCTCCATCTGAGCATTGCCTCTCTCTGCCGTGACGTCATCCCTGCCGCCCAGTTCGCCACTCTCCCTTCCATGTCATTGGAGCCTCCTCTTGCAGATCAGTCTGAGGTTCTATGCCAGGCAGTGCTTAAGAGGTTGTTTTGGATGATAAGTTGGCTGCCTTGTCGGTTGGGAGGACTGGAAGGAAAAGTGTTGTTTCGTCCCTGCCTCCTGCGAAGAGATCGTATAAGAAACTAGTGCTGGCTTCTTGTCCCTCTTGCCCCTCTACGCCACGTTGGCATATCAAGCGTTGGAAGGCTAAGGCTAAGGACTTTTTTTTTTTTTTGTGTTTCGGAGAGTGTTAGTGTATCTTTCCTTGTGCAATCTGCAGTGGCTGTGCAAAAAACGGTCAAAGCTAACGAGTTACTTTTTTGTTGTTGTATTGCACACTAAATTGCAATCATTTTGATATATAATGCATAGTAAAACAATAAAAGCAACACCGGAAAAATATTATCACAAAATGATCTACGAATTCGTAACGCACGGACGTAAAAAAATGTTATTTTCAAAAATTCACCATAATTCTAAATATTGTTTTAGAGACTTCCAATTTGTTTCAAAATTAAGACAAATGATTGAATATTATGATACTGTAAGAGTTTTAGATTAGAATTGCAGATTTCGACCATTTTGGACGAGTTAAATTTGACCGAATGTCGAAATTTTTATATATATATTTTTTTATATGCATATATTTCGGAGATGGAGAAAGATACAACCTTTAATTATTTTTTATTGTATTCTTCATGAATTTGCGCACATTTTGATATATGAAACTCTATAAAACAGCTAATATGAAAAGGAGCAAATATTAGGATAATGCGATGTACGTATTTCGGAGACTTGCGGCCGCGAATCGGCGCGCAGAGTGAAGGTAAATATATTTTTAAAAAATTCACCATAAATCACAATATTGTTCTAGAGACTTCAAATTTGTTTCAAAATGAAGAAAAATGACGGAATATTACTAGGCCGTAAGAGTTTTAGCTTACAATTGCGTTTTTCAGCTATTTCGGTAGAGTCAAATTTGACCGAACGTGGTTTTTTTCTATTTATCGTGATTTATATGCAAATATTTCAAAAAAAGAGAGAAGCTACAACCTTCAATCATTTTTAGTTGTATTCTACATAAAATTGCGCACATTTTCATATATAAAACTTTATGTAACAGCTAATTTTAAATGGTGCAAACATTTCGACAATCGCACAAAAAAAAAATTATTTTTTCGGAAGAGTTACCGCGCGGACGTAAGGAAATTTTTTTTTTTATTTCATAAATTCACCATAAATCGAAATATTGTGCTAGAGACTTCCAAGTCATTGCAAAATGAAGGTAAATGATTGAATATTACTAGAATATAAGAGTTTTAGCTTACAATTGTGTTTTACAACCATTTTGGTAGAATCAAAGTTGACCAAAAGTTGAAATTTTTGCACTTAACATTATTTATATGAAAATATTTCGAAACTGATAAAAGCTACAACCATGGGTTGTTTATTGTTGTATTGTGCATGAAATTGCACACATTTCCATATATAAAACTTTATGTAACGGCAAATTTAAAAGGGTGCAAACATTAGGACAATCGCACGAAAAAATTTATCGGAAGAGTTATCGCACGAACGTAAGGAAAAAGTTTTTTCATAAATTCACCATAAATCGAAATATTGTGCTAGAGACGTCCAATTTGTTGCAAAATGAAGGCAAATGATTGAATATTACTATAATATAAGAATTTTAGCTTACAATTGCGTTTATCGACCATTTCGGTAGAGTCAAAGTTGACCAAAGGTTGAAATTTTTGCACTTATCGTTATTTATATCAAAATATTTCAAAACTGATAAAAGCTACAATCATGATTATTTTTTTGTTGTATTTTAAATGAAATTGCGCACATTTTCATATATAATACTTTATGTAAAGGATAATTTAAAATGGTGCAAAAATTATGTCAATGTGACGAAATAATTTTTGAGATGTGTCACTGATACTTTTTAGTGCGATAAGAAAGAAATTCGCGCTTGCGTGCCTGCGTAGCGATTGTAAACAAAACAACGCCTTGATCCGTGAACTCCCAGCATCCCCCAAGGCGCGTGATTCAAAAGTTTTCGGCTGGTAGGCCTATAAGTATTTTTCCGCGAATTTTTAATAAAACTTTTTTGAGCCGACGTATGATACGTCCAATCGGCATACGGGAGACATTTTGATTCGACGTTTAATACGTCCAATCGGCGTAAGGGGGTTAATAAACATACACATGTACCATAGAAATTCTCTCATCTCAGTAAGAGAGAGAGAGAGAGAGAGAGAGAGAGAATTTACATGATCCTGAGATGCGGCAACACACACTCCTCCTCCTAACTTGACGGTTGTTGGACCCCAGCCAACTCAGCTTGGCTACTTGGAGTTCAAAGACAAGACGTGGGATAAAATGCATTTTCTTTCATTCTTACGTAATTCTTTTTATTTATAAATAAAATCTTGCTAATTCACTTTAGTATTTTCTTTAATGAATTCATATTATTGCTGTTTACATTAATATTGATATTTGAAAATTAGTAAATCATCATCCAAAAAACATACATCTCTGTAAGAGAGAGAGAGAGAGAGAGAGAGAGAGAGAGAGAGAGAGAGAGAGAGAGAGAGAGAGAGAGAGAGAGAGAGAGAGAGATTATCGTAGTATTTGTAAAATACTTTCACATATGATTTTTGTAATTACAGTTATTATTATTATTATAATTATTATTATTATTATTATCATATGAAAATATTCATAAACATATTATACATACGTGTACCATAAAAATCTCTTATCTCGGTAGAGAGAGAGAGAGAGAGAGAGAGAGAGAGAGAGCTGGAGTTCGAAAGAAAGATGCGCGAAGACTCGGATTTCCTTCATTCTTACATAATTTTTAAAATTTATAAACTAAAATCTTACTAATTCACTGTAGTATTTTCTTTAATGAAGTGATTGCTCTTTACATTAATATTAATATTTGAAAATTAGTAAATCATTTATCATACAAAATGCATACATCTCTGTAATAGAGAGAGAGAATTATTAGTTATGTGATATCATTTAATCTTATTAAACTTACTAATACAGTTTTGATCAGTATTAATATTTTAAAATTAGTAAATCATTTTTGTATCATAAAAATGTATTTAGGCATGAAAATAACATCAAAATACACTAATTAGTGATTATTTATTGTCGGAAAATCCACTGAATAGGCGAATTCACCGCAAATAATGGGTAGATATGGTCCAGAGAAAAATCCATGAATCAGTGAGTCGGCGAATCCGGAGAACACGAATACGGGGGGGCCCCACTGTATTACCTTTACTATCAGTTTACTTCATAATGTGAATCTTCAGGTTAAGCTATACCACCGAGGCTGAGGGTGAAAAATACAAATTGATTAAAGATTTGTCATGTTTGATTTTTAGAATTGTGGTCTAAGATGACTCCCAATTTATAGGGATGAATTTTAGGATTTAAAGGTAGTCTTATATGCGGAAATATACAATAATCACTAATTAGTGTATTTTGATGTTATTTTCATGACTAAATATATTTTCATGATACAAAAATGAGTTACTATTTTTCAAATAATAATAATTATTAAGACTGTATTAGTACGTTTAATAAAATTAAATGATATCACATAAAAATAATTTCTCTCTCTTCCAGAGATGTATGTTTTTTGTATGATAAATAAATTATTTACTAATTTTCAAATATTAATATTAATGCAAACAGCAATCAATTCATTAAAGAAAATACTATAGTGAATCAGTAAGATTTTAGTTCATAAATTAAAAAAATATGTAAGAATGAAGGTAATCCCAGACTCCAGGTACTAAGGTGAGGCAGCTAAGGTCCACACCCGTCAAATATATCAAGTAATGTGACAGGAGGGGAGGGAGTGTGTTGTGTGCTGCCCCCCCCCCCCCCCCCCCCCACCATCTCTCTCTCTCTCTCTCTCTCTCTCTCTCTCTCTCTCTCTCTCTCTCTCTATAATGAGATGAGAGAATTTTTATGGCACATGCAGTATGTATAATATGTTGGTAATATTTTTCAAATAATAAAATAATAACACAGTGTTCCCCCGTATTCGCGGGGGATGTGTACCAGACACCCCCATGAATAGTTAAAACCCGCAAATAGTCAGAACCACCAAAAAAATGCTTACAACGGCCTATCTTGAAAGTTCAGATACCAAATGTATACCTTCAATAACATCCTACTTCAAATATACCTAAAATTACCAACCTATTGCTGTATTAATCTTTGAGGTTGTATTATTAATATCATTTCAAGGTCATCTTAAACATTTTACCATTAAAAATATATACCTACAGCCATTAACACAGAGAGAGAGAGAGAGAGAGAGAGAGAGAGAGAGAGAGAGAGAGAGAGAGAGAGAGAGAGAGAGAGAGACCATTGAATGGCAACATCATATATCTGACCATCAAGAGTGAAATTATGAATTATTTCTTAGAGAGAGAGAGAGAGAGAGAGAGAGAGAGAGAGAGAGAGAGAGAGAGAGAGAGAGAGAATAACTCCTAGACTCCGACTTCTTCTCCTCCACAATTCATATATCAAGCTGTCATTTACTCCCCGCCCTCCTTCCTCCAAGTGGATAAAAAAACTGGGAATCGCCATTTTTTACTAATCTTATTAATATTTGAAAATTAGTTATAAGGTAAATCATTTATTTAAACCACAAAACAAATAAACATACGTAAGTAGAGAGAGAGAGAGAGAGAGAGAGGAGAGAGAGGAGAAAGGGGGAGAGAGAGAGCCGGAGAGAGGGAGAAGAGACTGAGGGAGAAGAGAGAGAGAGAGAAATGTTATTGTTATTGTTGAATCTCATTACACTTAATATTATTTGAAAACCAGTTTGAAAAAGAATCTAAAAAATTTTTTCAATTTATTAATGCGTAGATAAGAAGAGCTTAAAATCTTAGGTGCCTGGTCCTCTAAAGTTAGTGTTGAATGCTTTATTGGATTTGAAGACTGGGATGACAAGTGGGGTTGCTTATATTCCTGAGTACCATCTGTCTGGTTCTTGGTTACAAAACTGGAAACAAATGTTACGGATGCTGATGACCAACCCCAGGTATTAATGATGGTGCCAGATAGAACATTCATCTCACTTTCACACTTTAAAAATGCAAAAACTAACAGGGAAAACAGTCTTCACAATAAGGTACACTATAAAAGCCTTTCACATTGTTTTTTAAGGAGCCCTGTGTAAAGGTCCTCAGATTTCCTTAGTTGGTCATCTCGGTGCCTGGAAGTTCTAGATTACCCTAGGGAGAAATCCACTCTGTAACACTTGATTGCCGATAACAACTATTCAGGAGGCACAGGTAAATGAGGAAGTTCACAGAAGCAAAAATAGTCAGTAAGTAGATTAATGCCCCTCTCATTACACCAACTCAAGATTCTAAAAAAAAAACTATGGCTGATGCTGTGACTTATGAAAAGTATCGAGCAATTGGGACTCACATGGTAACTGCCAGATGGGAAGGCACAAATCACTTAGTTTGTTCATGTGCGGAACAAACCTTCGGTCTTAATAATAGAATAATTCTTCTAGCACCAGCTGGAAATTGGTTTTTTGTCATTTTGCATGGAAGCTTAAGTGCAGCTGCTTCTGGAGTAGCTGAGACAGGTATCCTTGATGATCCACCAGCACAAGACAAAAGTCCATATAGTACCAGGCTTGCTGGGCTGTAGAAACAAAATAAGTATCATCCTAGAATAACCAGAGGCTTTTTAGTTTCACTAGGACTTGGCTGTTGAGAAAAACTTAATTATACTGCTAATCACCAAACCTAATGTAAAAAATCAGAATTACTGTTTACACATATTCCAGAACAAGAAAACACCAAAATTTGGTAATAAGGGAAGATGCACAAGAAGCTGCAAAACAAGAAGCTGTAATGAAAAAGGAATGAAAATAGTGACATGAAAAGAAAATGAAGAACTACAGTAAATATAAAATTAACATATTGAATCTAAAGTGTGAGTGAACGATGGCTCTATATTATTGAGGGTTTGGTAGTTTTAATTTTAAATACGAATATATGTAGTACTGATATTAACATTGAATGTGAATTTTCCTTAGGTTGATGCTGTGCTTTCCATGATAGCATCATTAATTTGTGACCAGTCAGATCAACCCCTTGTTGAACCAGATCCTGAGGACTTGGCTGAAGAGCAAGGCCTACTTGCAAGGTAAGGGACAATATGAATTTGTTTCTGGCATTATAATTTGGGTAAATTAATTATATATATTTCCATATGGTTTTGAAAATAGTAAATGATAAATGATTGACTTTTTTTCTTATTTTATCATTAACCCTTACTGGATGGGTAAAAAAATCAATATGCCGCTCCCCAGGCTGGGTAAATTTGGGGTCGACCAATTTATGAAAAAAGTACATCAATGGAAAGAGGAAGATATGCAAATGCACATGGTTTAAGAAAAATTTTTTTAAAATATTTTCCCTACCTTCCATGAGAAGTTGACAGTGACTATTTACAACAATTTGTGGGCCTCTTCTACAAGATAGTCATAAATTTTACCAACTTATATGTTTTTTCTAATAAATAATTTTATTTTATTTTGTAGGATTATAATTACAGCTCACACAATATCAAAATAGATAAGGAATAAAATCGGTAACAAATTCTTGGCATAGATGTTGAGAAATATATACGTAAATTTACCGAGAAATATTTACGTAAATTTACCGAGAACAAAGATTCAGTACCTTTTTGTATATTTTTACATGTTTTTCTAAGATTTCTTTGCACTTTTCTTTGTAAAATTACATTTACAACTCACATACTATTGTAAAACTAAGAAACAAAAACCAACAGCAAAACCCCCCTTGGTATATTTATGAGCAAATTTACAAAAAGACTTCATGTGAGATAGAGATGCAATACATTCTCCCTTCAAGTCAGAAGCAGAACTAAAGTCCTGAGATGCCAGACTCGATTTTAGCTAGTGTAAAAGTTGCCAGTAGTGAATTTATCGGCTGTAGAAGTATTGGCATCTCTTTACCGCCCGATTCTTTCCAAACTAATGGTGCTTAGTATTGCTTCTCTACAGGATCAATCCGTCCACCATCACAGGCCTGTTATTACTAGTACTCCTGAGCAACTATCTGTCCATTAAGGGTTAACTATGTAGATGCATTAGTAGACTGTGTGTGTATACTATTTGGTTTATTGAACTTTCTTCAGATGATATTTTAGTTATTACGTCTTGAAGAATGCATCTGTGGAATTAATTGATAATTTGTATGAGTTGTGTATGTCAGTTATACCCTAGTCTGGGTGGTAGATATTTTTCCAAGCTAAGGGATTATGTATTTGAATTTCACAGATTCTTGCATCTGTTCAAATCAACAAATAGTGATCAACAGTATCTGATTCTGACAACTGCACGAAAACACCTTGGAGCTGGAGGTAACAAAAGAGTGGTATACACTTTGCCACCCCTTGTGTTCCAAGCATATCAGCTAGCTTTCAAGTATTATAAAGAAAGAGAAGAGGTAAGAAGTTTATAATTATTTTAATAAAAGTAGCAAATCTGGAAGGTATTCCAGAGTGAAAAGGTTATGCATTTCCAGTAAAGTTGGTGATTGTGCATTTTGAAGGGAATGCAACAGGAAAAAGTTTAGGATAATTGCCTTCCAACTGTCATTAATATGTTCCAATAACTGAACTTTACAGCACCCAGATTTAAGTCAAAATTATTTTCTGTCAA
The DNA here is from genome assembly GCF_015104395.2 of Macrobrachium nipponense. NCBI lineage: Eukaryota > Metazoa > Arthropoda > Malacostraca > Decapoda > Palaemonidae > Macrobrachium > Macrobrachium nipponense. The sequence continues at coordinate 34,361,579 of NC_061108.1, forward strand.
GTGGCAACTGTTACAATGCATGTAGGTGCTGCAGCCATTATGTACAATATGGTGGCATTCATGGCCACATTATTAAAATTTGTCACTGAAGTAATTTATGTGATCCAATGCATGCTATACAATGTTTTCACACTAGACTGTTACTTCTAATACTGAGCATTTGCATTACCACTACAGAGTTTATCATTAAATGTACCATACCAAGGAACTTCAACAATTGTGAAACATTGCTGTAGGTATATATATACCATTAGGTTTTTTAAGAAAACTTCCCACCACTCCCAAAGCAGCATAATGGCAAAAAAAGTTATACATTTTATATAGTGTCTTTCCTACTTTCCGAATAATTCATACTATATATCATTGTAAGGCTAAACTTCCATACATGCTTTATGTATTATTTGTTTCCAGGATGATAAATGGAGCAAGAAAGTCCACAAAATATTCCAGTTCAGCCATCAGACAATAACTGCTTTGGTGAAAGCTGAATATGCTGAACTACCACTGAGGCTCTTTTTACAAGGAGCATTAGCCATTGATAAAATAGATTTTGAAAACCATGAAACTGTTGCATACGAATTTATGTCTCAGGTACAGTGATTGAGTTGTTTATCATGAATTATTTTTTGTATGTGTAGAATACTTAGGGTTTGCTTACTCTTGTAAACAGTGCTGATACTTTTAAGTATTTACTGCAGATTTCTGTTTTATTGATGCAAATTAAAATGTAGATTAGTCAGCAGAGTGTAAGGTCAAAATTACATATATTTTCTGACTTTCAGATATTGATCTTTTAATTTTTTTATAAAATATTTGTTTGATCTTTATTGCTGAAGACTAAGTACTAAATTTCCTTTTCAGGCATTTTCTCTGTATGAGGATGAAATAAGTGACAGTAAAGCACAACTGGCAGCCATGACACTCATCATGGGAACATTCCAGCAGACTACTTGTTTTACTGAAGAGAATCATGAACCATTACGAACTCAGTGTGCATTAGCAGCATCAAAACTCTTAAAGAAGCCAGATCAAGCCAGAGGGGTCACTATCTGCTCTCACTTGTTTTGGTCAGCCCGTTCTGAAGCTACTAACAAAGAAGAAGTAAGTACAAATTGATGTTCTCAGTTAAAGAAAGCCATCATAACAAAATCTAGATTGCTGTGTGCTTTCAACACAGTTTTGTTAAAGACAGAGTATAATTTATTTATTGACTAATATTGCCAAGGCTAGGTAGATCATTTTATTACACAAGCTTATATTCCTTTCTTAGTGTATTTTAGATTATTTGTCTTTTTTTTTATACCTTTTATTTATATACCTAGTTTCAGCGAGCAAGTCCAGTTACGTATTGCATTGTGTCATTAATTTCAGTTTGATAAGGTTATCTGCTGCAAAAATATCTATTATTATATGGACCAGCTGGAGTATGCTGCATACAGTACCATATAAAATCTGTCTTGAAACTGCTGTTAGTATGCATATTCTGACAAAGCACTGTGTGTTGAAACAAAGTCCTAGTTTGTTCTATGGGAGAATTATAAGGCAGCTGATATGGAAAAAAAGTTGTAACCGTGAAATAACTATCTGATGCATAAAAGTTTGTTCATATGGAACAGGTTTAAGTTTATTCACTGATTATTCATGCTACATTAAACTTTGAAGTTAGTGTTGGATTACACCTGGGTCGGCATTAAGCCCATTTTTGTTTGTGCTGGTCATGGATGTGTTGAGTGAAGAGATCAGGAATGAAGTGATGTGGTAGTTGTTGTATGCTGATGATCTGGTGATTACTGCTGAAGATGAGGAGAACCTACAGAGAAGGGTTGAAGAGTGGCAGGAGTCTTTAGAGAGGCTGGCTTAAAGGTAAATGTGAATAAAACAGGTTTTGGTGAGCAGTAGAGAAGATAGAGACAGAATAGTAATACAAGAAAGAAGAGGCTTGATTATAAAACAGAGGGAAAAGTTTAAATAATTAGGATCTACTTTAAGTCAAGAGGCAGGATGTGAGGCTGAATTTGGAAGTAGGATAAAAGCGGCATGGTGGAAGTGGAGAGATGTAGCTGGAGTAGTGTGATAAGAAAATGCCAATCAAGCTAAAAGTCTAGATCTATTGCACAGTGATAGACCAGTGTTAATGTATGGATCGGAAACATGGGCTTTAAGAAGTAAAGATGAAGTAAAGTTTTAGAGAACAGAGATGAGAATGATGAAGGGGATTATGGGAATATTGCTTCTTGAGAGATTAAAAAATGATGGAATAAGAAGAGCAGGCCTAGTTAAGATTTCATAGGTTATAAGAGAGTCACGATTGAGATAGTATGTATGGGCATATGTTAAGGATGCATGATGAGGAGGGTGTGAAGAGGGCTTGGGAAGAACCTGTTAGAGGAAGAAGACCAAGATGGAGACAGAATTAGATGCCGAGATAAAGTGAAGGAAGATATGGTGAGAAAAGGTTTGGTGGAGGATGATACCTTCCATAGAAGGCAGTGGAGAAGGCAGACCAGGGAACTGACCCCTTAATGTAGGTAAAACAGTGGGAAAAGTGAAACTACAGCCAGTGACACATTACAAAAAATAAATTTAAAGAGAGCATTAGATGAACAATATTTAGCTCATCAGTGGTCTGTGTTGATATGCCAGAAGTTTTGGAATTCCCAGAATCTTAAGTTTTATCTTTTCAGATTATAAAATATAGATACGTATACTGTTTATGTATGCATCAACCTCCCTTTATATAGTAATTATTATTGTTATGGGCTATAAGAGCATCATCATGATGGAAAGGTAACTGAATGTATCAATTCACTAATATCTAGATCCATTATTAACCTTGCTTCTACTGTTTTTTCGCTGTCACCTCCCCTTTATAAGCTGGAAACCTACACAGCTGTTGGACTGTGTAAGATGGTGAAAATGAGCTCAGTGAAGACTTTAAAAACCACTGACTGGTTCTGAATGCTATAACTCATACATATTCATAGCATTGTTGTTACCTTTGCCCATATCTGTTTATTTAAATTTTAAATAAAGTCCCCCTCTCCCATTGTTCAAGTAATATACTCTTAATTTGTTATATGAAGTGGTCTATATAGTACTATTTTTCTGCTCTTTTCCTGCTTTGCTGACCTTCTCCAGCCATCATTTTTTGCTCTCCAACACAGTAAAACTTCCAAGATCTGGCCAGGCTAATGGGTTACAAGAACACAGATTTTTTTTAAAGATCTGGCTCTTCTAAAAATTTTAATATAACATAGCTTATTGTTTACAGACTTCTGAGACACTGCACACACTTTGGTTATCTTCCAATAAAAATTATGTGGGTGTTCATTAGCATTAGAAAATAACTCTTGGATTATAGAATAGACATTAAACAGGATAGTATTAAGATTTTTCAGTAATAATAGATTAACAAATCAAAAGATGGAATTTATCTTCATCTATCACTTAATTATCATCCAGGTGCTATATCCCCAAGGACGTCGGCAATCATGGCTCGCCATTGCTTTCTATTTCCGGCTCTCTGCAGCAACTGAGCTGCAGATATTCTTCCTCCAGTCATTCTCACCTATCCATCCATATATTTTTGTGTAGGTCTTCCTCTCGGTCTTCTTCCATTGATTTTACCAGTGAGAGAGAGATGCTTTAGTTCTTGTCTTCTCACTGTGACCCACAAACTGCATTTGTCTACCTCTCACTGAGGCCAAAAGCTCTCTTTCAACGCCTACTCTCTAATACTTCCTCATTAGTTTTCCTTTCTGTCCATGATATTTATAACATCCTTCTTCAAAACCACATTTCTGCAGCCTGTAACCTCTCCTCATCTGCCTTCCTTAAGTTCAAATTTCACAGCCATACAACAATACAAACCAAACAAAACATTTCACAAACCTCCTCCTTAGATTCATAGATATTTTTGAGTTAATAACTAGGTAATTTCTTGATCGTACCAAATGCATCTTTTGCCATGGATATTCTCTTCTTGATCTCTTTTTTGCATTTTCTGTCACTTGTGACAGTGCATCCTAAATAATTAAAACTATCAGTTTGTTTAACTGTTTCAGCATCAATTCTTATACTATTCTTGGGGCTTATTTCATCCCTGGTGATAACCATAACTTCTTCTTTTTTTAATATTTATTGACAGACCTCTTTCTCTGCTTGATTGGTGTAAAGTACTGATTAAATCTTGAAGTTTATCATGGGAGTCAGCAACAAGTGCTGTATCATCAGCATATCTGATATTATTAATAGTGACTCCTCCAACTGTAATTCCTTTCATATCTCTGAGATCTCTCATTATCATTTCACTGTATAAATTGAAGAGATCAGGTGATAATACAGTCCTGTCTTACACCTCCCTTGATGTGCAGAGTCTATGATTCATCATTTTCTACTTTCACTGATGTCTCTTGATTCCAATATAAATTCTTTATCAATCTTAGATCTTTCCCATCGATATTTATCTGTTCCAGCATCCTTATAAGGTCTACATGTCTAACCCGATCAAAAGCCTTTTCATAGTCAACAAAACAAACATATAGATCCTCTTTCACCTCTATTGCTCTCTCCATCAACATTCTCAAAATAAAAATTGCATTTCTTGTCCCTTTATAACTCATAAGACCACATTGTTCATTGCCAATTTCTGGGGGTATCTTATATTTTATTCTGTTCAAAACAATCCTTTATATTATTTGTATGACCTGACTCGTGATACTGATAATCCGGTGTTTATTGCACTCAAGTGTTCCTGGTATTTTTGTCATTGTGATACATGCCGATTTATACATGTGTTGCAGGCTCTCCATCTTTGTATATTCCTTCCGCAATTTCCATCAATATATCAATGATGTATTCTTCCAGAGGTACCAACATCTTTGCTGCTATTCCATCATCACCTGTTGCTTTATTGCTTTTCATTTGTTTTAAAGATGCCTCTATCTCTGATCTAATTATACTTGGTCCCTCTCGGTTGTCATTCAAATCTAGATATTCTACTCTATCGTCATCAAACAATTCTCCAATATATTCCGTCCATCTTTCCAATATTTCTTTTGATTCCATTACTATAGTTCCATCTGCTTTTTATATACCAGTGCTGATGTTTCTCTTCCTTTTAAAAGTAATTTCTTTCACCTTATCGTACTTTCTCTCTTCATCCCTTTTATCCAAACCTTCCACCTCCTCACAAATGTCATCCATCCATTTCTTCTTTGCCTTTGTGCATTCCCTCTTAATAGTTCTATCCAGAGCTCTATATCTATCTTAATTTTTAACTTTTTGTTGCCGTCTTTCATCCATCTTTATCAAGATATCCTCTGTCATCCATTCTCTCCGAGCTCTCCTCTCTGTTGTTGGTATTATTTCATTACCTTCTCTTATTGCATTTTCCATATTTTGCCACTTTTGCTGTGGATGTTGGAGTACTGGGCCTGCCTCCTTAAGCTGGTCATATCTATTTCTTACAATTATATTATATTGTTTCTTCAATTCTTCTGTTTTCAATAATTTCAGTTGCCTCTTTGACTTGGGTGTACTCTTCCTCAGATTTTTCAAATTCACCATCACTGTTGCTACAACTGGTGCATGGTCACTATTACAATCAGCTCCTGGGTAGGTTTCACTTGCTTGGCAGAGTTCCTAAATCTTTTATTGAAGGTTAGAAAGTCTCTTTGGTTTCTAACTCTGTCACCAGGGCTTTTCCATGTCCAGAGATGCCTTGGGTGATGCTTAAACCAAGTGTTTGATATAATCTGTTCTCTCTAAGCACCAGTATACCAATCTGTTTCCTATCTTATTTCTTCTACCTAATCCAAAAGGTCCAACAATATCTGCTGTTCTTCCCTGTCTCACCTTTGCATTGAGGTCACCAATAAGCATAATTACTTCATGCTCCTTGCACTGCTCTCTTGCCTGATTTAACTTTAGATAAAATTGGTCAACACTCTTCATCATGTTCCGATGTAGGTGCATATACTTGTATTATGCATATATTGAATGGTGTGCCTTTTATACCCACCAACAAAACCCTGTCAGATACAGCCCAATAGCTTATCAAACATGGTTTAATAGATTTGTCCATCACACCAAAACCTCTCTTAGCACTCTGGCCTCCCGAGTGTATGAAGGTTCCTTCTGTTGAAGTTGGAGAACATCCCACAACTGGCCATCTAACTTCACTATGCCCTAATACTTGTTGTTTCATTCTTTCCATTTCTTTCTACATTAATTTTCTTTCCAGCCTGATATAATTTTCTAACATTCCAAGTAGCTATCCTTATTTTTCTTGTTTTCTGTTGTTTTTGGGTTGTAAATACTTTTCTTTCATATCTTTTTGGGCAGTATCTGTCACTTAAAGGTGTATATTTCCTACCAAATTTTTGTATTTTTCCAGCTAAGGGATGAAAAGAGGGTTCTAGAGTGCTTGAAGAAGGCTGTTCGCATTGCTAACCAGTGCATGGATCCTTCTGCTCAAATTCAACTGTTTGTGGAGTTATTGAATCACTATATTTATTTTTACGAAAAGGGGAATACACAGGTGAGCTTTGACATTTTAAAGTTTTTATTTATATAGATAAAATTTATGACAATTTATGGCACTTATTTGATAAGACTTTGGCACACGAGTCTCTGAATCTTACTTTAACCAAAGAAACTAAACTTCACAAGACTATTGTGCACAGTAGTTTGATTCCATTGTTGCAGCCATTAATTTGTAACTAGCATGCCTTAATAAAACAATGTAGAATTTCATGTTTTGTTGCTTATAATTGACATTTAGTAAGTTTGATTGTGTGAATCATGAATAACCTGTAATACATTACTGATATGTAAGCTTTTGTTCATGTAATGTTTATTTCATTTTGTCTAGGTTACTGTGGCAATGCTCAATCAGTTGATCAGCAAGGTAAAAGAAGACCTGGCAAACTTAGAGACAACTGAAGAAACTGACCAAATATCGCGGCATTTGACCAACACTTTAACGCATTTAGAGCTTAGGCTACAGGAGCCTTCTGGAGAAGGCCCTAATTATGAGGGCCTACAGCTCTAGATTTTTGTGGCAGCTCCCATAAAGCTATATTTTTTTGGTTTCTTTCACTGTATTTAATCTCAGTCCACAAGCCAAATGTTGTTGCAAATGTTACAGATATATTGTTATATTCCTATGTGTAGTTTTAGTATTGTGTACAGGTGCATTTTTGAGGTGTATCCATTATTGAGTTTTTGTACATATTGGAAATAGAAATAGAGATATTCATGAAGATGGTGCTGTGATGGAGTTTTTTAATGATAGAAATGTCACTGCAGTAGTGTAGTTATCTACAAGTTTAAACGTAATCATTTTAAAGAAATCATTGTTTTATGCTTATTCCATTGGAGTGCCTAGTAGGAAAGTTATTATATTTCGGATATTAGTAGTGTAGCACATTCATTTTCTTGTTCAATTTACTAAAAATGCCTGAAGGTTAGACTGATATTGTTTAGTAAAACTTGCAGCTTTAGAATTGCCCTTGGTGGAATAAGCAAAATTTCTTCAAAATTACCAGTTTAAAATGTCAGACAAATTTTGTCAGTAATGTATTTGAATTCCTTTTGAGAGAATCATCTTGGATCATAAAATACTTTCTCATCCCATTTGACATATTATTTACATGAAACTGTTTTGCTGTAGAGGGGAAATAAGCAGTACATGCCATATTGCGTGTGAAATGAACTACCCACAGTTTTGTGGAGTAATATATTAGTTGTGCACTATAGCAAAAATTGCTGCCTAAAATGTTTTCATTGTTTAATTTAGACTGGTACTGTATTGTACTGTGGGTGATAACTGTTATATGTCATCAGTGATACTAATAAGGCACTGTACTGTATTTGCCTGCTTTATCTGAAACTATGGTCTATGCAAAGCTGTATCTCTTGTATGTGATACCTTGGGGTTTTGAGAAGTGAAAATGGATTTCCAGATCCCCAAGATGTTAGGGTCAAGAAAATGCACCAGTTGCTCATTCCAGAACTTGATACGTATTGTGAAGTTAATTTATAGTCTCAACCATTCTTGCATAAATATATTTTGGAGTAAGCAATTCCTTCTTAATAAATGTAAGTTTATTTGTTCCATAAATTTATAGCACACTTTTGGGTTTCTGTTCCGTTCGAACAGTACTAAGTAAATTATATTTAACACTATTGTTTTATTAACTGTTTAATTAAAAGAAACAAGGATTATATATTTTATAAAAGTTTGGTGATGACTGGCCCCAGTGTTGTGAAAAAGAATTTTACATGAATATTATCCACAAACTTTTCGTTCATACCCTGAACAAACCTTCGGTCTTAACAATAGGATAATCTCCCTGCGCTAGCTGGAAACTGGTTTAAAACAATCAAAGATTGTAAAGCAAGGTATCTGACAGCTGGCAACTCGTGCATATACGAGGTGGAAGCTGGTCACCGACCAGGCATAGAACCCAATGCGTCAGTCTTTCTTTGACAGCCTTGGAGAGTAATTGCTAGCGCTCTCCTCCTATGCCGGTAGCTCTGTTTGCCTGTGATTTCTTTGTTTCAGTGTGTTTGTGTGTGTGCTTTGTTGTTATCATAAAGTCCTCCAATTCTTCTAGGCCTTGTCAACGCATGTACCCAGGCATTCAGGGATTTCCTTGCTCCAGGTTTTTGGCTGCTACCATTACAGATCTCCATAGGATATGCAGTAGGTGCTGATCTAATTTTTATACCATTACTAATCCTTGCCCAGAATGTCATTCTACAGTGAAGAGCATTCTACAGGAAGAGGGAGCATCATAGTATTTCTTCTTGTCCTTCCTGGGAGGATTTTTTGCCTCCTCATTTGGACAGTCTAGCTTTGGCATCCCCTTCTTTCAGAAGCGTTCCCTCTGCGTCAGTTGTACCACTGTCGCCTTCCTTTTCTGCCATTGATTCAGCATCCCCTTCTTTCAGAAGCATTCCCTCTGCATCGGTTGAACCACTGTCACCTTACTTTTCTTCCATTGATTCGTCAGTGTAAGTATTGGGAGTTGCACAGGATGAGATTGTTTAATGTAGCCCCCTCTCCCACTTGATATAATGGTCTTCCTGAGAGGGAGGAGGCTGTGTCTTTTGCTTCCTTTATTTCAGATTCCGAATCAAACAAGATGGCGGCTGTTTGGGCATAGGCCTACGGGGTGCCCCCCTCTTTGGATGGCCTACTCTCACATTTCTTGTCTCTAGTTCCATGCAACATAAAAACACCATACCAACATTTCTTGGCTGCTCGTACTCCCAACTGGCCCCATTATCGGTCCTGCCACCTCTACCTACACTACTTTAGCTCTCATGTGCTGCCTCCTAGCAGGATGCCTTTGTCATCATCGACGCTTACTGGGTCGACCCTTATCGCTCCGCTAGTGAGGCCATTCGAGATGTCATGACATCACTCCCAGCATCCTCTCAGCCTATGACATTGGCTGTAGTGGCGTCACTTCCTCTCGTTGTTGTGACATCATCTCTACCTCTCGCTGAGCCATCAGAGACATTGTTTCAAGCTATGGTCAAGAGTCTGGACTCCGGTTTGTGAGAGAGGTATTCTGCTCTCTCTGGCAAGAAGAGTTGTAGGAGGAGTGATTCTTCCTCTCCCTCTTCTAGCAAGAGATGTCGTATAGGGAGTAAGCTCTCTCCTTCAACTACTCCTGCTTCTTCATCTCCTTGACCTTGAGTCAAACGCTAGAGAGAATTATGTACTGTGTGGTGTCGTGTTCTAAGAGTGAGAGCAGTGCTTCACCGACTTCTCTACATGGTCGTGTCTTTCCCTTACACATATATGTAGATGACCATGAAAGTGAAGGCACTGGCACAGTCTCTCCTGCACCTTCCAAGGATTCTTCTCTCCGCAGTGTTGCGGTTGACAGTTGAGAATGTGAGGCGACTCTGGTCCGCAGCAGTTTCTTTTCCCAGCCCCATTCTTATCCTTATCCTGTTTCGTCCCCTTACTTATAACAACCAAATCGCCTGTGTCACTCGTACTCTCATCCATTTGCTCTTCCACTTTCTTTATCACTCCTGGCCTGTCACAAGACCCAGTAGGTCTACTTCCTACTGCTCCCTCTCCCATGAATCCCTTCATCATCTCCTGCACTGCATTCATCATTAATCTGAATTTTTCGTCCATTTTCTCTTCTGCTCCTTTCACTTCTTTCATTTCCACTTTCGTACTACTTAGAACTCCTCTCATTTCCTCTAACTCGCTCATCAACTCCTCACATTCTACCCTTAACCTTTCATTCTCTGCTTCCAATCGTCCTCTCACTTCTCTCTCCAACCTCAACTCCTCCTTCAATTCTCTCCCTCACTCAACCCATCCATCCTAAATTTTATCACCACTCAATATACACTAGACCAATCGTCCTGCAGCTGCCACACCAGCAGTCACTGTTCAGGCGCCAAAAATTTCTGTGGGGGGATCACAAGCAAAGTAACAAGATCCCCCCCCACTTACTTCGATCGTTCCGACTGACGAACTTTCCCCTCTGCCACACTTTCCTCTTCACGTTACTAAATACACGCAGGACAGTTGGCTTACCGAAATACAGAACACACAAAAACACAAACATAAGTACTCACCTTATACTTGAGATATTCAGGGCTAGATGCAGTGCCGTCCACTGGATACAGTCGTTTGCGACACGACAACCGCTGAATTTTGCTACCCAAGACAGACAAGTACCAAAATCTTACAACTCAAAAAACAACACCCCAATCACTATGCAAACAAATACCAACAGCTTGAAAACAACAGGACAAATCATACAACTCAAAACCAGCACATTATCGCCTCAGTGGCGTGGTTGGTATGGTGTTTGCGTCCCACCTCGGTGGTCGCAGGTTCGATTCTTGGCCATTCCATTGAGGAGAGAGAGATGTGTGTTTCTGGTGATAGAAGTTCACTCTCGACGTGGTTCGGAAGTCACATAAAGCCATTGGTCCCGTTGCTGAATAACTACTGGTTCCATGCAATGTAAAAACACCATACAAACAAACAAAAAACCAGCACAACAAACCACAATCATCAACACTGTCTCCAACAGACAACTCACAAAATCAAGTACAACAAACCTCTTCAGCTCAACAACCACCAGACTGACACATGCACAACAACCATACAATACCAATATCAATCAAGAAAACACCTAATAACAACTGGCTACTTCTGACTGTCTTTACTGACTTACTGACTCCTTATGACTCCCCGTAACAGACTCTTGCCATAGACTGCTTCGGCAACCACTCTAACAGACACTTACACCGCCATCAAACCACTCGTTATCCGTCCACTAATTATGATCTTTCTCTCTCTCTCTCTCTCACTCTTCAGAAAAACACATACGCACTTACATACTATCATACAGGAACACCAAACACGAAACACAACATAACACAATGACAGACTCTCTCTCTCTCTCTCTCTCATGCAACCCTCAAAGATGTTGTCAACTGTAACTACCATTACCACACCTCCATAGAACAGGACCTTAGAATCAGTCTCCTTCAGGAAGTTTGCTTCGGCATCATTCCCTGCCTCACGACTATGCTTGTGTGTCATCTACAGCCTTGTACTTGACTCATTGCACATCCAAGTACGTGATTCTTCCCGTGAACGTGTACGTGGTTTGTCACACGGGTACATACACTGTTTGGATCGAGACCATGTACAGGTTTCGTCGCATGGCCATGTTCCGGACCCCTTGGTTTCAGGATCTTTGGTAGTTAGGGATGCCACACCAACCAGTGGGAGGCATGATGCCCGGCTTCCAAGGGATGCCTCTCTAGTGCTGTTAGGGAAGGATGAGGATCCTTCCAAGCCGCCGCCTTCGCGTCGTCGGTCTCCTTTGCCAGAAGAGGAAGAGAGCCAGGAGTTTCTGTCTTCTTTCTCAGAGGTTGTTGATCTCATTTGTGAGTTCCATAACCTTGGGAGTAGAATGCTGAGTGTCTTGTATGACCCCTATGGGTATAGAGGCATTGTTAGGTCCAAGGCAAAATACGAAGGCATTGTGAGGTCCAAGGCAAAATACGAAGGCATTGTTTGAGCTTCCCATCAGATCATGCTCAGTCTATCTTGCAGTGTGTTAATGCCTTGGTTTCGGACCAAGATGGCTCTGCTATCCAATAGGTCCTTAAAGTTCCTTCTCATAACCACCTTGCAAAAGTTTAATGACTGGATTTCAAGCTCACTGAAAGTTAATCCCCATATGTAAAGACCGAGGGTTTGTATTTAAGTAGGAACAAACATGTGGATACTACACAATGCACTAGGTCACACAAAGGAGGGCATCCATGTGGCTGGGTCTCACTGAGGAAAAAGCACTGAAATGCATACCTCCAGCACAAAAGCAACTATACACTGCACAGATCTAAAGTGCATGGGCTACTGGAGGCAGCTAAAGCATTGGAAGGGTAAGGTAAGATGCTGTGGTGAAAACAAACAAAGGGCACCAACACATGACTCACACATTATCAAATCTCAGCTATGCAAGCCGAAATGTCAACCAACAACTATATACATCTATATGGCTGTGAGCAAAATGAATGAAGATGATCAGAGGATAATTTCCCCAATGGGCATTTGTTTTTACAAGTCAGCTGAGTGCCAATGTAACATGGCGGCGAGTACTCCGACTATGAAAGCATAATTTGTATTCCCGTTGAAACAATATTTTTTATATTAAGGGTATTTATATTATAAGGAGTTTGAAGGTTGAAATGATGAGGCTAGTGGCTAAGTTCTTTATTTTTCCTTTTATAATTTTTGTAGTGAATGCTATCCTTGTAATGCAAATTAACATAGTGAATGAAGTTCAAAAGAACTGTACTGAACTGTTTTACATAGCGAAGGTAAAGCCTTTCAATTACATGGCTTATTGTTTATTGTGGAATTTATTACATCGATTTATATACATTAAAAGCCTTAATATTCCTGTTAAATAAACAATGTTGCCTAGTGACCAAACTTGAAAATTACCTTGAAATACTTCTACACGATTTCACGAGTGTATTATTTACTCTGCAAAATACTTCTAACACAGATCACATCAGCAGATAAACTGGCCTTTAACTGCAGTCATGGATGGTAATGTAAGACTTGCCTGACTCTGGTGTCCATTACGAGATTTGCAAGCTCTTTTGGAAATTTAAGTTTAATAATGAAATGACAATTTTTTTAAGTACTACGTAATTTTTATTTTTTCTAACATACATCCCTGAGGTCTTTACATATGGGATTTACTTTCAGCTCAAGTTGGAGCCAGCCATTTAACTTGAAACAAAGTGGATAATGGTAGTTGGCTAACAACAGAAGGGGAGGAATCCCTCCAATCCAGATGGTATTTATTCATTTTACCTTTACACCCACGAAACAGAATGAAGGGCGCCAGAGGTGGGCCATTATGTAAAGACCTCAGGTTTGTATGTTAGGAAAAATAAAAACTATTTTTATTTCTTCCTGTACTTACGAACAACCTCCTGAACCCAGGCCTGAGGTGCCTTGTCCTTCTTAAGTACTCTCTCATTACTCTGTCATTATCTACGAAATGTGCCAGAGAAGGTATGGAAAAGGAGTCAAATCTACCGTCCACTATTGAAGGGTTTAACTGACCAGTATTTCCGAATCTAAGACATATGAATATCATAGAGTCAGACTTCTGGGTTTTACACATAGTCATAGTTCATTGCGTCCAAGGAAGATAAGATCTGTTCTCCTAACAAACCAATTCATCCACTCATGTAGGTTTGTTATCATTCCTCTCCCCCTTGCTAAAGAGAGGAATGTCCTGCTACTGATAGGTATCTTATTGATACTAAACCTAACAGCCACTTGCTGAGGACAATAAAGCTGGAGATAACCAATGGGTCTGTTCATAGTCAATCGCTCTCTCCCCTTGCTAGAGAGGGTGTAGGAGTTGCATCTATTAATCTAAAAAGGGCTAGATTATATATGGGATACTCGGTCATCTAGAACACCTAAATGCACACCCCTCCAGTGCATGACAGTTTGCTGACTGTCCCTTAGAAGGGTATCAAAAAGAAGGTAAGAGGCCAGTCAGACACACACCACCTCTCTGCAACCATACACCTTAGGCGAGATGCTACCTGTCCTTGAGAGCTGGGTGATCTACTGACACCAAAGAACCCAAGAAAAAGGATGCAAAGGATCTATGGGGCAACATCAAGAAGGTAAAAAGGAGGCAAATGCAGTCTATTGTGAAGCATTCCCATCCTTAGTACCTGTCTGACAGGTTCTTCCTGAATGCTAGGGGTAGACCAATGGCCCTGACCTTAAATCTTGGCTAGAATATACTGTTGTCCACCATGTCAGCTGTGGAATACGTCCATTTAATCATACATCAAGTCAAAAGAAATGAAGCTCCTAGACACTGCTTGGCTGAGTCAGAATCAAAGACAGGTTGTTGGCACTAGTTTGGAGGTGAACTCTTAAGTGATAATGCAAAATGCCTTCAGGTACTTGGTAGACTTTAGGGTCCTTAGAAATGGAATGTTCATACACTGTTGATCTCCTGATGAATCAGGCAGAACGACAGGCAGTCGTAAGCCCAAGACTTGAATCATGGATGCGAAAGATGTCTCCTAGGTACCAACAGCATCTGAAGTTATTAGGAGGTCACCTATCCAAGTACTGACTGGCCCCAACATTTCTAACATGGATGCAAAAGATGACTCCTAGATGTCAACAGCATCCCGTGTTCCCAGGGGGTCAGCTGCCCATGTAGTGATCAGACCCAATCATTACTAAACTTTGCTGATTGGACAAAAGCGATTTTTTCAGTGGTATGGTTGATGGCTGTTATGCCCACAGTCTATAAAGGCAGAGCTGAGCTGAACAGTAACAGCTTTGGTGTGTTGAGATTGAAGGACTAACATGACCGTCTTCCTGTATCAAACAATTTTAGAAATTTAGAAGTGTCAAGGCAATTGTTGCTAATACCAACCCTAGTGAATGAACTTAGTCTGTCATACATCCATCATCCTGGAATGTGTCTGGTTGACTGCTGTGCTAAGTGTGCTAAATATTCTTATATATCAGTTGAGGAAGAATTATGGTAACCGTTCTGTTAATTTGAAATTTTAAAACTTTTATTTGTAAAATTAGGAGTGCATTTTCAACATAATGCACCAGTATGTACCGGAAGAAATAGAAATGCCACAAAAGAGGAGCACAACACAAACTGGACATAATGACTAAAAGCACAGTTACGGACTGAAAACAAGCAAAGAATACTTTCATTATAGAACAGATTAGGAATTGAACTAGGTAGTGGATATATGAACTGCCTCTATCATAATTTTTCAGACTTCACAGAATTAACATCGCAAGTTTCAGGATTCAAAACTCACATCACCTTTCTGTTGTCACCTACGTCAATAAGGATTCCCTTGCTTCCTCCTCTCCATTAACAATTACTTTCTCTACATTGGAAGAAAACTTTAATGAACATTACATAAGGAGACTCCAGATCTTTTGAACAAGTAAAACTGGATTGTTAGTTGCATTAACTCCCTCTCGCAGGCAGCCTCGTTAATCATGGAAACTTCAGCTGCAACTATTCTTCTTGACTTTCATCTGCAGTCTTTTACCACTCAGCACCAAGACCTTACATTCCCAAACAAATCCCCATAGTCAACTTTTACTGGCAGCAACAGGTAAAAAACATCAAAACAGAAGTCCTTGCTCCCCCCCTCTATTAAGGTAAATGAAGACAATCTGAAGAGATTTCACCAGAGAGGATTGAAGATAATAAATTTTGGTTTCCATCTTGTACAGTTTTTACATCACTGGATAAACTGGGACACTTAGAATGGAGTTGAGAGTCACCAACATTATTTTTTCATGGCTACTGCCTCTCTTCCTTGAGATGAGTCCCCTGGCCCCTTTCCAATTATTGAGCTCTACATCATGCTTCAGCAACTAAGAGAGTTCAGGCCTTTCAGGTGAAGGGAAAGAGGGGATTCAGGACTGAGAACCAGACGATCAAGAAGTATTTAACAAGTCACTGGGCTTCTACAGCCCTACCTCCATTGTCCTGGAAGCAAGAGGATATTGAAGGCCATTCATTTAATTCTGCCCGCTCAACAAGTTTCCTTATTTGATGCTTTCAAGATAGCAACAGTGGAGTTGTTGACGAGGTCTACCAGGAGACAGAATTTCCTGGCTTACCTGGACCTTCAGGATACATGCTTCCTTATGCTGATTCATCCTGCCTTAATTAAGTATCTTCAGTTCATCTGGAAAGGGAGAGTATACCAATTCTACATCATGTGTTTCAGCTTATCAACCACACCTCAAGTTCCTTAATAACTGGAGCCACATTGGCAGCTTAGGGTCACCAACTCAGATCTGCCAGTGCAGTTACCTTGATGACCAGTTGGTTACAGTTCTTTGAGGGAGGAGTTGTAAAGATGGCTCTCAGGGCTCTTCCATTACTTGCACATCTATAGCAACTTCCTTGGCATGGTCATTGATATAAAAGAACTGGTATGTGACCTTCAGATGACAGGACCGAGAGGTTATCAAAAGTGATTCAGCACTTTGAAGTCCTCATCTAACTGCCAAGTTTCGGAAGGTCTTAACTGGTAACCTGGTGCCACTGGTAAAATTAGCTCCTCACATCCAGTTCTATACTCAATCCCTTTAACTTTAGCTGGCTGGACAGATGGTAACCAGCTTCAACTATGTCTCTGAATCACCAAGTTCCAAGGGAGGAGTTGCAAAGATGGCTGTCAGGGTTCTTCCATTACTTGCACATCTATAGCAACTTCCTTGGCATGGTCATTGATATAAAAGAACTGGTATGACCTTCAGATGACAGAACTAAGAGGTTATCTAAGTGATTCAGCACTTTGAAGTCTTCATCTAACTGCCAAGTTTTGGAAGGCCTTCTGGTAACCTGGTGCCACTGGTAAAATTAGTTCCTCACTACCAGTTCTATACTCACTCCCTTCAAGTTTAGCTGGACAGATGGTAGCCAGCTTCAACTATGTCTCTGAATTGCCAAGTTCCAGCTGGAAGAAGTTCTGAGGGACTTGTGGTGGTGGAGATACAAACAATTACTGGAGAGGTGTTCCATTATTCCTTCTGTACTTGATATACTTATGTTCACAAATGCTTCATTGCATGGCTGGGCCCCTCACCTGGACCTTCAAAGAAAAAACACCAACAAAAAACATTCTCAAGTTATTGGTCTTTAAAGCATGCTAGTATTCATATTATCCTTACAAGTAAGAATCACTGGCATTATGTCAAACATCATGATCATAGTGTAATCAGAAATCAGGGGGCCCTTGGTCGTCTGTCAGTGGAGATCTTGCTTGCACCCACCATGGAGCCCTAATGTGAAGCTTGAAATACTGCCACTGCCTTGTGCAGAAGATAAAATTCTCCTAGTCTATGAAAACCATGGTCTGCTAGACCCTGTGGACATTGTGGTAAAATAATATACAAAATATTCTCCTATGCATTTCTCTCTGAACTTCATCACATCATATAAGATACCTTCATCAAGAAACCTGTACCCACAGCTTGTTCACTTCCATTTAAGGGCCAGGTCTAAAATTTTTCTTCAACTTTGAAAGAATGCTTGTTGAGCTCATTTTATTCCAATCTGATATTACTTTACATTAGCCGGGAACAAGGAATGATATCTAACCAGGGTAAATTTAAGATTATAGTTACAATATATGTAATAACTTTGCTTACTTATGGGATATTTAGAAATAACAAAACTGACAAAGAGCCTAACTATAAGCCAACTCTAATTTACATTATTAGCACACTGGAGTACACTGAGGATTTGCCAGATGGTGATAAGGTTAAATCTTATGACAGGTTAGTTTGTGACCTGTTACTCAGGATGGCCCACAGCTCCCCTCCAGTTGGTCATATTATCTAGATGTAATGAAATGCGGTGAGAAGTGACAAAGACTACTAACTTGACTCCTTCAGGAAACCATGTGGAAACTCATCATTTGCCACTGGAATTTTCATTAAGGGGGGAAAGGTTGATACCATTCCAAGGGATTTAACTGCTATCTGAACACTGGCCTATATTAAAATGCACCATTAGGTTGGAAGGCAAAACCAAGAGAGGCTAAAGAAATAGAGAAAAATTAAATAGATAAACTTTCTCAACATGCTATTAATTAACCACTTTAGCACTACGTATCTCTAACAAGCATCTACCACATTGCTCTAATCAGTTGGACCCAGCTGCTTGGGGCCTAAACCATCTATAAGGATGAAGAGTTCGGATGACCTGGACATATATGCCTTCTCCCCTTCCGGATGAACTGTAAGTACTAGTGAGCTGAATGAATGATGAACAAGAACATAATCTGTGAGGAGCTTCTTGAAGGTCACTGCCTTGGCCACTGCCAAGTTAATGATAAAGTTCAAGTACTAACCTACACCAAAAGAAGTGGGCTTGGTTTGCCAGTTGTCTGTTGATCTTGCTCATCTTCATGCTCTTTTTCTTTTCAAGTCTTGTTGTATTTTGCTCGTCTTGGTCACTCGCAAAGTTCTTCTCCCACATAACTATTAATTCAGGCAACATAACAGGGTTGCAATGAAACAAGCTTTGTAATTTTTTTTTTTACACCAATCCATTACTCACACCAGAAATGTGCTCCTCCCTCCCATACAAGTTCCTTTCTCATTCTTTCAACAAAAAGTGAAAACTACAGCAAGATGCAATAGAAATGGGCTGGGTGGAGCAAGCACAGTGATTTTCTGGAGCTTGACTGATCTTACCAGGATTTCCACACCACATATACAAGGCACACGATTAATGAATTCTACAAAAAAAAATTATTTTATATACATTACATAAAACATAGGGTATCGTCTAAAAAATTATATTTTAAGAAATTAACACTACATAAACATGGTATTCGTCAAAAAATAAAAATACATAACAACACCCATTTCGTGGAATAGGACACAACTGCTGGTCCCTTTAAAAATGCAGGTTGTGTACACAAATGAAAAAACTTCCATATTACAGAACTAAACAGTACTGTATCACAATGCAACAATCATGAACCACGAATTGCCAACACACTGTTACACATTACCCTCTGAAATAAAAAAAAAACAGGAATAAAATCATTTCCACCAATTCCAACTACAGTCAACCCCAGTATTCACGGGGGATAAGGAATACAACCACCAGCAAATAGCTAAAATCCACAAACACTTTAGATCCCTTCTAGAAGCATTTATAAGCTGCTTAATTTAGTAGTTCAAACACCAAATGTATACCTTAAACTACCATCCTACACAGAGTATACCTTAAACTATCATCTAAAACACTTTAATATTTTTATCATTTCAAAGCCATCTTACAACATTACCCTTAAAATATATGGCTTACAATTACCGTAAGTACTCGTGTAACACAAGATCTCGCATGTTGTGCGACCCCCAAATTTTCACCCTAAAACAATGATTTGATCATGTTTCTCTTGAAACATGCGAGTTCAATTTTTGAGACCAAATTACAATAGGCTAACAACTTTTCCTGTTGTTTTCTAGTTAGGCTAACCCCTTTTCCTCCATCTCTTTACCTATCCCATCTTCTAGTTAAGTTGAAAAGAGTAAAAGAGAAACCTAAATAGTCAGTAATGTTATACTTGTTGTGCAAACGCATATAGTCAGAAACAGCTGACCTGCTATGAACCAAATCTGATAACTACAGCGGCTTGCTTGCATTTCAACCATAGTATGATAGTAAAAAAATTACCGCAGTTATGTTACAAATGACGTTATAAAGAATAGGACTGATATATTTTTACGACTATATCCTTATTCTCTATTGAGAAAAGATCGGCAAGGGCATATACTGCTAAATTTAAGCTTCTAGTTGTAGCTAAAGCTGAGGAAAGAACGTTCATCTGCTAACGACTATCATCATGCATCAGCAACATGGAAACTTTGGTATAGCACCATCAAACTCGACTGTAAACAAAATTTGAGAGAAATGTGTTTTAATCAAAACTATTTGGCATGAAAGAGCTCATTTTACTGTGTTCACTCCGATAAAAGATAGATATGTAAAGCTTGTATTATTCTGATGAAATCAAGTGACAATATCGAACGCAATCTGTTGATTTTTTTACACAATAAACATGCCTTCAGCGCCATCTACTAACAAAATAAAAACCTAAATTTCGTTCACAACAATATAAATTTAAGTGATATTTTGACTTTAAAACACTTTGTATCTTTGTATAATGTAAAATTACCTAGTCCCATATCAACAGAGTATATTGAGATTCATTTACCCTAACTAGAAGCAAGGAAACCGCTCTGATTTGACTTCAATACAACAAAATAAACTTAACCTCGCAATCATCCTCAGCTGATTTCCAAACCAAAACATTGATTGCTACTTTTGTATTTTATAATACAATAGTAATAAGAAAATACATGCAATATTATTGGTTGCAGTGAAGTAAAGCATAACTTTTTAAAAGATCCATAGAAAAGATGCATATTCATTACGTGTTTGTATTTTATCAAACGATACTAGTATGTGAATATTACATACGCTAATTTTATATTTCATGTATGATGCGACCCCCTTAAAATTAGCTCCAAAATTAGGTCTTCAAAAGTTGCATGATATGCAAGTATATACGGTAACTTAATATTTAATACACATTAAAAAAATCCATACAGTGGAACTTTGGTTTTTGGACATAATCCGTTCCACAACCTCCCATGACAACTTAAACAATAGTTCCCATAAGGAATAATGTAAATACGTACAATTAATGTGTTCCAGACTCCCAAAAATATTAACAAAAAAGGCATTTTATAGAGAATAAACAGTTTTACATACAGAAAACAATGAGAAATAAATATAAATGACCAATGAAATAAATAAATGAACATTTAACATCACTCTTACCTTTATGGGGAACACCTGTTAGCATATGGAAGATAGAGAGGAGGGGAGAGGGAGGAGGACTAAAGGTATCAAGGAGCTATCTGGGACTACTTCTCTTCGTTTTTTTACTGGCACTATCTGAGGTTACTTCCCCTCTTTGTTTTTTACTGACACTAGGACCAGTTTGAGAATTACTGGACCCATGTCACACAACAAAACTGTCCAGAGACATTTGTTTCTGGCATTTCTTTAAAATTTGCCTAAAGTTAAGGGGGACGGCCGGCTAATGCCATTTTTTAAGGACAGGACTTTGATATTCATACCACTTAATAAGGTGACTTGGGACATCTCCAAACCACATATGATTTTCGCCTCTGACCTTCGGTTTTATGACACCAGGACGATTTATCCTGAAAATAACCATTTTTCAAATTCTATCTCCTCCCTTGATATTTAATATTAAGACCTGGGATTACTACCATATATAGACCTGATGTAGACCTCCAATCAAATGAAGTTTCTTTTTTTCTCAGTCATTTTTTTGCAAGATATGAATTTTTCATTAAAAGAAAATTTATAAAAAAAAAAATGAAACACAAATGGGCTCTATTTGATTGTTCTATAATTTCTTTCTAAGTCATATACCAAATTTCAATACTATAGCTTTAAAACTAAGAGAGAAGATAGAATTTGAAGGTCAATAAGTACGTTTTCCTTTGTATTTTTATAAAGACAATGTTAATAAACAATGATTATTATGAATGTATATTTCATTTTTGGGTATTAATAAACCCAAACTATGTTATTTATCATAATTTAATCATAAATGATGACCCCTTTGCTCATAAATCGTAGCCTGGGACACTGCGTCCGGCAAGACGGGGCACTCCTTCCTACGCAACTCTCTCTCTCTCCTTCACTAACTCGGTTCATTACAGCGAATTTTCTTCTTCTGTATGTTAGCGAGTACAGCGAATTTTCTTCTTCTGTATGTTAGCGAGATGTTTTCCTTGTATTTTCCTCTTTGGCATGATGAAATTCTTGCCAAAACAAAGATAAATAAACGTAAAAGCAAGAGAATGTCAAGAGGTGAAACTTGAATGTGTACTCTCTTTTTACAAAGGCAGTGTTAATAAATCATGATTATTATGAATTTCATATTCCTTTTTGGGTATTAAAAAATCAAAACTGTTATTTATCATAAATGACGATCCCTTTGCTCCAAGACGGGGGCGTTACTTACTACGCACCCCTCCCTCTCTCTCTTCACTAACTATGCTAATATCGCATATATTACGATATTATGTAATCATATTAGAGCGAGTTTTCTTTGTCCGTATGTTAGCGAGATGTTTTGCTTGTCTTTTCCTCATTGGCATGATGAAATTGTTGCTGAAACAAAGATAAACATATGTAAAAGCAAGCAAATGTCAGAGGTGAAACTCAAATGTGTACACTACATGAGGCTTGTGCTCGCACTGAAAAGTGATTGATAGCTGACTTCCCTTCTGCGACTCATGGAATCTCTACAGATGCCATTGCTCACAATTTATTTGACAATAATTATCAAAATTTACGATAACAGAAGAAATATTGCATTTTCTTGTACAGATCAATGTTTTTGGCTTATTAAATTACGTTTACTAATTATACTGTAACTACGAAAGTAATAGGAATTTTGACGAAATATTTCGTATACGTATTCTCCATTGCCATACGAAGCTCTATGAATTTTTTCATGACTGCATTTTTCGCCCTATACCCCCATATATAAGGGTTCCGGCCGGCCCCCCTTAAACATGACACTGTCATCAAACATGTTGGAGACACGGATTAAAACTTCGCTGGGGGGATGATAATTCTCCACAAAATTTTTTACATCATTCCACTTTGCAAACATGTCCTTAATCCCTGAAGTAGGCACATTATGTATGCCCATTCGTTTTCTGAATTTTTCAAACCACCCTCTGCTGGCCTTAAATTCCCTAACAGCAGCGCTTGTAGACATTTTCTCACTGAGATCGGCATGCAACTTCCTCCAACACTTTGCTACGAGTTCTATAATGTTTTTTGTTTTTTTACACAAGGGCTAGCACTTGGAACTTTCTTTTGCCCCATGATGGCTTATTTAGCAGTTGCACTTGAATAAAAAAAAAGCACAAATGCAGAGTACATAAAAGCAGAATGGGTCATGAAAGATGGGATGCTTTGTTTGGACGCTCAATAAGGGCCCCGTTCACGTACTGGGCCCCGAAAAGCGTTTCCGAGTGCATGAAAACTGAGGAGACGTACAATAACCAAGACGAAATTTTGTAGAAAAAAAAAAAAAGTCTACGAAAACCGAAACTTACGAAAAGAGAGGGAAACAAAAACCGTGGTTTGTTGTTTACATTAATATGTATTAATATTTGAAAATTAGTCAATAATTTTTTTTATCATAAAAAATGTATTTAGTCACAAACATAACATGAAAATACACATGAAAATACAGTAATCAGTGAATATTTCTCAAGAAAAATCTGCTAATTACTGAATTTTTTGTGAATAAGTCAGGGATAATTTCCACAGCAAAATCCACGAATACTGAACCGCAAATAGGCAGGGGTTGACTGTACCACCAAAGACATTACTTATTCCCAAAAATTTAGAGCCACAATATTCCTCACTGTCACTTCAGGATTCAGTCAACTTAACCAAATGCTGAAATTTCCTTAAGTGATCCTATTATAAACATGCATTTACTGTCTGGAAAGATAAAACTGACAACCACTTGGAAGAAAAATAAAACATTTTCCATCTGAGATGGTCAATTTTGCATTAAATTTCAGGTACTACACTGAAAACAAGGTAATTTGATGGATATCTTGTAGTAAAAATTAATAATAGCTTTTAAATATTTCATACTACAATGAAATCATTTTGAGAATCATTAAAACTATCAAACATGTGGCCAAATTTCTAATTTTATGCTCGAGACAAGTTTTTCTCAATACTCATGGACGTCTTCAAACATAAATACTATGTCTGAAAAAATTTCCTTCTACACTTACCAACCCATACCTGTCCATATATACAAAGGTAGACATAAAATACAATTTATGTACAGGATGAAGCATAATACTACAAAATACTGATATCACAAAAACGACAGCAACACTATGACTGTTGTGAACTGATGAAACAGTCTCCTTTTCCACTTCTTTGAAGGAACTTCCTCTGTTTCATCATTTGATTCATTGAACTTTGGAAGAAAAGGCATACCTATCTCCCCACCACCAAAAAATCCAAATACAGGGGTGTTTGGGAAGAATTTGCGGAATGCTTTTGTTTCAACGTTGTTATAATCAAACCATGGATTTCCTCTTCTTCGATACCAAGAAAAGCCACGCCCACAGCAAGTGAACATAAATGCTAAACTTTGGCCTTCTGGTAAACCACAGGACTTCAACTGAAAATAAGAAATCAAAAGAAACCAATGTGTTATAATCTTCTAAACATCACACAACATGACAACTATGGGACACTATAACATATACATACTGTATAATATAGAAAATTAGAAGCATCTGTGGTGAAAAGCTGTGCAAAAAAATGTCAACATCTTAAAACTTAACCAATTTCATACGTGCTTACAAAAGAAAACAAGGAAGAGAGAGAAAAACTTACCTGCTTCATGTAGTCATCCAAATTCTTGGGGTTTCCTACAGATTTAGGAATAATAACTGAAACAGCCATGACATTTGGTCCACACACAGCAATCCCTAAATTGCTTTGACTGGTTACTTTCCTTGGATCTTCCTTCCCACAGTCAAAACATTCTACTACACCTCCTCCAACAGCCATTTTGTAGTTTTGCCTGTGAATAAAAACTGAACTTACTGGAAATTTACAAACATCCACCCAGATATCTACATATAGTGTTTAAAAACAATTTTGTTTTATACACATCATCAAACACAATTTGTCTCAACCAATTAAAAATTAAAATCAAAGCCTTATCATATCTCTACCTTTTAACAAAAATTGCAATTTTTTAAAGTAAATTGTATTTTTCCTAACTATACAAACCTAGGTCCTTCCTTTATAATAGCAATTACTTAAGGCGAAGCCTGGACACGGCCGTTGAATTTTCAAACAATGAATTCTTGGACAAATTCTAGCGTAACCGATTCCCAACCTCTTGTGTTTTTAATGTCGAAGGATAGTCCACGAGTTCGCCAGCTCTCTTCGCCGATGCTAGGGCCAGCAGAAAGACAGTCTTGAGGGTCAGACTCTCAGAGTGGCTCATACGGGGCATGAGTCAAGCTCTGCAGTACGAGAGTCACATCCCACGCAGGAGGCCTGAGATCCCTTGGTGGGCAAGACCTCTCTTCATGAAGAGAGAAATCTCAAAGGAAGAAGAGATATGTTTCCCCTTCAGCTTGAGGACTAAGGCTAAGGCTGCCCTATAGCCCTTTACTGCTGAAACGGAGAGATTTTCTCGGCAAAGGTAGACTAGGAAGTCAGCAACCTGCTAAATATTGGCTCCGACCGGAGAGATATCCCGCCTATGACACCATCCACAGAAGACAACCCACTTTCCTTGGTAAACTACAGCAGAGGATTTCCTGAGGTATCCAGCCATCTCTGTCACTGGTCGAAGCGAAAAGCCTATTGCTCGTAAGAGATGGGTGGATAACCTCCAAGCGTGAAGACACAGGGACTCTACACACTACTGCAGCCAACAACTCCTCCAGGTGTGCGCCCCACCCCTCGTTCCATGCATCCGAGAACAGGAGCATGTCCGGAGGGGAAGTGGTCAGATCCACTCCTATCGTGAGGTTCCTGTCTTCCAGCCACCAATCCAGGTCCTCCCTTACTTCTTATGAGAGAGGAACAAGGAAAGACTGAGGATCTCGTGACTGGGACCAAAAGTTCCTGAGTCTCCATTGAAGAGACTGCAGGTGAAGACATCCGTGAGGGACCAGCTTCTCCAAGGACAACAGGTGACTGATCACGACTTGGCAAAGTCGAGCAGGTTGCTCCTGTCTTGACAGGAACAGCCGCACTACCTCTCTGAACTTGCTGATACGAGAGTCCGAGGGGAAGACTTTTGCTACTACCATTTCTATCAGCATGCCCAGGTACAATATCCTCTGCTTGGGTTCGAGATTGGACTTCTCCGGGTTTATCAGGATCCCTAGATTCTGACAACACTCAAGAAGTCAATCCCTGTCCTGTAGCAACTGTGAGTGGGAGCTCGCCAGAACCAGCCAATCGTCGAGATACCTCATGAGACGTATCCCGTTCGAATGTGCCCAAGCAGAGACCAGGTTGAACACTCGTGAACACCTGGGGAGCAGTCGACAGTCTGAAGCATAGTGCCTTGAACTGGTAGATCGTTTCCCCGAGGACAAAGTGGAGGTACTTGTGGGACGACCGGTGGACGGGTATTTGAAAATACACATCTTTTAGGTTTGCCGTAAGCATGAAGTCATTCTCCCTGATGGATGCCAACACTAATCGAGTTGTTTCCATCTTGAACCGAGTCTGGCAAACGAATCGGTTCAGGAGAGAAAGGTCTATGACTGGTCTCCAACACCACACACCAAAGCCTTCTCTATGAGAAAGACTCAGCTGTAAAATCCCGGAGACCCGTCCGACACAACTTCGATAGCACTCTTGTTCAGCATTGCTTGCACTTCTTGCAGCAATGCCTGGTGTTTTAAAGATTCCACTACATAGGATAGAATCCAGACTGGATGGTTGGTGAGGGGTGGTGGGGACTTGAAGGGAAGCAGATAGCCCTCCCGAAGGACATCTACTACCCAGGTCTCCGCTCCCTATTGCTGCCAAGTTGCCCAATGGCTCGATGGGCAGTCCCCCACCAACGACAGCAGCTGGGGAGGAACAATGGCCCTAGCGTTTCCCCTTGTTCTTCCTCTTCCCTTTCCTTCTTTGCCCTGACTGGAAATCAGTCTGAAAGGGGTGAGAGGACTCATCTTTGGAAGAGGAAGAAGAAGGCTGGGTCGTTCCTCTGGCTCCCTTCAAAGCAGAAGACTTCTTCAGGGCCGAGGAAGAGCTAGCCCGACTCAAAAGGTCTGGCCGCAGTAGAATGCGAAAGTGCAGATGCTTTTGCTACCGCCTGGTGAACAAGCCAGTACTTATCCTCGTCCCACCACTTGTCCACTGCAGCATCTACCTGCTCTCTATTAAAGAGAGAGGCAGAACCCAGCAACGGTCCGTTTTCTGGGTCGACCTGTGTTCGCCGGTGAAAAGGGATCCTGCTATCTACTTTTCCAGTATAAATAGTTTCTAAATATACCAGAGAAAAAAGCTAGCATTGCTATGCAGAGGTTACTACCCTCGCGCAAGCACCCAAAGGGCCTCGGGTATAAAGTTCGGGGCGTGTGAAAGCCACTATTCACAGGTCTCCTGCCATTTAGAGTCTTCCCTCTCAAAAACCTCCATATGAGGTGAGCCGAATCAATGGTCACACCTACATCGCCCTCGTACTACTACTGTTAATACCCGACGCGAGCGAACATCTGCTATCCTGTTAGACACCTTTTTTCAGAAGTGACGCGTTTTTTCTTGCTCGCTCTTTACCGCTTTTGGTTTGTGTTTGTGCGATGGCTTCTTCCGAGATGTCTCCTACACCTAAGTTGAGTACCCCAATTTATGTTTTTCCACATATTATGAAGTTGCGGACGTTTTATGGCCCATGGTCCCGTAGAAAGTATTGCAGGAGCACGGCGTCACCCCGCCATCTTGGGTACCGCGAGCGGGAACGCGTGGGTTGGGTACTATGTTTTGTTTATTTACATAATTCCAAATTTCATTTTATATTGACACCTAAGTACCCAATTCCTGTGTTTCTTATTATATATATTTTTTATTGTAGAATATGTTACAAGATAACGTTCACGCCCATGTCTTTTTCGGATACTATGACCACTAAGCTAAGACGTAAATCAGAGAAGGAGCTGTTAGCTTTTTCTTCCCTTAACTATGGGCGTACGCGGAATCTTGACATGTTTTTATAGTATTAGTATACAGGCGGTCCCCGGGTTACGACGGGTCCGGCTTACGACGTTCCAAGGTTATGACGCTTTTTCTTACATATTCATTGAAAAATCCGCCCTGGGTTACGACGCTTGTTCCGAGGTTACGACGCTGACGCTTCCGACGCTCCGAGTTTACAATGCCTTTAAAAAACACATACTATGATAAGATAAGAATCCTTTATAGTTTAGCACAGTTTCTCTCTCTCTCTCTCTCTCTCTCTCTCTCTCTCTCTCTCTCTCTCTCTCTCTCTCTCTCTCTCTCTCTCTATACGTACTACAAAGATGTATGTTTTTTAGTATGATAAATAAATGATTTACTATTTTCAAATATTAATATTAATTTATACAGCAATAATATCAATTCATTAAAGAAAATACCATAGTGAATTAGTAAGATTTTAGCTTATATTTAAAAAATTATGGAAGAATGAAGGAAATCCCAGTCTTCTTGAAGTAACTTCCAGTAACCTTTTCTCGAAATGCAGGTACTAAAACTGTCAGCTATATATCAAGTTCTGTGACAGCCATGAGGGGGAAGAGCTGGGGGAGAGCTGCAGTGTTGCAATCACGTGGTCCTGACTCCCCCCCCCCCCCTCTCTCTCTCTCTCTCTCTCTCTCTCCCTCTCTCTCTCTCTCTCTCGTCTCTCTCTCTCTCTCTCTCTCTCTCTCTCTCTCTCATTTACTGAGACTCGAGATTTTTTATGTACTTGTACTATTTGTTTTTAATACTTTCAAATAATAATAATAATAATAATAATAATAATAATAAAATAATAACTGTAATTACAAAATTCATATGTGATAGTATTTTTAAAGAAATACAATACGTACTAATCTATCCATGTCACTTTTAATTAAGGTTAACTCTCTCCTCCCTCTCTCTCTCTTTAACTCTCTCTCTCTCTCTCTCTCTCTCTCTCTCTCTCTCTCTCTCTCGCTGGAAGCGTTATAAACAGAGAGAGATAAACACACTCTCTCTCTCTCTCTCTTTTAACCGAGATGAAAGAATTTTTATGGTACTAGTATGTAAAATGTTTATTGATAATTTCAGTTATTTAATAATAATAATAATAATAATAATAATAATAATAATAATAATAATAATAATAATAATAATAAAACTTTAATTACAAAATTCATAATGGTCGTATTTTAAAGAGATGAAAATTACCTTTCCATTTCACTTGTAAGGATAATTCCTCTTTCTTAACTGAGATGAGAGAATTTTTATGGTAGATGCATGTGTTATTATATTTTCAAATAATAATAATAATAATAATGATAATAATAGAAGTAGTAATAATACTATAACTAATTTCAAAAGAAAATTCTTCCCTTTGTCTTTTTCTGTATCAATTTCCCCACCTCAACTCGAGTGACACTCAAGCTTAACAATGCCATACAATGGTCAACGAATTTAATGGTTTTATGTAATCTCTCTCCCTCTCTCTCTCTCTCTCTCTCGCTTCTCTTCCTCTCCTCGTCTTTTCTCCTCTCTTCTCTCTCTCTTCTCGCTCTACTCTTACTGAGATGAGATCCATTTTCATGGACGTGTATGTAAGAAGTTTATCATTAATATTTTCCAATAATAATACTGTAAGTACAAAATTCCTATCTGAGTATTTTAAATACAATAATCATTCCATTTCTCTCTTTTAAATACTGTAAGGACAACCTCTCTCTCTCTCTCTCTCTCTCTCTCTCTCTCTCTCTCTCTCAATCTCTCTCTCTCTCTCTCTCTCTCTCCACAAGATACTTGTCATACATTTGGTGTTTCTATTTCTTCCTTTTATCTCTCTCTCTCTCTTACTGAGATGAGATCATTTTCATGGACGTGTATGTAATAAGTTTATCATTAATATTTTCCAATAATAATACTATAAGTACAAAATTCCTATCTGAGTATTTTAAATACAATAATCATTCCATTTCTCTCTTTAAATACTGTAAGGACAACTCTCTCTCTCTCTCTCTCTCTCTCTCTCTCTCTCTCTATCTCTCTCTCTCTCTCTCTCTCCACAAGATACTTGTCATACATGTTTGGTGTTTCTATTTCTTCTTTTATCTCTCTCGCTCTCAGCAAAAGAATTGATAGACAGACAAACATAATTGCACAGTCCTCTCTCTCTCTCTCTTCTCTGGAGAAATATATGTATTTATGGGAGGGGGAAAAAGTTGCCTACAGACATTCATTTCAATCTATTGAAACCTAAGGAGTTATTTCTCTCTCTCTATCTCTCTCTTCTCTCTCTCTCTCTCTCTCTTGTATTTTAATGAAAATATACAGTAATTTGTGAATACACAATGTTGCACATGAAAAAAAGTAAATTAGTGATAATTTTAGAGATACGGCCCTAAGAAAAATTGCAAATTAGTAGTGAAATTTTCCTTGTGGACATGTTTTCAAGAACGTCGTTCCGGCTTACAACGATTTTCGGGTTACGACGCGTCTTAAGAACGGAACCCCCGTCGTAACCCGGGGACCGCCTGTATTACCATTATAGAAAGCAGGCCGTGTGCCCTGCAAAGTCGGAGATAGAGAGAGTTGCTTTATGGTGGTAATATTGTTTTTATCATTACCTAAATGTAGCCTATGGGACTTAGCGAGAGGGAGAGAGAGAGCTGGTGGCTCTTTTTTCTCCCCTTCTTTCTCCCTCTCTCTCTCTCACCAACGGAAGTTTTTCACAATTGCATATACTAGTATTTTACGTGAATAGATAGTTTAATTCACTGAAGAGGTTGAAGAGTTGCCACCAAAACAGTATAGTCCAGGTATTTTAATTAGAAAGGCTAACTGTACGTAACCGTCACTCCCATATAATTCCGAAAGGTATTAAAGCTCATTAATTGAAGGATCTATCCTCCTGATTACTCTGAAATGAATAAATTCGGTTTTAGTAGGTTTAGTTGAGGTCTGGGTTCTGATATTGAGCTTAGGGAGCAAGGTACTCTAAGAGATCACGCCCCTAGCAGCCTCGATCAATCAATCAATCCCGTACCGGTTACTTCTTATAGGTCATAGAACACTTTTGCAACTCTCCTATATTGACTCATTATTACTGTATGTTTGTTAGTCCATTATATAAAATATATCTCTGTACCATAAAGGTCTGGTTGGCATTAGTCTGGCCAAGCCTCCTTCGGTAGGCTATCCCTCTCGGTCGAGGCCCCCTTCTGGTCGTGAACCTACCAAAGTGAACCTTGGACCCAGTCTCTACCATCCTATAGTGGTAGCCTACGCCTCCGATAGGTGACCGCCCTAACCGATGTGTATACCAACGACGAGCCATAGGGCAGGTCGTTTTACCACTCTTACAAATGGTAGCCTACACATCGTCTATTGGGTGGCCACTCTAATCAGTAGCGATACCAACCACGACGGGCCATGGTTCCATCCACTCTACCCCTACTGGGGTAGCCTGCACGACCAGTTGGGTGGCCACCTATGATCAGGCAGGCAGCCAGACATCCATGTCCGACCACCACCAACCAACCGCCCCAACACCCCCATCCCCCATTCACTTATAGGCTTGGCTCAGCCGATCCATTATAACTCGCGGTACTAGCTCTCTTTCTGAGAGACGTCCTTTTGAGTTTCACATAAGTGAGGGGGTGGAGGTCAGGGACTGTGGGGGAGAGAGAGAGAGAGAGAGAGAGAGAGAGAGAGAGAGAGAGCGAGAGAGAGAGGAGAGAGAGACAGAGAGACGAGAGGAAAGAGATGGAAAGAGAGAGAGACTGGAAGGAGAGAGAGAGAGAGAGAGAGAGAGAGAGAGGAGGTAGGAGCAGGGGTGGCGAGTAAGGAATACGTAGCCCTGCGCTAGACTGCCGGAGCTCAGCCAATGGCGTACATAGCTCCGGCAGCTCGTATTTACTTACACACTCCGTGGTCTCTCTTACGTCCCCGTTAACAGTGGGATGGCGGTAAGCGGTTTATCCTCAACCCCTCCCGCCCCCGCCACCCCCCTTTTTCAAAGGAGTAAGCATCGTCAGACGTGGTCATCCCTTCTCCTGACTCGCTATCGGCAGTTCCACAGCTAACAGCTAGTACAAAAACTATTGAGACCTGAGTGTAGCCAAGGTTGGCAAAGTAGTACAGATATTAACTCTGGACCCTTGCGGTACTGACGGAGAGTGACTTACCCTCACATCCGCCGCCAGAGTTGTCCGATAAACCTACGGTTGATCGGTTTACGTTCTCGGGGTCTTAGTAGGCGCTTACACTTATGTGTAGCCCTCCGGTCCAGTCAGACTACAGAGTTGAGGTCCGCCCTCCTCATAGTCAGGCGGATATCGGAGAGTAGCTATCGGCGCCTGCCTGGAACCCGCGAACGCGACCTACAACGGACATGAAATTTAAAGACAATTTATTCAGTGAATTGCATGCCTATTGTTGTGGATTATGCATGCTCTTATCATTAAGACTGTGCAAGCACTGAATTATTCCCTAATGAGTATTTGTGAGCTTACCTAGTTTAAGTTCCATTTCCTCCTTAGGGGATGTTGCTCATTAATAATTTCCCTTACAGAAGGTGTGTTGCTTGGCGCAAGGGTGCTCCGCCTCCCTCAGCGATCCTGTGGGACACGAAGTATGCCGGTCCAACGCCAACTGCTCCATCTCTTTCGTAGCGGTGGAAGGGGAGTCACCCTACATGGTGTGGCACCCTGGAGCCTGCACCATTTGCTACGACATGGTGCTGGTTCTAGTTAATGACCAAGTAAGCACTTAACATCCGCCCCCCGCCCCCTTTTTCCCTTTTTGCTGAAATCCCTTGAGGAAAATTGTATTATACTTGCAATTTATATAATTAAAATAAGCCGTCTATGGTGGGAGTGTTAATTTTCCTTCCCTCTGGCAGACGGATGATGACAGCTGCCAGAAAGCCAAGACGGACTTGAGACACTGGGTCTCCGGGTATGGAAGGAACGCTCCGTCAGGATGCCCCTACGTCCTGGATGCCAGCCTGGAGACCCTTCTCTTCAAGAATTCGCCGTCGGCTTCAGTAGAGCCTAGTCTGGTGGTCCCCATCATCAATGCCATCCGGGAAGCAACAGGAACCCTCCCAGAGGATCAAGAGCTGGTGGGAGATGTGGCTGCCATCCGCATCCACACGGAACCCATGGTCCTGGGGGAGCAGGTAAGTGGCGAGGTAAGTGAGGCAGGTAGCCTCCTCAGTCCCACTCCTTCCTCTACCTCTTCCTTCTGGGGCTTTACTAGGTTCACCCCTACTACTTGGGACAGTGCTAGATCTGTCCGTCCCAAGGAAAAGACTATTATATCAAAATCCCTGCCCAAGGGATCAAAGCCGACTCCGCCAGCGGCGTCAAAGTTGTCTCCGGCCCCTAGGCCATCGACCTCTTTTGATAAGACGCCAGCTGCCAAGGATTCTCTCCCTGCAAAGGGATCGAGATCTAAGTCCGCTAAATCCAAGGCGGCGGAGTCCGGAGTTGACCATGACCTGCTACCTAACCTTTTGTTGTCGAAGGTTAGAGAAGCAGTCGATGAGCGATTCGACTCCTTGCGGCGTTCCTCCGGACCCAAGATCTCCAGCCAGTCAGTATCTGACATTGTGGCTGAACAGATAAAACCGATAAAGGAGATGATGTCGGGCCTCCTCCACTCCAGAGCTCCGGCGCTGGCCATGGGAGTTCCGGATGCCTTAAAACTCCCACCCTTTCACAAGAACAACCCATGGTGGTTTGTCATGCACACCCCATACGTGGATGGCAAACTGACCATTGAAGGGTGCAGCACCCAACCACTGGAGGACTTAGAGTTCCACCCAGAAGGTCTCCAGTTTCCCTTCATGGGATTCGCCAGACTAGCCGAGCACGCGCTAGTCAGGGTAGACAAGGTTCCTAAGGAGACGGTCATCTTTCCAAAGGAACAAGCCCAAGCTGTCTGGGCTCGTACTATGGCCGATTGGGAGTGCGTTAACACCAGGTTGACCCCTCACAAAGGCTCGTACACCATGTATGTGACGCCGGACCAAGTCCCGTCACCCTGCACCGACAAAGTGACGGAGTTAACCCTCCAAGCCATCACAGAGGAAAAGCCTCTCCCAGTCTTAAAAGAGCCAGAGGCTACCTCCCTCCTCCTCCCTGCCAGCAGGGAATTTTGGCAAGATGCTCCGGCCACTTTCACTGTCGGCAGGCTGGACCCAGACTATGCCTCAACACTGTTCTCCGGCAAGCTCCCTAAGCTTCCGGAGCACATGATAAAATCAGAATTTGAGGCCAGGACAAGACTGGCTAGATCTATCAACTCCGTTACCTCTATGGAGTTGGTAGCTTCTATATATAAGGATGAGCAAATCTTCCAGGTCTTGACAAAAAGTCTGTTACAGACTTATCAGTCGGACCTGTTCGACTTTGGCGCAGCAAGAAGGGCTTGCAGGAAGTACGTCCTAGCAGAGGCTTCTATTAGGCATGAGCCTAATAGATTAATCAAATCCTTGATCTGGGGAGATAAACTATTTCCTCAAGAAGAAGTAGATAATGCCTTGAGGGAGGCATCCAGAGCTAACCAAAGCCTCCGAGTCCATTGGGGTCTCCCCTTCAAACACAAGTTTGAAGCAACCGGACAGCAAGCCAGGGCAAAGAAGAGGCAAAGGAGGTTCATGCCCTACAAATCCGCTCGTCCTCAGCCAGTAGTCCAGGCAGTCCCATTTGCCCAAATGGCGAGGCCTTCAACATCAAACGCCCAGCCACAGCAACAATTTGTGCTGCTTCAGGCTCGACAAGGCCAGCAGCCCTCAACCTCTATGGCCATAATGGCCTCCCCCGCCTTCAACCCCGTCTACGAAGCCAGTGGTTCTTTTCGCGGCTACAACCGGCATGGCGGTAGCAGTAGACCCAGAGGCCACTCCCAGCTACGAAGCGGTTCAAGGGGCAGAGGGTTCCGAGGGGGCAGGGGATACAAACCTGCAACCAACCAGTGAAAGGCAGCAGGTAGGAGGGAGACTATACTTTTTTCAAGACCATTGGACCTTCAGTCCTTGGGCACACAGTATAATCTCCAAGGGCCTAGGATGGAAATGGAGGAAAGGTCCTCCGCCACCACCAGTAAACTTCTTCCAGACCCCAACAACGGACCTGGAAGAATATACCAAAGATCTCCTGCAAAAGAAGGCCATAAAGAGAGTAAGGAGCCTAAAATTTCAAGGACGTCTGTTCACTGTCCCAAAGAAGCACTCAGCCAAAAGAAGTGTCATTCTGGACTTGTCCAAACTCAATTCCTACATTCTTTGCGACAATTTCCACATGCTGACAGTATCGCAGGTGCGAACCTTACTTCCCCATGGGGCCATCACACCTCTATAGATCTTACAGACGCTTACTATCATGTTCTGATAGGAAGGAACTTCTCTCCATACCTAGGCTTCAGACTAGGCAACAGGGCTTACTCATTCAGTCATGCCATTCGGGCTCAACATTGCACCCAGAATACCTATTTACCAAGCTAGGAGAGACGATAGTCCAAGAACTCAGAACCAGGGGAGTAATGTTAGTAGCCTACCTGGGCGACTGGCTCATTTGGGCAGCCACCGTCGAGGATTGCCGCAGGTCAACAGCCAAAGTGATAGAACTCTTGGAGTTTCTAGGTTTTCAAATAAACAAGGAAAAATCTCGGCTGGAACCGGCTTCCCACTTTCATTGGTTGGGAATCCAATGGGACCTAGAAAAACACACGCTATCTCTCCCACCCAAAAAGGCCGAAGAGATAGCTACGGCTACAAAACACTTTCTCGGGAACAAAAAGGCCTCTCGCCATACCCAAGAGAGGATCCTTGGTTTGCTACAATTTGCGTCGGTAACAGACATCCTACTAAAAGCCAGATTGAAAGATATCAATTGTGTCTGGAGGAAGAGAGCCAACAACAATCTCAGAGACAAACTCTCAGTAATTCCACCCATACTAGCAAAGAGACTTCGCCCATGGTCAAAACACAAGAACCTAGCCAAGTCAGTGCCATTGCACTTCCCTCCCCCATCTCTGATGATTCACACAGCACAAGAAGGTTCAAGGGATATGGTCGAATATGTTCCGCCAGTTCCATATCAATGTGTTGGAAGTCATGGCAGTTTTCCTAACCCTAAAGAAACTAACTCCGGCCAGGAACAGCCACGTGAGGATAGTTTCAGACAGCCTAGTGGTGGTCCATTGCATAAACAGGGGAGGCTCCAGAGCAAGCAAGCTGAATCACGTACTGATCGCAACATTTGCCCTAGCAGTGAAGAAACATTGGCACCTGTCAGCAACTCATCTGGCAGGAGTCAGGAATGTGATCGCAGACGCTCTTTCCAGGACCGCTCCACTAGAATCAGAATGGTCTCTGGACAAGAGTTCATTCCTATGGATTCGCAATCAAATTCCAGGATTGCAAGTAGACTTATTCACAACAGAATCCAACCACAAGCTACCATGCTATGTGGCTCCCAACCTGGACCCTCGAGCCTACGCCACAGATGCGATGGCCATAAATTGGAACAACTGGCAGAAGATTTACCTGTTCCCTCAGGTGAATCTTCTGATGAAAGTGTTGCACAAACTACGTTCCTTCACAGGACAAGTAGCTCTAGTGGCCCCCAACTGGCCCAAAAGCAACTGGTTTCCGCTCCTCCTAGAGCTGAAGCTCCAACCCAGACGGATCCCTTGCCTGGAACTGACACAGGTTGTACAAACTCGAACTGTGTCAGCTTCCTCAAGAATTCTACAAACCCTAACTTTATGGACTTCATGAAGTTTGCGGCCCAAAAAGATATGAGTATTGATCCGTGTAACATCATGTTCATAGAATCAGACAAAAGAGATTCAACACTCAGACAATATGATTCAGCGGTTAAAAAGTTAGCTAAATTTCTAAAACATTCAAATACTCATAAAATGACCCCAAATCTGGCAATCTCGTTCTTCAGAACTCTATTCGAGAAGGGCCTAGCCACCAGTACTATTACAACAATAAAATCAGCCTTGAAAAAGATCTTTCAAGTTGGTTTCAATATAAATTTGTCAGACACATATTTTTCTTCCATTCCAAGAGCATGTGCACGCCTGAGACCAACTGCCCGTCCACAAAAGGTCACATGGTTCTTAAACGATGTACTTAAATTGGCGTCAGATACCATTAATGAATCATGCTTATACATAACTCTTCTAAGGAAAACTTTATTCCTAACGGCTATGGCCTCGGTGCCAGATATCTGAACTTTCGGCTCTCTCACATAACCCAGATCACATAGATTTCCTCCCATCAGGAGAAGTGCTACTATCCCCAGACCGGAGCTTCCTGGCAAAAAATGAGGACCCTCAAAATAGGTGGTCTCCTTGGAAAATTATTCCCCTGACACAGGACACATCTCTATGCCCTGTGACTACTCTTAAGTCCTTTTTAACCAGGACCTCTACAAGGTCGTCAGGTCCTCTCTTTATTAGAGAACATGGTGGCACAATCTCTATCAAAGGTATTAGACAGCAAATACTTTACTTTATAAAACAAGCCAACCTGGATTCATTCCCACATGTTCATGACATCCGGGCAGTGGCTACATCAATTAATTACTTCCAAAACATGCATTTTGAGGATCTGAAGAAATACACGGGATGGAAATCTCCATTAGTTTTCAAGCGCCACTATTTGAAGAATTTGGAGGCCCTTAAATATTCAACAATTGCTGCAGGGAGCATAGTCTCCCCCAAATAACATTTCCAAACCTTCTTCTGCCCCACCTATCCTCCCCCCCCTCTCCTTTCTACCTGCCTCACTCGTACTCTCCACGATACCTCTCCCCTCTGTGTTGGGAGGACTTGGCGTCATCCTGCCACCTATTCTTGTACATAAATTATTTGCTACGGATAGGCCTTTATAGACCAATTTGTACATACTCTGAATTTGTATCAAATTCATTACATGATACCTTATTATTTTATATTACCTTTAAGTATAATTAATTCTAAGTCATAGGTTAAGTCTTAGAATAATTAATAATAATAAGTTTAAGTTTAACTATTGTTCCTTAAAATATTCTTGCAGTGAGTAAATTTATATTTAAATGAATTTCAGTTTTCATTTCTCCTCTTAAGTTTACTTATTATTCAGTAGGCTTGGATAGTATTCTCTGGTAAATTTTCACCGGCGAACACAGGTCGACCCAGAAAAGGGATTTTGACAAAGGAAAAATCTATTTCTGGGGAGAGACCCGCGTCGCCCGGTGAAACCCAACCCTTTTGGTAGTTTTCCCTTCCCTACACCTATCCAAGCCATAAAAAAGGTATCTAAAACATCAGGATTGCAGATGTCGCTCGCGTCGGGTATTAACCCTTAAACGCCGACTGGACGTATTTTACGTCGACATTTTTTGTCTCTCGGGTGCCGACTGGACGTATTTTACGTCGACATACAAAAGTTTTTTTAAAAATTCGCAGAAAAATACTTTTAGGCCTACCAGCCGAAAACTCTTGAATCACGTGCCTTGGGGGATGCTGGGAGTTCACAGATCAAGGTGTTGTTTTGTTTACAATCGTTACGCAGGCGCGCAAGCGCGAATTTCTTTCTTGCCGCACTAAAAAGTATCGGTGACACATCTCGGAAATTATTTCGTCACTTTGACATAATTTTTGTACCATTTTAAATTAGCCGTTACATGGAGTATTATATATGAATATGTGCACATTTTTATGTAGAATACAATAAAAAAATACTCATGATTGTAGCTTTTATCAGTTTTGAGATATTTTCATATAAATAAAGATAAGTGCCAAAATTTCAACCTTTGGTCAACTTTGACTCTACCGAAATAGTCGAAAAACGCAATTGAGGCTGGCAAAGAAACTGCTGCCATGGGGGAATCTCCCTTGGAACCTCTGACATTAGGAACAGAAGGTCCGGGAACCATTCCGCTTGCAGCCACAGAGGAGCTACCAAAGTTCATCCTAAGATTTTGAGAATTCATTATCCTGTTCAGAACTTGATAAATCAGGCAAAACGGAGGGAAGGTGTACACCTCCAGATTATCCCAAGGGCGTTGGAAGGCATCTTCTGCTGACCAACGAAGGTCTTGCTTCACCTCTTCGGACAAAGGAACTCTCTGAAGAGGGGACTCTTCAAATCTACATTGCAGAGACCTAAGATGAAGACAACCATGAGGGACCACCTAAGATGAAGACAACCATGAGGGACCAGCTTCTCCAGAGAAGACAAAATCCCCAAAAGGACCTGCCATTGGTGAGCTGGCTGTTCTGGTTGTGATAGAAACTTGCATGCCACTAACCGCAACTTCTCCAACCTCTGGTCCGACGGAAAAACTCTCAACGCTGCTGTATCTATAACCATACCTAGATAAAGAGCTTTCTGGCTGGGAACGAGATTTGACTTCTCTAGGTTTACTATTATGCCTAGCTTCTGACAAAACTGAAGAAAATTATCTCTGTCCTGCAACAATTTCTCCCTGGAGCTTGCCAAGACCAGCCAGTCGTTGAGGTACCTTAACATGAGCCCATGTCGAGACGAGGGCAAAGACCCTTGTGAACACCTGAGGGGACGTGGTCAACCCAAAGCACAGGACCTTGAACTGGTATATCTGCTCTCCCAGAGTGAAGTGAAGAAACTTCCTGGACGAAGGGTGAATAGGGATCTGGAAGTAAGCATCCTTTAAGGGGGGCCGGCCGGATCCCCTATATATGGTGGTATAGGGCGAAAAATGCAAAGTCATGAAAAAATTCATGGAGCTTCATATGGCAATTGAGAATACGTATACGAAATATTTCGTCAAAATTCCACTTACTTTTGTAGTTACAGGGTAATCAGTTAACGTAACTCAATAAGCCTAAAACATTGATCCGTACAAGAAAATGCAATATTTCTTCTATTATCGTAAATTTTGATAATTATTGTCAAAGAAATTGGGAGAAATGGCATCTGTAGACATTCCCCGAGTCGAGA
The DNA here is from genome assembly GCF_015104395.2 of Macrobrachium nipponense. Lineage (NCBI taxonomy): Eukaryota > Metazoa > Arthropoda > Malacostraca > Decapoda > Palaemonidae > Macrobrachium > Macrobrachium nipponense. The sequence continues at coordinate 34,401,515 of NC_061108.1, forward strand.
AGGGAGACTTCAGCTCAGCTACCAAGTCCAGTCATGATTTAGTGCGATCACAAACTTCAAGTAGTTTATACGTTCGATTTCACCCTCTGACATTTGCTTGCTTTTACGTATGTTTATGTATGTTTCGGCAAGAATTTCATCATGCCAATGAGGAAAAGACAAGGAAAACATCTCGCTAACATACAGACGAAGAAAAATCGCTCAAGTATTATTACAGAATATCATAATATATGCGTAGTTAGCGAAGAGAGAGGGGAGGGTTGCGTAGTAAGGGTTGCGTAGTAACGCCCCCGTCTTGCCTGACAGCACACGTCACAATGTGCCCAAGGCTACGATCTTTGAGCAAAGAGATCTTCATTTATGATAAATAACAAAGTTTTGTTTTTTTAATACCCAAAATGGAATATGAAATTCATAATAATCATGATTTATTAAATTGTCTTTGTAAAAAAGAGTACACCTTTGAGTTTCACCTCTGACATTCTCTTGCATTTACATTTGTTTATCTTTGTTTTGGCAAGAATTTCATCATGCCAAAGAGGAAAATACAAGGAAAACATCTCGCTAACATACAGAAGAAGAAAATTTGCTGTAATAAGCAGAGTTAGTGAAGGGGAGAGAGAGAATTGTAAGCTAAAACTCTTATATTTTAGTAAAATTCAATCATTTAACTTAATTTTGCAACTAATTGAAAGTCTCTAGCACAATATTTCGATTTGTGGTGAATTTATGAAAAACTTTTTCCTTACGTCCGCGCGGTAACTCTTCCGAAAAAAAATCATACATGCGGTTGTGGTAATGTTTGCACCATTTTAAAATTAGCCGTTACATAAAGTTTTATATATGGAAATGTGCGCAATTTCATGCACAATACAACTAAAAACAACCCATGGTTGTAGCTTTTATCAATTTTGAAATATTTTCATATAAAAAATGATGTGACAAATTTTCAACCTTCGGTCAACTTTGACTCTACCGAAATGGTCGAAAAACGCAATTGTAAGCTAAAACGCTTATATTCTAGTAATATTCAATCATTTACCTTCATTTTGCAACAAATTGGAAGTCTCTAGCACAATATTTCAATTTATGGTGAACTTATGAAACAAATAACATTTTCTTTACGTCCGCGCGGTAACTCTTCCGAAAAAATCATATGTGCGATTGTGGTAATGTTTGCACCATTTTAAATTAGCCGTTACATAAAGTTTTATATATGAAAATGTGCGCAATTTCATGTAGAATACAACAAAAAATAATTGAAGGTTGTAGCTTTTCTCATTTTTGAAATATTTGCATATAAATCACGATAAATAGAAAAAAAAACCACGTTCGGTCAACTTTGACTCTACGGAAATGGTCGAAAAACGCAATTGTAAGCTAAAACTCTTACAGTCTAGTAATATTCACTCATTTATCTTCATTTTGAAACAAATTCGAAATCTCTAGCACAATATTTAGATTTATGGTGAATTAAAAAAAAAACTTTCCTTCCCTCCACACGCAAATCCTCTGCCACAAATCTCCGAAATGCGTACGTCCCATTCTCGGAATATTTGCTCCATTTCATATTAGGCATTTCATAGAGTTTTATATATGAAAATGTGCACAATTTCATGTAGAATAAAACAAAAAATATTTGAAGGTTGTAAGTTTTCTTATTTCCGAAATAATTGCATATAAAAAATATATATAAAAAAAATCGACATTCGGTCAAATTTAACTCATCAGATATGGTCGAAAACTGCATTTGTAAGCTAATACTCTTACAGTATAGTAATATTCAATCATTTGTCTTCATTTTGAAAGAAATTGGAAGTCTCTAGGACAATATTTAGATTTATGGTGAATTTCTGAAAAAAATATTTGTTTACGTCCGCGCGTTACGAATTCATGCATTATTTTTTTATAATATGTTCTCTGTGTTGCTTTTATCGTTTTACAATGTGTTATATACCAAAATGATCGCAATTTAGTGTACATTACAATGAAACAAAAAGTAACTTGTTACCTTTAACCGTTTTGCGCACAGCGCGATTTGAATACAATTATATATGAAATTTCGTTTTTGCGCTATCATATATCGCATTATTTATATATGATATTGATAATTTTTTTCATTTTTGATGGTTGCATACCAAACTTCAGCCAATGACAAAAAAAGGAGCCAAAAATGAACTCTTAATCTTGAAAACTAAGCGCGCTGTGATTTTTTGAAAAAAAAATATTTTTTCCGCTTCCGCGCTCACTCTGAAACACCTCTGGCACACGGGAGACATTTTTTTTTTTACTGCTTCGGCGTTTAAGGGTTAAGTGGTATGAATATCAAAGTCCTGTCCTTAAAAAATGGCATTAGCTGGCCGGCCCCCTTTAATTCTATTGACAGCAAAAAGTCGTCGTCCCTCATTGCTACTAACACTGTCCGTGGCGTCTCCATCTTGAACCTTGTCTTCCTAACATAATGATTCAAGGTGGAAAGGTCGATTACCGGTCTCCAATATCCAAAGATCTAAAGGGGAGATGCTCTCTGCACAAATATGCCATATCAAGAGGATTGATTAATAGTAATGGCATTGCAGATCATTGGCTTAAGAAAGGCCATGCTATTAACTGGGATAATTCCTCGATAATCTGCAGGATCAAAGATCACCGCAAAAGGAATCTACTGGAATCCATTTTTATTGAAGCCACGTCAACAAGGAATTTAAATCTCCATCCTATATTGTCCGTTGATCCTCTCTCCTTGTCTCCTTTGTTTAAATAACACACCGCCTAGGTTAACAAACTGTGACCCTGGCGGCCCCCCTTTCTGTTTTTGTATGTTTTGTATATAGTAAAGGTCTGTCAACTTCTATTATATTCAGTGTGAACTTGAAAATGAACATTTTTATGATAAAAGTTTTAATTATACTTACTTACCTTCACTCCCCGGCAGTTAAAATCCCGAATTTTGCAGGTCGTGCTATCTATCTATTTGCCATGGTTAGGTAACAGTGTCCCCACCCACTTTTGGGGCAAGAGAGGGGAACAACACAGCTAAGAGCTCAATTTGTTTATGCTTATCAACAGAAATCCATGCTAGAGGATGGAGGGTGTGCTCCAATTACATAATTACTAGGTAAGTATAATTAAAAATTTATTCCTTGATAATCTGCAGGATCAAAGCTCACCATAAAAGGAATCGGTTGGAATCCATTTTTATTCATGCCATGTCAATAATTAATCTAAATCTCCATCCTGGATTGTCCATTGATCTGCTCTCCTTGTCTCTTTTGTTTAAAGAACAAACCCTCCAGGTTAATAAACTGTGACCCTGGTCCCCCCTTTTCTGTTTTTGTATATATTAAACGTCTGTCAACTTCTATTATATTCAGTGTGAACTTGAAAATGAACATTTTTATGATAAAATAGTTTTAATTATACTTACTTTCACTCCCCAGCAGTTATAATCCCGAATTTCACCGGTCGCGCTAACTATCTATTTGCCTTAGGTAACAGTGCCCCCACCCACTTTCGGGGCAAGAGAGAGGAACAACACAGTAAAGAGCTCAGTTTGTTTATGCTCATCAACAGAAATCCATGCTAGAGGATCGAGGGTTGGCTCTGATTACATAATTGCTAGGTAAGTATAATTAAGACTTTACTTTATCATAAAAATTTCCTTTTCAATTATACAACTTCCCCAGTAATTATATGGCTGATTCCCAAATTATGGGAAGGTGGGAAACATGGATAATTATACCTCAGATTCTTAAAAATACATAGACTGAGAATAGAAAAGCTTTGCCTCCATCAATTAAAATGTTTGTTGATTCTTTACCCGATAAGAGAATCGTAGCAGGAAAATACTGCCTCTGGTTGCCACTCATCTTACTGTGTAACTGCATGGCAGTAAAGCCATGTAGCGCCTATTACATAGTGGGACCTTTGTAGCGAAGGACAATTCCGATGGCTAACAAAGGATAAAAAATAATTGCCCCTGCCCAGGGCTCAGTATACCAGCATATCACCAAGAAAGATTGTTACCTATAACCAAATTAATAAAATATCCACCACCACCCTATCAAAGGACTGAAGGGTACCCCAGGTACCTCATACCTTCTGGCTTCCCATAAAACCTCACACCTTGTGTCAAGGAGAAAAATATTTCTGGGTTCAACCTGTGTCGGCTGATGAAAAATCCCTGTAGCTCATTTTTCAAGTATAAATAAACTCTAGATATACCAGAGAAAAAGCTAGCATGGTATGCTGAAGTTACTACCCTCAGCGCGATCACCCCGAAGGGTGTCGGTATAAGTAAAGGGGCGTTGTGGAAACCACAATACACAGGGCCTTCGCCACTTAGAAGATTCCTTCCCAAAATCCCCTTCGGCGGTGGGAGCCATCACAACGAAACCCACCGCCAACTCCTCTCGCCACTACTACTAATACCCACAAGTTCTTCCTCTCATTCCTGTACTAGAGATTGAGTGTGATACACGCATTTCGCTGCTCCAGGATTTTTCCCCTTATTTGGTTAATTATGGCATCGCAAGGTTCTTCTGCTTCTAAGTTGAGTACCCCAATTTGGTTTTTCATATAGCATTTAGTCGAAAATGTAATATTTTACTGCCTCGGCACCTCAAGATATGTTGTGGGTGCCGCCGGCTGAGCGGCCATTTCAGGTAGTCGGTGCAGCACGAGGTGATTTCACACACCAATCTATCAAAGAATAATTAGGTTATAGACATTATTTGACCATTAATTAAGGGACTGGGACTCGTCCCAGCAGTGAATTCGTTCACTTAATAAGGAATAGTTGACTAATGATAAGTTAGTCTAGCGTACATTTTAGTAAAGTTCGCCATGAGTTCGCGTAAGGGACGAGCGTCAGTCCTTATTATTATTTACATTATATAGTTTATTATGTGTTATTCTGTACATAACCTAATTCTAGAGGTGGTCGAGTTGCCCCTATCCTTTCCCTAGAACCAACCTAGCCTAGGCTAGGCTTGGCTGGTAGCCTATGTGTTCCTTCCTAACACCCCGTACATTATGGGACTTACCTTCTTGCTGGTCTGGACTGATAAGTTAGTCTAGTAGGTTTAGTAGAATTCATCCCACCCCGCCGGTCTGGGTCGAAAAATTCGTCCTAGTAGGTCTGGTCGAAGATTATCGTCCTTCTTATTTGGCAAAGGAGGCTATAGGCCTACCTTGTCTAGTACGGTGGTAGCCTGGTACACTGTTGGCGTCCCCAAGCAGGGATATCATTCTATTTCCTTACCTAATTCTCGAGGAACTATTCCATAAACCTCTTTTTGTGTATTGTATGAACCCAAATGTATGGCTGGTCGGTTAAGCCTGGCCTACCTGGCATAGCCTCTTGATCGGGTGTGACCACTACCAATCGCGATGAGCCACGGCCAGTCTGCGAATCTCCTAGGAGAAGTAGGCTATATAGCCTAGATTGGTTCCACCTCTGTTCGAGTGGGAACCAGGCGTTCACGACCGGCCATGCATACTATCTCTTTCCCCCCCTCCCCCTCCTTCTACAAGGTGGGGAGGGAGGGAGAGTTACCATATGTAGACTTGACCCATTACGCTCCATGTACAGCTCCGGCGACCCAGTGGTCTACCACCACAACAGTCGTTCGGGAACGCCGAATGTTGCGTGAAAGTAACTTCGGTATGAAACGTCTTGTTCTCTGTATCTCCGCCGCTCCGGTAAGAGTGGCGGTAAGAGATGAAACAATCCTCCTACTATACAGCTAATGGCCCCCTCCGGTCTATAGCTTCACCCCTCGGCTCCTTCCGGCATAGGCAGGGGACAAGGAACCGACTAGTTTCCTAGACGGAGCTCCGGCGATAGTACTACTTACAGCTCCGGTCTCGTAAGGGACCGGTGGTGTGAAGAACTTCACACTCGCTGTCCAATAACTAAATCTAGTATGACCAAATCTCTATTTCATTCCTTTCTAAGCTCCGGCATAGAAGGAGAATAACATGTTCGTCTACGGTATCGGTAGCCATCTGTCTCCGCTGTATACGCCGAACAAAGATAATTATAGGAGGTAGTAGGATTCGTCCTATCCTTCCAGCATAAGCAGATGGCAGGTTTTACAATAACGAACCAAACATTCTCCAGGGATAGGAATGAGATTAGACCATACGTATTAAAGTGTTTTTATTCTATGTAGGCTTTTATCAGATATAGATTTAAGCTTAACTACTAGAATAAGGTGCATGTACTCTTTGGAGTTATCCCCGTCTCGAAGCTCGGGACTCATGTACACTTTCTATTACAGATGGTCCGTTGTCAGTCGGAGGGTTGCCACGCTTCGCTGGGCAACTGGTACAGCCACGTAGTTTGTCGCTCGCATGCTAACTGTGTGGTTCCCTTCGACAACTACGTGGTCTGGCATCCGGACGCCTGCACCGTTTGTTACGACATGGTGCTAACCTTGTCTGAAGAGCAGGTACGTAACACTTAAATAAAAGATGTTATACGATTGACTTACGATTATGCATTACATTATAACCAAAAGGTGTTATATGCTTGACATACGTTTATACATTAAAATTATATATTCATTATAATTCTTCCTTCCAGATGAAACTCTAACCCGAGTTTTCTCTTACAGGCGGATCCAGCTACCCGCCACGAAGTGAGGGTAGCTCTCCAAAAGTGGGTCGCTACAGGGATTTTTCACTGGCCGACACAGGTCTTCCCAAAGAAATAGATTTTTCCTTTGTCAAAATCCCTTTTTAGGAAGGGTTGCTTCCTACACTTCCTTTCCCGACACCACACCTGCCGCAAGAAATGGACCCAGGGTACTGCAGTCTTCACACACAGTTTCAATGTCACGGAGATAATACGATGCAAACACGGATTTGCATTTAAAAAACGTGGAATTAATAATAGACGTAAGAGATAAATTTCTCTTTAAAGCCAGAGATGTGGCTACTGCCCTAATTTCACATGCTTTAGCCTTGCAGACTGGGAGAACATCCTCCTTAATTGAAGAATAAGCTTCGAGGATGATGTCTCTTAAGAAGAACGCAAAGCATTCTTAGATAACGGTCTGGAGGAGTTTTTTACAAAACACCAAAGACTGCCAAAATCTCCACGAATGTCTTTAGTTCTGTGAAGGTAGTACTTCAAGGACCTCACTGGACACAGAGTCCTTTCTTCGTCAAACTAGGGATCAAAAAAGAGCAAGACCAGGGGTTAGAGGGAGCTTGTTCTTGGCTAGAAACCCCAGGGAATATGAACAAATAACATTCCCTTTTGAGAAGCCTATTTTCTTATCAAGTGCATGAATTTCGCTAATCCTTTTAGCAGTCGCTAAGGACACTAGGAAGAGAATTTTTCTAGTAAAGTCCCTCAGACTAAGTTTATGCATAGGTTCGAAACGAGGCCCCGAGAACTACTTTAACACAATATCCAGATTCCAAGGCACAATGGGAGAATCTTTACGATAAGAAGTATCAAACAATCTAATGAGATCAGAGATGTCTGGGTTGGAGGACAAGTCCAAGCTTCTGTGGCAGAACATTGATGTTAACATGGTCCTATAGCCTTTGATGTTAGAGGAAGACAGGTTTCTTACTGACCTCATATGAAGCAAGAACTTGGCTATTTGCATAACAGTGGTCTTAGAAAAAGGGATGTTGGAATTCTTACACCACTGAAGATTCTCCACTTATTCTGATACATGTTGCTAGAAGATCTTCTCCTACACATGGAGATAGCCTCTGAAGCTCCCTTAGAAAACCTTTCTTTCTAAAGAGTTTCTGGACAGTTTGAATCCTGTCAGGACCAGAGAAAACAGGTTTTTGTGGAATCTGTGGAAATGTGGCTGTCTGAGTAACTGCCTCTTTTGAGGAAGCAACCAACGTCCATTCCGTCAGCAGGAATTGTCTCCGATGACTTAGCTCGTTGGCTAAAACTTTAGCTTTCCCTGGACGAATCTGGTGAGTAGATGCATATTGTTTCATTCTGCCAAGATGAGGTCTCTTGCCACTTTGTAAAGAGAGAAAGACTATATCCCTCCTTGCTTCTTGACGTACGAGAGAGCAGTCGTGTTGCCCGGGCAAATGGATGACAGGACTGTTTGGTTTGTTTCCATCTTGAACTTCGTCTTTACGACGAAGAGATTCAGGGCACTGACATCCAGGATAGGCCTCCAGCCCCCCAATGACTTGGAGACTACAAAGAGATGATTGTAGAACCCCGGAGCGTAACAATCTTGAACGAATTATACTGCTCCCTTTCTTGTAAGAGAAGTTACTTTGTCCTCTAGAGCCAAAATACTCTCTGATCCTCTTGAATAAGCAATTAAGACGACTGGCACGCTGACTAAGGGAGGCTTCTTGAGGAAGGGGATAATGTAGCCTTCCTTCAGAACCTTGACAATCCCAGGTTCTGCCCCTTTTCTTTGCTCCTACACTTGTGTGGAGAACAGCATCCTCACTTGCTAGAGGAGCCCCTCAAAGACGTTTTCTTGATGGATTTAGACAGGAACCTAGTACTTCCTCTTGTCTTGCAAGGGATCTCTGTCTGGCCTGAAAGGACTGGCCTCTTGAGGGGAGCTGATTTCTGTGAGGATGTAACACCTTCGACAGGTAGGAACACCAGAGCTCCCTCTTCTTGAGCGTTCCCATCGGGTAGAGAGAGAGCAAGTCATGGGAACCGTCCCTAAACCCTTATCGATACACGAGAGGACTCCCATCCAATCTCCCAAGAGGTTCTCCAAAAGCGAAGGGCAAGACCTAATCTTGCAGGCCAGAGCGTCAACAGACCAATCAAGAAAGCTGGAAACTTCAAATACCTTGAAAATGCCTTTCAGAAGATGAGCCAACTCTTGAGCAGAAAACAAAATCTTCGCTAAAGGCAAAGCTGAGCGTCTGGCTGCATCTACAAGACCAGAAAAATCTCCCTATGCAGATGTGCAAACATCCAAGGAAGGAGCCTTTTTCATAGCATTTCACAAGTATCTCCTCCTGGAGATTTGGGAAGGTGGAAAACAAAAAGAGGCCTTGCCTTGCTCCCTCTTTTCAGCAAGCCAAGCGTTTATCTCTTTAAAAGCCTTCTTAGCTGAGGAAGACAACTCCATCTTCAGCATCTTTGAGTGTTTCGAAGAAGGCATACTATCCATAACCAAAGCCGATTCAGGAGATGATGGAGAAGTCGGCTTGAAAATGGACAGATGTGGTGAGCAAGAACTTCAATAAAGCCACATACGCAGAAGAGGGAACCTCTTGATCCTGTGTAGCTTCGTCTTCAGACGAAATATAGGGGAAAGGTCCACATCTGCAGGAGCCTGAGGTGTGGCTGCATCAACTTGTGTCCGTGTCGAAACAGCCTCTATAGGAGTTTGCAGTGCTGCAGTGTCTCTAGGTGTCTGAGATAAAGTAGAGGGAGCTACGCCCGCCACTGGTGCCAGTTGAACTGTTGTGGGTGCTTGCTGGACCGTCGTGGGCGCTTGCTGGACTGTCGTGGGTGCTAACAGAGTCGTCAGAGCTTGAACTGAAGAAAGAGGCTTATTCAGTAAAAGCAGAATACGGTCAAGCTTCCCCTGAATGGGATCTACTCTCTCAACAGCAAAAGCAGCCACAGCAGGAGCCGAGGGAGTTGCAGGAAGCTCAGGCACGACACAAACAGGCGCTAACTGGTGCACGACAGAAGGGAGCTCGAGCACCAATGGGCGCTCGACTACATCCAATGGGCGCTCCTGCACGACAGATACAGGAGCTTGAAGAGGAGCCGAAGAGCGACGACGAGCCTTGGGCGCCGTAGGAGCATCAACACTCCAGGCTGTCCTAATGACTGTAAGAAGGGCGTGGTTCTCTAGGTTTCTTAGTAGGAACCACTGGAGCTGCATCCAAAGCGCCTCTCTACAACAGTCGAGACTTGCTCCCCGAACGCCACAGGGGTCATGGAGAGGAGTATCCAAACTCAACAATTTATGCACATCCAGGGAGAAACCTTTCCAACGGCTCTGTTTCAACCTGGGAAGCGACAACAGGTTGAACTAAGGGGGCGACTGCTCGTGGGCAGACCCTACCGACCTCCCTTGGGCTACCAGTTTGACTCCTGCCCTGCACTGGGGAGTGCGACAGTGACCTTTGCCTAGGAGCATCAGTGGGACGAACAGCTACCTCCTCCACTGACACACACTATCACTTTTTGCCTTGTCCATAAGGACCTTCACAGACGCACCAAGCTGCTCCATAGTCTGTAGTAACGGAGCAAACTGCATATCAATCTTTTCCTCTAGACAGGTGATGGGACTGGGATCGGAAGTGCAGGAGCCTACAAATGGAGAAGGTGGCGTAGCAAGAGAAGTGGGAGTGGGAACTAAAGATATAACAGGAATACTCAGATGTGAATTCAATTCAGAAGAATCCTGGCTGGCTGATTTTGAATTGACCCTAATCAAAGCCTTTCTCTTCCTGTCTCTCTCTAATTTCTTTAAATGAGATTCCAAACTCCTCCACTTCCTTTCATCCCAATCAACACATTCATTATCAAACAAACATATTAGCCCTCTACAATTAGTACATAAAGCATGATTATCATACATTCCTTGTTTAGCCTAGTCTTA
>NC_061108.1:34412600-34417600 GCF_015104395.2 Macrobrachium nipponense
TTGACGGCGAGCGAGCTCGGACATCAAGACTTTGGCTGGACGGTCTCACGTGGAAGAGCGTCCACTCGGTACTTCTCGCGAAACGAGAAGCGGCCGAGACGGAACCTGGTTTAGCGGCAGAACCGCTAACACCAGGTGAGGACGTACCAGCCGAGGCTGGTACACCTCTGGTCCCCGTCGTCTTCTTTCTTTGCAGAGGAAGAGACGGGCCCCGTTCCCGAAGGAACCGGAGGACCAGCAGAAGAGCTCCCCGACTCGCCTGAGCGAGCCGGGCCTTAGAAGATCCCGAAGGAGTCTTCTTAGGGGGGGACGGAGGCCAGCCTTCTTCTTCTTCGGCTGTTTAGCCTTAGAAGTCGAAGGGGAAGAGGAGGCAAGCAGACGACGAAGAAGACGACGAAGACGACGACGACTTCCTCTCTTCCTCTTCTTCTTCGCCAGGCTCCGCAGGACAGACGTCAGGTCTTCCATCCAGGAGGGAGCCGGGGCAGTTGCCGAAGCAAACAGGGCCCGACTGCACCTGTCCGGAAAGACTGAGACTGTGACAGCACCAACAGAACAGCAGGAACAACAGGAACAGGTCCAGGAACAGCAGGAACAGCAGGGAACAGCTGCACATATCTGAAAGGGAAGGAGACAGCAGGGACAGCAACAGGTACGGCAGGCACGGTAGGTACCGCAGGAGAGCCAGGCGTCCTGTCGGCAGCTACCGTCATTCTCGGCACTGGCGGCAGGTCCAGGGGGGGGTACTCTTGGGGCAGCGGAAGTCTGGGGTCGGCAACACAAAGAACCCAGGTGGCGGTGGCACCGTCCTCTTTGGTACGGCAGTAATCGGTTTGTGAATTGCAGCCGTGGGTGTCACCGACATTACATGTGGTGTATACACCAAGTGCGGTGGCATATCATAAGCTGGTGTAGATATTGTGGTAGTGGTAGTGGTTACCGTACCATGAGTGACCACTGCCGACCCCGCCAACCTCTGAAATCAACCCCTGTATACTAGGCACTCCCTGCAGTCCCAGCGACTCCCACACCTGTCCCAGGTCGTCCTTCGCTGATGGCACACCTGCGGAAGCAACAGTCGGGTTAGTCAGAGGGGTTTCCTCGCGCCTGGGGGGAGAAGAACCCCACCCAGAGCGGACGGAAGACCCCGAATACAACTGGACGTCCGGGTAGCGGGCGCCCTCCTCCACACTCGACGGATCGAGAGGAGAAGGAACTCCGCTACCCCCCCCGCAGGGGAAGGCGCGAAACGTGGGGGCTGGCCGGGGGGCAGGAAAGAAGACGAAGTGTCCGTTACCAAAGGAGTCACTGGACTTTCCGATGACTTCTTTGGCGGCCTAAGTCTCTTCCTGCCTTCGTACAGCACCCACTGCGCTCGGACCAATTCATACATGTTACACATGGCTCGGTGCGGGAGCATTCTCGCCCCCGACACCGAGTACAAACCTCGTGTGGATCCACATCCACAAATGATCTGAATCCGCCGCATTTACGCCCCTCCAGCCCGGGACACACTCTACGGGCGACTGGGGGGCGCGGCGAAATCTCCATTTCTTGATCACTCATTATTAATATGAAAAAAGAAATGTAAAGTACTTACAAGCATACACTCTCAAACACACAAGGAAAAAGAGGGCTGATACTCAAAGCAAACGACAAAGCGGGCAGAGCGATGACGAGCACGTCCTATACCTCACACGGCCGAAAGCAAAAGTGATTGTTTACTCCAGTCGCGCGGCGCGCGACGACTCGGACAAAGCAGTTAACTACCGTTCTCCCCTTGTCGAAGCTTTGTTACGGACCGTTCCAGCTGCCGCTAGCTACTTCCTATTGTTAAAGGACCGATGGTTTGTATTACGTATCGGAACAAACTTCGAGTTGTACCTAAGTAAAAATGTTGAACGCGTTTTGGTGAGATTTGCACTACGTTTGACACATTTTCACTACCCTCTGTTTAAATCTTAAAATTTGGCCTTAATTTCTAACTTTGGAGAAAATAGGGTAGATCACCACAGCAGGCCAACCCTCATCACGGTGGACGGGTCTTATTCACTCGATATTTAATTGGTGAAACAAGAATACAATTGCAACTCTAAGCATACCATTTAAAAGACTGAAGTTTCGTCAACATAATGTGATATATGAAAGCCCCACACGAACTAAAATAAGCATGTGAGCTCTTCGTAAAATATGTTTTCAAGGCAGTTTTGAAATCCAATATGGCGGCTACGTTTTTGATGGAAGGTTCTGATCAGTGATGGCCACCATCTTTCCCCAGCCTTCAGCACTCCATTTTGAACAATGTTAGCGTATATAGTAACGTTTATTTGATCTTACTCAAGATTGCAGTTGTAATCAGCACAATAAAACCAACATTTTGTTGCCTATATTAGTGAAAGTATTGAAACTTGTTATTCCCGGGGTTATGGTTTCTTGAATGAAATTCATTCTTACCTTGTAATCGGTGGTTTTTATCCTTACTGCCATCACAACTGAAACTCCACAGTGCTTATTTGATTGTTATTATACACATTTTGGTCTCAGTTCACTCCACATTGCACTTTAAACCCGTTGCTGTTTCTGGTTTCTAAGCGCGAGCGCCATAAACACAGTTATGAACAGCAGACGACGACAGACGACGAAACTGCAAAGTTTTATTCCCTAAACTGTTTACTTTACCCGTTATTTAGTTAATTTACTTTGTTATTTAAAAAATTTTGATTTAATTCATGTATATTATCCCTTTTTTTTTTTTTGCAACCAAATTACCCCGAAAAATTACAGATATTTCTAAAGTAGATAAAATCAAATGTTTCTAACGTTTTCGTACATCTGGCTGCCGAAAACCATAGAGGAACGAATACGGAAAAGTGCATAGAGGAACGACTACGGAAAAGTGAATTATATACATGTTTTTTTTTTTTTGTTTTTTTTTTTTTGCTTTTTTGTTTTTTTGCTAGCACTTTTCATTGATTTCAGTCTTTATTAGTATTTTGAATTTCTTTAATAATCGTATGCCAGAAATTAATGTTTGCATGCTTTAATGTTTGCATGCTAAGAATGGCAAAATCATCGTTGCCACATTAGTGGAGGCTTCACACATACGCCGTTCCATTATTATAAACTGTTTCCATGAATTCTAGTTGTCATAGTAATGCAATAATGATAAAATTGCTTTAATATTTATGTATATATATACTTCCAATACATAGCCTAATTTCACCAATTTCAACGTTTTGTGTGTAGTCTTATGCCCAGTTTGGAGGGTCAACACATACCGAATGGCAACAGAGAGAGAGAGAGAGAGAGAGAGAGAGAGAGAGAGAGAGAGAAAGGAAGGCGGAGGAACGAAGAAGAAAAGGGATGGCGTGGAGGGGGGGGGGGTGGGGAGAGGGTAGGTGGAGCTTTATACGCGTGTTCGTATCCATTTCTGCATAATGGAGTTTTTGTCTCTTGGTACAAGGACAAGTGTCGTTATTCTTTACGATTAGTGATTCACGATACCCTTATAAATTACGGCACTGGGTGTAATGCACTATAGCAAAATCTCGTTCTGTTACGAGTGTTCGTTACAAAAACGTGCTTGCACTGTCTCTGAAACCCATAGTAGACATGCTGCTTAGTTGTCAATCAAGTTTTTATAACCAAGTATTTTTTACAAGCTAGCTATTGAATAAATTTGATTTTGTTATTTTTCTTAGTCAAAACATATGCCCCTCAATGCTAACTTTCCTCTTTTAACGACTTTCTGGTCATTGCAAATTCGGCCCCAATAATTTCTTTATGGTGCGAAAAACAGACAGAGGCCCCATGGACCGAAAATGATTGCGTCACACTACGGCGATAATCCAGCAGTAAAACATCTTCATATATCCAAAAAGTAAATAATAAAGATATATATGCATATTACGATTATAACAATTACATGTATAGCTGATAACAATCGCATGAATAACTGGTAAACTGTTCTTGCAATGACAGTTGAGTATAGCAATTATTTACAATAGGTACGAAAGTCAAGATGTCGTGACGTCATAATACAGAACTTAAAAGAACGTTCTAATTCAGAAAAATAATTACTTAAATTTGAGTCAGAGTCGAGTTACTTTTTCAATAACGAATATTTTCAAATTAATCATCATAAATATGTAAAATATTGATGTTTTACTACTTATTTAAAAATTAGCTAAGAGCACGCTTCTCGTCATTCTTCTACCCAAAATAGCTAGCTGTTTTACTTCTGGCTTGTTTGTTGGTGAGAAATCGTGTTTCGATGTTTGTTGTGATGAAAGTGCTCCAGCGTCTGTGGGCACAAGTGGTGTGCGGATTTATCACAGGAAATGGTCAGTTTATTGACACAAGCTACTCCGTAAACATCGAGATGGCGTCAATCTTCTAAATACCTCGAGTTGTAAGTAAAAATGTTGAACGCGTTTTGGTGAGATTTGCACTACGTTTGAGACCGTTTTCAGTACCTTCTGTTTAAATCTTAAAATTTGGCCTTAATTTCTAACTTTGGAGAAAATACTTACTTCGAAAGGAGAGTAGAAGGTCTTTAAGCTCCTTTTCTCACCAACAAGAAGTCGCGACTGATGCCCATCTCGGGTGTCAGGACGCGTTATAATGTACTTTTTCGGAGGGTGGCAAGCGTTGAATGTAGGTGGCCTGGTTGGCCTGCCGTGGTGATCTACCCTACTTATACTTCGAAAGGAGAGTAGGTAGATGTCTTTAGCTCGGTTTCTCACCAACAAGTCGCGATTGATGCCCATCTCCGATGTCAGGACGCGTTATAGTAATGTACTTTTTTGGGATTGTCCAAGCTGATCGTACATGGTCCACTCTGGACCCTACGGTTTTTTACCCTAGGTAGGCTAGGTGCAACCTACCTAGCTAGGTACTACCTAGGTAGGTAGGCTACAAGCAATTGCTCTTACCTGTGTTAACTCCCACGACCCAGACAACAGGTCACCCACACCAGCACATTGCGATAAATCTTCGTT
>NC_061108.1:34422600-34490449 GCF_015104395.2 Macrobrachium nipponense
GCTGGAGACAGTGTGATAAGTATTGCGTTATATAACACAGAAGATTTCACTTCATTTATCACTTGACCTTTGTGTGTGTCCTTTATGTCGTTTGCTTTCATCCATGTTACTCTCTCTCTCTCTCTCATATATATATATATATATATATATATATATATATATATATATATATATATATATTATATATATATATATATAAATGTATTTTGCAATCAAAGAGTTTCATATTTTTTCAAAGGCACATAAAATCATAACAGATATGTAAACAAGACACTGTTTAGGCCAGTACAAATACATATCGGCCCCGAGAAGAGGCAATTTAATTGGCCGCAAAATAGAGGCTTAATAAGATTTCATTGTTTCTCTCTTTGGGACATCTCAATACACACACACACACACACACACACACACACACACACACCACACACATATATATATATATATATATATATATATATATTATATATATATATATATATATATATATACGTGTGTAATATATATATAAATATATATATATAGATATATATATATATATATATATATATATATATATATATATTATATATATATATATATACGTGTGTGTGTGTGTGTGTGTGTGTAGATATTGTAGGGGAAGGAGTTCACTTCTTTTAAAACTTATACGTCTCTGTTTCACGTGGACTCTCACTTATCAGAATCAGTCTGCTTTTTTTGTTATTCTCTGTCGTCAGCTTATCGTGCTTAGATGTCAGCTATATATCTTGAAAATCCAAAAACTTATAAAATCTTGTTTGTAAAGCGAAATATAGGTAAGTTTCCCCAAATACACTGTTATCTCTAGTCTTAAAAATCTCATAAACTTTCCACCTTTAATTGGGAAGTAGTAAGTTCGAGTCTTTATCTTGAAAGGCATTTTGTAACTTTGACAAGTAGGTAAACCTGGGCTTAGAATTCTTGCTTAGTCTATGGGCACTCGTTCTTCCAACGGCTCCCCGCCCCGCACCCCCACCCCCCGATTCTATATATATGGTCAATCATTCGAAAGCCAAAATATATATATATATATATATATATATATATATATATATATATATATATATATATATATACAAACGATAAAATCCATAATCCATAATAATATAGGTACTCTGTCAAAAGCTTGATAATATAATAAGCTCTTACTTGCTACTGCGCTACTGACATATTCTCGTGGATTTTCCCTTATATTTTTGCTGGGAAATTACACACACACACACACACACATAACTTTCACAAGTAGGTAAACCTGGGCTTAGAATTCTTGCTTAGTCTTTGGGCACTCGTTCTACCAACCGCTTCTCGCCCCGCACCCCTACCCCCCGATTCTATATATATGGTCAATCATTCGAAAGCCAAATATATGTATATATATATATATATATATATATATATATATATATATATATATATATATATATATCTAACCACCCTTTTATTAAAACTACACAAATTGGAAACCCTTACTTGTTGTCAATGGTGCCCTCTGTCTGGAAACATGTCATTAGGCTATTAAGATCACGTAAGTACAAAAATATACTATTTATTACCCAAACCAGATGAATATAAATTAGAACAAAATGATTAACAAGTCATAATGACAAAAACCCAAATCTGCCCACAAAGAAAACTAGTAAGTTATCATTCTACCCTCCTGACTAAGAATTCACTCCCAGACCCAGAATGTCAATCTTTTCATTGTATTAGTCAGGTTAGAGAATCCCGCCTCTAATACCATGGAATAGAACCCATATTTTAGATGGGGTTTTCTCTCCCGACACCTGGCGTGTACCAAACTGACCTCTTTCTTCTCACCAAAAGGAACGTGACTTTCGCAAGTTCCCTGGTCGACTAGACCTGTAACATCCGTACAAATGAATGTACATGCTTGACGACAAGACGCGCAGTCTCTCGATTAAAATGCTTGCGTACCAAATTCCTTCACTCAAGAAAGCTGCCCTTACAGCTCAGTCTGTCTCCAAGCAAGACATGATACGTAATTCACTAACATTACACACTTGTAAGATGGCTCGGCCACCTATGTCCTTTGTGCACTCCTGTCGCACACCACATCAGCAATAACGCACAATGTATCAATTTACCACATGACTTAGGGCTACCTCTGTTGCCGGAGCCCTTGTGCTTCGTCAAATGCACAAAACTTTAAGAACACCTAGCGCACAAATTGTGATCAGTATAGCACCTAACATGATCATTAATATTGGTATTGTGTAACATTAACTAATGAAAAGCTCACCTTCGTCACTAAGATAAGCAGAACTCTATGAATAGTTGTAGATGCAGGTCGAGTGCGTAAACCAACTCGAAACAACTCCGCACACGCCATTATTCAGCATCTGCGACCCTCGTGAGTGTATCCAACACCCTCTCGTCGCGAAACTGTAGATTCGACGTTTTCTACTGAAGGAAACGTGGTCACCACCCCGTTGTTAAGGAAATATCCCGTGACTTCCATGCAAGTGCTACTCGCACCCGCCTCATCGAAGATTGTAGACTCCTGATTTATCCCAGAACGTATCCTGAGACGATATATCAAAGACATCTCATCCTTTGCAAAGGCAGTCCATAGAAACGCCATTCATGCGTAGACTTGACTCAACCTCTGGTACTGTAGAGCGAAGTCGTTTCCATCACCACCATCACATAGAGTTGGGAATTCTCTAAAGTCATTGTGTGTCCATATTTAAAAGGTCTACATGATCATAAAATAACTAAAGTCTTGCTTTACCCCACAAATCCGTCATTAATTAATATACTCAGTCTACTAGTCAAATATTAAAAATTCCCAGCTAAACAAAATATAATCTTTACCCACTAAATCCTCACAAATAATCCCATATATGACAAACACACTATCAAAAGAGAACCCATAATGTCTAACAGCTGAAACCCTTTTATGGTTTATATAACTAACCTCCATAAAATATAATGCTGAACACCCCTTCTATCTAACTCACATACCCTGACAAATCATATCTCCTATCTAAAATAAAAATGCTATTTAGAGTTTAACCCCCATTACAACATCTCTCGTAAGAAAAGAAAAAAGAGAAAAAGGAAAAAAATAAGATAATAACAACAACAATAAGTGAACTTTCCCCCATTACACAGCGCACATAAGAGAAAAAGAAACATATACAATTCAATATCTTTCCCAAAACGGAATGTGTACCGTTACGGAATTTGCTACCGCAGCAATCCCATCGACCAGAAACGACCGGAAAAGAATCCCCTTACATGATACATTCCTGTGGAATGCCATAATCAACATCTACGAGAATAGTGCAAATCCCCGAGTAATCAATACCAAAGGGAAAAATCTGCAACCGGATTCATTACAGCAACATTAGCAAAAAATCCACCTGTGAACACCTCAGGTGCTTCGAACTGCAGCATAGTCAGACTCGCAAATTATCACCTATTCGGGATAAAAAAAACTACGATAAACTCACAATTCCATAATTATATACCACCAAAAAAAAGAAAGTCACCCCCAAAGATTAATGCCATCTCCTTATATATATATATAAATCACCATCTTAATAATAACATTCCCCCCCACAAAATCGTCCTTAAATCATAACTCCCCACGACATTACCCGAATTATATAAACCCCAATGTCATCTATTCGGCTCGTGAAACCCCAAAAATTCAGCCCCAAATATCATACGCACAGGAATGATCACATGTTTATCATCACGTTTCTCAGTTAAAGCAAAAATTTGCCGTATTATAACAACTTCCCACGTAAATTATTAACCCCGAAATCTTACGCCAAAATGCCGCAGATTTGCGCATAATAAGAAAAAAACAGTAGAAGGAAATAAAAGAGAGAGAAAAAAAACATAAAAGCGTTCCGCCAACAAATTGCAAAAAACAGAGAACAAGAAAAAAAAATGCAATTGCGCAACAATATATTAATCACCACAACCAATTCTTTTCAATTTTGAGATATGTGTTAACCTCGACCGACCTGTTTTTTCCTCTAAGACTACAAATCTGTTTCCAATTTTCTCTTCAATGACTTTAAAAGGACCTTCAAACTTCGGGCCTAATTTGTAATTTAGTTCATTTCTCACGTTAAGTTTTAAAAATACCTTGTCTCCGACATTGATCTTGGGATCAGATGTTTTACTATTACTGTTCTGTACCATATCTCTGGTTGTGGATTCGAGACTACGGCTGAGACAAGCATGTCTCTCTCTCGTTGTGGATACCAACGCCTTGATCGTATCCTCCCCATGATGAGGTATAGTTAGCAAATCAAATGTGCCTTGTGCTGGACAACCAAACAAAGCTTCAAATGGGGACATTTTAATGGACTCACTAACCATAGTGTTAATACTATGTCTAACAACATTAACATATCTGTCCCAATTCTTATCATTACCACCTACAGTTTTCCTGAGAGCCTCGAGCACTTTCCTGTTTGCTCGTTCGCACAACCCATTAGCCTCGGGTCTGTATGGAATAATTGTTACTTTCTGTATCCCCATGACTTCAGCTAAACATTCCAAGGTTTTGTTCACAAATTCTCTCCCATTGTCGATTGAAAAACGCTATGGCTACTTCTTCGGCTGTTTTATGCTTAAGTGGGAAAAATTCTACTATCCTTGTAAGTTCATCTATTATCACTAACAAGTACTTGTTCGCATACCTAGACTCACAAAAATTCCCCAGGATATCCATATGTATTCTCTGAAAAGGTCTACTTGGTATAGGATGCGATCCTAATTTGCATGAAGTTGTCCTTGCAGGCTTACATGCATTGCACACCGTACAATTCCTTATGAAATTTTCCACATCTTTCCTCATGTTTTTCCAGATGTATTTAGCACGAACCTCATCATACATTTTTTCTATTCCCAAGTGTGGACTACCGAACCTGCAATGAACTATATCCAAAACCACTGGAATTAGGACCTTCGGAATTATGATCTGTGTCGTAACTCCTTTACTTTCACTGGTTCTTAACTTATATTTAACTTTCCTGACTAATAGATTACCTTCTAACTCCAAACCCGAAAAAGGTAACTTATAACGTTTCCTAACTAATTCCCCTCTTAGAAACGCTTTTGCATCTGCTAAAATCTCGTCTTCATCTTGCCTTTGCTCTGTGAGAGGTATATCCCATTGTATGGCCTCGCTAGTGACTTGCACGACTTGGAAACCTTCCGTGTCGGGTAAACTCCTACTGAGAGCATCAGCAACTACGTTAAATTTGCCCTCTATATATTTGAGCTTTGCATCAAAATCTCTGATAGTTGAAAACCATCGAGCTCTTTTAGGCAACAAATCGGGTTTATTAAAAAGATCCAGTAATGGCTTGTGGTCTGTGAGAACTTCTACTTTATTCCCCATCAGTAACATTTTAAAATGAACTAAGCTCGACACTATTGCAAAGGCTTCTTTATCTATGGTGGCCATGGACTTCTCATTGCTGCCCTTTGTCCTGAACTTCCTGCTATAAAAAGCTATAGGATGTAATTTCCCATCGAACTTTTGCATAAGGCAAGCACCTAAACCTTCCTGGCTTGCATCTGTCACTAATGTAAAAGGTTTGTTAAAATCTGGAAACTTCAAAACAGATTTATTCATTAGCGCGTCCTTGAGCTTTTGAAAACTCTCCACCTGGGGTTCCTTCCATTGAAACTGAACGTCTTCCCGCAATACATCAGTTAGGGGAGCTGCTATATTAGAGAACCCTTTCACAAACCTCCTGAAGAAACCGGCGATACCCAGGAATGACTTAATCTCTTTCTTTGATCTGGGGTGCGAAAATTCGCTATTGCTTTGACTTTATCGTCATTTACTCTGACCCCTTCCTTAGATATGACGTGGCCTAGATATGAGATCTACTTTTTCAAGAACGAGCACTTGGCTAGCTTAATTTTCAACCCCGCTAATCTAAGCCTCCTAAGTACTTCTGTAAGCACTTCCAGGTGTTACGCGATCGTGTCTGTTGCGACCAGGATGTCATTCATATACACAAAAACATTTTTGCCCAATAACCCGTGCAAAACTGTGTTCACCAACCTGGTAAAGGTCATCGGACTGCCTGATAAACCAAAAGGCATTCGCATAAATTCATAGTGTCCCTTGGGCACTGAAAAAGCGGTATATTCCTTGCTACTCTCACTAAGAGGGACCTGCAAAAAACCCTGCGCCAAATCAATTGAGCTATAAATATTATGTCCGCCAATTTCAACAAAAAGATCTGGTATGCACGCGACTGGATAGCGGTCAGGGATCGTCTTCTCATTTAAACGTCTAAAATCGAAGCATACACGGACAGAACCGTCTTTCTTAGGCACAGCTAACAAGGGAAAGTTGTAAGGAGACACGCTAGGTCTAATGATTCCTTCTTCTTCCTATCTATTAACCTCTTTCTCTGCCTATTCTCTGATTTTGAAAGGTATACGATATGCAGGAATATAAATAGGTTTTGTGCCACTCTCCAAATTTGCCTTATGCTCTAACACATTAGTCAACCCTAATTTATCACCTTGTAAGGCTACTGTATCCCCAAATTCTGCCAAGACCCCGCTTATCGCTTCAACGTGTTTGCTATAATCCGCATTAGCTAAATGTTCTCTAAATATTCGTTTCCTTGATTGCATTTCTGCCTCCGAAAACTCAGGTTTCCCCTCTACGATAATCACTGAACCACTATCACAACTCCAATGTTAGAAATCCAATATATATGTATTCTTCTGGTATCTCCCAACTGTATCATTACAGTTTAGCAACTCTAACCACGTAAACCCATCCTTGGATACACTGTTCACCGATGCCGTGCTAACAACCCCTCTAAGCTTCTCGCTATTTTCAATAACACACACATCTGTGGGTTTTCTCATTTCCTTCAGTTTAACTTTTACCATAGTCTTTGAACCAGGTAGTAACATAATATCTTTGGATAAAACACCTTTATATTTGTGGTTAGTACCTCCCCTTTCCACCGCCCCATACACATTACCACCCTCAGTATCATCCCCAGCATTGTTAGTATCAGAAATAACACCAATATTAGTATCAACATCACCATCCAAAGTATCATCACCACCATTGTTATCACTGTGAACTCTGATAGAACCCCATATCAGCAACGTGGGTTTTAATATTACCTTTCTCCATAAGACTCGTATCACTGCCATTAATATCACTGAGCACATCTCCTCTTTCAATAACCTCCATGTCCTCCGTTCTATTCACGTCCTCATAAGGCAGAAAAACACCAGGTATCCCGACTGTTATCCCATTAACACCCGCATGGATCGAAATCTTGTCTTCTACAAGCAGGATGACCCAGCAAAAGTCTGTTGCCCAACGCAATTCCTTTCATTACCAAAAATGGTTCTGTTAGCACTCTGCCACCGAGAGTAAACTGTATTTGAACACAAACCAGGGTATTTAATCTATGGGCTTGCACATCACACACTGTCTCCATTGAGGGTTGCAAAGGGTAATGGGAAAACATGGATTGATACAAATTATAGTCCATTAAATTTATAGACGCCCCCGAGTCTATAAATATCGGGATATCCACATCCCCTACTGTTCCATAAACTATAGGCCTGGGCTCTGGGGCGTCCCCCACGAGACCACAATGGCACATACCAATCACCTGTATCCTTTTTGTTGATTGGGCTTCCAAAAATTTTGCCGATCCCTTTGCCCTCTGGTTTGACCTGCCTGGGAAGTTCTCACATTATAATTACCAGAAACTTGAGGTGTTGGCCTCGCATCTCTCCGTATCTGAGACTAAAAGACTACCAATAATAATCGGTACTCTTACACATTCCACAATATTTAACCCTACACAATTTCTTTGGATGCCCTGGTTTATTGCAGTTGAAACAGCGCAACTGCTGTTGCTTTTGATCGATCGATCTTTTGTTATATTCAACTTTTGCACACAGATGGGGAGGAGAAAATTCTGTGTCTCTTTGCACTCTATCCCTCGGGCCTGTCCCATTAAAAATTGTGCTATCTACAATGAGACATTTAGGCATATGTTTCTCAATTGGGGCATAAAGTAATTCTTCGTCTGAAGTAGGTTCAATCTTTTCATCAAAGCTATTCACTATCGCATCTGGTACATTGTGCAAGAGCAGGGAAAAATAGATCAGTTTGTGAATGTTCTCAAGAGAGACATTACTCCCTGTAACACATTTAGATGTTTTCAATTTTCCTACCCAATCCGCCACTGCGTCAAAAAGTTTTAAACTATGTTCTATGAGGCTATTAGTGCCCTTCCATAGTTTATAAAGGCGCGAAGGTCCCTCACCATATCTCCGTGTTCCTTTGAGCCATAAGCTGTTTTCAAAAAGGCTTGCAAATCCGTCCAGGTACGACATTTTGTAAATTGGAAACTCCTGCAATGATGGGAGAGATCTCCCCTATTGAAATCTAGCAAAGCTTTCGCCTCTCTAAATGCCTCTATATCGTCTATTATATTCTTTCAAGCTAAATAATTATTCAACCCTTCAATAAAAATTTGTACAGGTTGTGACAGAACACCATCTACCATCCCTCTGAAAGGACTCACACCCGCACTCACGTTCGTTACATGATGTAGTAGCATTGTGGTACTCTTAGTATCCGCCATCTTTCTCTGTTTCCGAAAGCTCTTTTGTTCTATATGATTCCCCGATCTCAATAGCATCAATGTATTTATATACACAAAACCCAATCCAGAAAAATGAATACAAATTTTCCCCCAATAATGGATAACAAAAGGCAAACACGCCCCACGCCCAGTATATCATCCCACGAAAGCAACAACAACAAAAAATAGGGAGGGGATAGAAAAAGAAAAAAAAAAAAAGCAAAACGCTTACTAAGCGATCCAATCCGGCGACACCAAGCTTTGAAGCTCACACACACCAACTCTCTCTCTCTCTCTCTCTCTCTCTCTCTTCTCTCTCTCTCAGGGCGTGACTTGCAACAAAAAACTCCGCTTGAGTAAATTCGCCACAACAAACAAAAGGAATATAAAAAAGTAAAAAAAATAGAAGATAAAAAGGAGAAAATAAGAAAGAAAGCTTGAAAATACACTCACATCTTCATATGACTGGAAACCGAATTCGTATACGCACTGCAAATATGCGTGACCTGTTTACCACACTCGTGAAACACTTTAATACGTTGAAAATTATACTTTTCCCCTTCATGTTTTAAAACACTGGTTTTCAAAAATCACAAGATGGCCGGCACTGACTTAGCCAGAGAGACATACAGCTTCTCAATGCCCAACCCAATGAATCAGCAAAAAGAGCCCCGAGTTGCCTGTGACATGATTATAACCCCTTTTCCTACCAAAAAAAATCTATGTCTAACTAGTCACCAGTCTCTTCGTTAGCGTACCGACAGCTTATAAAATATATAAAAAGCCTCTTAAACCGCCTGCCACCACTCTAACCACCCTTTTATTAAAACTACACAAATTGGAAACCCTTACCTGTTGTCAATGGTGCCCTCCATCTGCAAACATATCATTAGGCTATTAAGATCACGTAAGTACAAAAATATACTATTTATTACCCAAACCAGATGAATATAAATTAGAACAAAATGATTAACAAGTCATAGTGACAAAACCCAAATCTGCCCACAAAGAAAACTAGCAAGTTATCATTCTACCCTCCTGACTAAGAATTCACTCCCAGACCCAGAATGTCAATCTTTTCATTGTATTAGTCAGGTTAGAGAATCCCGTCTCTAATACCATGGAACAGAAACCATCTTTAAGATGGGGTTTTCTCTCCCGACACCTGGCGTGTACCAAACGGACCTCTTTCTTCTCACCAAAACGAATGTGACTTTCGCAAGTTCCCTGGTCCACTAGACCTGTAACATCCATACAAACGAATGTACATGCTTGTCGACAAGACGAACAGTCTCTCGATTAAAATGCTTGCGTACCAAATTCATTCACTCAAGAAAGCTGCCCCAACAGCTCAGTCTGTCTCCAAGCAAGACATGATATGTAATTCACTAACATTACACACTTGTAAGATATATATATATATATATATATATATATATATATATATATATATATATATATATATATATATGTATATATATATATATATATATATATATATATATATATATATATATATATATATATATATATATATATATATGTATGTATATATACAAATGATAAATCCATAATCCATAATAATATAGGTACTCTGTCAATAGCTGGATAATGTAATAAGCTCTTATTATATTACAACACACACACACACACACACTCACACACACACACACACACACACACACACACATATATATATATATATATATATATATATATATATATATATATATATATATATATATATATATGTGTGTGTGTGTGTGTGTGTGTGTGTGTGTGTGTGTGTGTGGGTTCTAACCTTTATAGCCACTGCTTTTTAAATTTCAAGTTAAATTCGTTATCTACTCTCTTCCACAGAGCATTTACCTGAACATCCGGGTGGAATACGTTTCATGAAGAAATTACGTTTCTCCTTCAATAGTTTGTAAATAACTGTTTTCCATCAGAAGTCTTTTACAAACAATTACGAAAATTTCCAGATAATATCTTCCATCCAAAGTTTGAACTACCAACAGTACCAAAACTACATCTGTACGCTAGTGTCCCCCTAATCTATGATAGACATTTTTATCAAGAACTGAGATTATTGTAAGCAAATACCTACCGGCAGTCAACTTAAAACTAGTTCCATGTAACCCAATGACCATCAAGTCCTTGTTTAAATACAAAGAGAGTCTGCTTCCTTTGATGATCTCGAGTCATATATTTGTTTAATTACCCCAGATGTGGCCTGGGGAAGTGCGTGGGCTCCACCCAGAGGTTGTTAAAGGTAAGATTAGATTTCCATCGTGGAGTTAGCTATCGTACGGGTGTCAAACTATCAAACCCCGAATTTTCCTGTATTAGAGACCATGGAAAAAGTGCAAGTACAATACAAATTACAAGGATTTCAAAACCATAGGCAAAGCTCCAAACGAACACCAATTGTCAATACTCGAATCTCTTTTTATTAAACAACTGGTTTCCCAATTAAATACTCAGTCCAAGTCAACCCCTCTGTAAATCTCTTGAGTTTCCTTCGGAACCAAAACGGACCCTGATAGTCACTCAGCATTTGCCTTCAGCACTACCTGGTAATCACTGTTCCCTTCTCTTGTACCTCCCTTTGCATTTTGTTAAGAAATAACTTTTTACCGTGTTTTAATCTGAGCCTGTTGTTCTTTTAATTTTTAGCTTCGAAAATGGGACACATGGTCCTGAAACGTCAGCAAAATAAATCACACTAAAGGATTTTGGTGTATCTCCACTCTGCCTATATATGTGTGTGTATATATCATTATATATATATATATATATATATATATATATATATATATATATATGTATGTATATATATATATATATATATATATATATATATATATATATATATATATATATATCGTATATAGTTGGTTTTCGAATGACTGACCATATAGAATCGGGGATGGCGGGTAGAGGGGGGGGGGGGGTTGCGGTTGGAAGAACGAGTGCCCATACTTAGCAAGAATTATAAGCGCAGGTTTACCTACTTGTGAGTTACAAAATGCCTTTCAAGATAAAGACTCGAACTTACTACTTCCCTATTAAGGGTGGAAAGTTTATGAGATTTTAAGACTAGAGATAACAGTGTATTTGGGGAAACTTATCTATATTTCGCTTTACAAACAAGATTTATAAGTTTTTAGGATTTTCAAGATAGCTGACATTATATATATATATATATATCTATATATATATATATATATATATATATATATGTGTGTGTGTGTGTGTGTGTGTGTGTGTGTGTGTGTGTGTGTGTGTGTGTGTGTGTGTGTGTGTGTGTGTGGCCAAAACTGTTTTACAGAAAGCATTACTACTTACAAAGCGTGAGAGATGGGACTCAGATCATATCCAAGAACAAGAGAAGAAGTGAGGACAGAATATGCTCAAATTAAGGACAAAACATGAGATGGATTAATGAGATGGAATCTTCCAAATATTAAGTAACAATGATATCCAGTGAAGGTTCTTTTAGATAACATTTAGAAAAACGTTTAAAAAAGGCCAGTCATACAACGGGTAGACTCGATAAGATTAGGAAACTAAATAGACTGACATTTCGTATAAAAGCAAGCTTATCACGAGCCTATTACGAATTGTGTTGCTCAAAAGACATAGATCACGGTTTGACAATGAAGATATGTCTAAAAGATCTTGTGAGGAATAAAGCCCTAGAACTTTATTAGATGTCAGTTGACAGGATAGAATTAGAAATGATATTATAAGGGAAATTATGAAAGTTCATTAGACTAGATTATGAAATTATGAAAGTTCATAGACTAGATACTAATAAAAGGGAGATGGAAATAGCTTAGACAAGACCTTTTCACGGCCCGTGGGAGAAAAAATACAAGATAGCGTCATCTCTGATCCCGTGGAGAGATGAATGGAGATTTGTGGAAGATGAAGTGTAGGAAATACATGAGTAGCAAAATGGGAAATGATGAAGCAAATGTGTAATGTACAATCTGTTGTTATGTTATCTGGCCGTGAAAGATTCGAAAATATTTTCCCGAGTTGGCGTTTAGAAACGTATTGTATTGATTTTTTTTTATAGACCATTACCTTGAACAGTAGATTCCTCTACCTGTGTCAATAATGTCACTTGCTCTGCGAGGCCCTTTGCTCTAAGTTTGTCCTTTAGCATTAAAAGGTGGAGACAATGTAAGACCTCCTAAAAAAGTTTATGAAAACATTTCAAATTTGAGGTAAGAAGATATTTTTGCTACAAAAAAGTCTGATATCGTACGGTGGAGTTGAACCTTCCTAACCACAACGAAATTCTGCAAACATGAAGCAGCGTGAATACTTACAAACAGACTGAGTTAACAGTGGTTGTCAGTGATCATGTATCATTTCATAAAAGATTCTCTGATCCAAAAAGTTTAATTGTTTAAGTAAACGACATTTCTCTTTATCTTTTCAGAGCCATTACCAGAAAGAGACCTGGCCCCCATAACAGAGACACTGCCATCAGTGCCACCACTACTGGCCAGGGTAAGATCTATGAAGCGCAGGAAACGTGGCATTGCTTGGCCAGCCTGATAGGAGGAGTCTTCTTTTTGAGGAGAGATAGAATATCGTGGCTTTCCTTCAATGTCTTGCTGACGAAAAGTTCTCAACTCAACCCAAGTTCTATTTTCCATTCGTGGTCTTCATCTTACTCAGGGCAAATAACTTGGAGCGACTGACCTACTGTTCCAATTCAGGTTCATCAATAGTAAGCAGGACATACCAGTGGATCAAACAATTATGAGGTTTAGAAACAATGAACGCTCTCTTTCGTAGACATTCCTCTATTAGGAATTCCCTCGATCTTTCTTAAAGTAATTATCATTTGATTTCAATATATTTTCAACTTACATTTAGGAAAATTAAGTTAAATTTAAGCTGAGAAATTAATAATTTAGCTTCATTGACAATCACCCTTAAACACTTTAAGGGGGAAAATGGACAGACATTGATCACTTCTCTGTAGCCTTCTATATCAATCTGGATTGAGGGGCGGTGCGAACAGCTCCACTATTGCCTTGCGAGCCCGCGTTGTAAAAATTTTAGTTCCAAACATCAAAAACACTATAGAGTGTACTCTATAGTATCCTTGCCAAACACAGACCTGAATTATATTTCTCAAAGCTGATGTATAGTGTCAGACGACGCAAATGGTCAAATAAAGGGACTGTTTATAATAATCATAGTTAGCCGCAGTAAGATGAACATCATGGTAAGAACAGAAAATGTGGACATTGGTATCAGTATTTTTTAAACTTGTCTTGATGGAGACTAGAAAGGAGGTGGTCACTGTCTATGTTTCCTTCCAGTCATAAACAGTAAATCCACTCAGAGAATATCCTGTCCGCATATTGAATGGAATTACAGGGGATTTATTGAAGGCCTTGTTTCAAAATGTTGGAGAGTTCATAGGTTAGGGCGGCCATTAAGGTTAAGAACTACGGGCCCCAGCGTGGTCGAAATAGACACAGGGAGGAAGCGTTAGGACGAGAAGCGTCATTATTCAAACGAGCGTTAATAGAGAATCATGATAACAAGAGAAATAAGGAAATGAGGGAGACAGATGGACTTTTGCAACAACCGTTTTTTTTATCCAAAATAATAATTATTATTATCATAATAATAACGAGCAATGATAATACTACCTCATCTGTACTATAATGATATCACGAGGAGGGAACTATTTAGAATTTCAGCAGAACTTTTGGTAATTTTGCACTCATAATTCTTTACTGCGGTTATCAAGTAATTGCCAATACCGCAATCCCATCTTCGATGCTGCCGAACTTGTTCTCAGGGTAAACGCCTGACGAAGAATAATAATTCAGATAACAATATAAGTCAAGCTAGAACCCCACTAGAGGCATGATGATGAAAGAATGAAAGCAACCCTTTCAGTTTGTTGTTTTGTCTTGCTTTATGAAAAGAGGTTTTGAAATGCACAGATGGCGCTTTAGCGCCTTCATTTCCTCATCATAGTCGTGTATGTTGAGTTCGAAACTCTTTCGTGACCGCAGACCAATTTGATAATAATAATATGGAAAAGTAAAAAAATGTCAGATGATGTGGGTAGTAACATAATCCGCAATGAATGTGTCATGATGATAAAAATTTATTTTTGTTCTATCTTGTTTTTCAGAATTGCCTTGCGGCGAACACCATCTGCCTCTGAAGCAAAAGTTCATCATTAATTCGGAAATTGCACAAGACCAATGCAATTGGACATTGAGGGTTTGTAGATACTTGAAGATATTTCTTGTTCAGTCTAGATATCTAATCAGTCAAGTATACTATAACAAGAAATGAGATACGCACGCACTTAATTAAATTGTACATGTTTATGGTTGAAACTGGTTCAGTCTGCCAACAGAATAATAAACTTGAGTTGGCTAGTTTTATTTTTAATTGATGTTTTATGCTTTGGTATTCTAACCCAAAGAAATTATGCATAATAAGCTGACCAACCTAGAATCGTCTTAAGTACGACGTGACACGCAACTTCATTGACGCACATTGAAAGCAAAACTCATTAGAATTATCAACACTTTTTTTTCCTAATGACAGTTCATAGACTTACGGCTCAGGAAACCAAACCCACATCTCAGGAAGTGGTTACACCGAGGACATAAGAGCCTTGTCACACGAACCTGTTACCTGACGTCTCTCAGCATCTTACCGACAAATTTGGCCTCAAAAGATCAATGTTATAATCTTAACTCCTGTAGTTCACGAATACAGAAAATGTTAATGTGTATTTAGTGCTAAGTTGGTGCAAGAGGTTCCATATTACTACAAAATTGACACTGAGGAACATACGACTTTCATAGATTAACATGGAAACAAGATTGTTGGTGCTTACAGAACAATGAACATCATACTGTCTTTGAGCTGTGGCACGCACTGCAGAGCGTTTATTTAATTTTATCTTATTTTTATTTCTGACGTATTGTGGCTGAGAATCAAGAACATAGAACATAACCAATTATATCAGTAAGAGGGCTCTCGCACAATTTGCTTTGTTCGATGTTATTCGGTTCCCTTAAGAAATCATATATACTATTTTTCTCTTTTCTTTCTCATCAGCAATATAATTGTTTGTATATTTACACTTTAGAGTTCTGGTAATAAAAGCTCTCACCCATAAAGAGAAATGGATGCTTATAGAAAAATGGGATCTTTCCTAGATAGTGACCACCAGGGTTTTCGGGGGTCGTTATCTAAGAAGGCCGGTGGTATTTTGAGGCACAATAGGTGACAGAGAGAGAGAGAGAGAGAGAGTAATGGTGTTACTGATAGGCAGGAATTCCTGGAGTAAATGAGAGTGAAGAGTTGTGGGAATGTGTCTGGAAAGGGATTGAGTGTTGTAATTAACAGGTTCTGATGTACAATATTCATAAGTATACTCGGTACACTCGATAAGGCGAAAAAGGAAGAGAGATTATTAAATGTCTGTAACAGAGAGGAGTGGCTAGAGGTATATCTGAACTTCTGTGATATATAGAAGTTTAGTAAGTTGAAGGGGAAGGAGGGTGGGGGGACATGACTGTAAATGTAATGAAGAAAATGGAGGAAAATCGGATTAAGGACCTGAAGGAAGAAGTACTATGATGCGTTTAGAATTTGAGGATAGAAAAGTCAGGAGGATGTTTGTGTGCACTGGAGTCAGGGAGAAGGAATGAAAACATCACCCAGTGGGATCAAGAGGCCAAAATGTTTAGTGGAAAGTAAATTATTTCAAGTGTAATTACATGAAAAAAGAATACTACATCTTTGTATAAAGGAGGATAGGTAAGTTAGTCAAGAAGAAAGTGAGAGAAAAAAGATGACTATTGAAAATGTGTGGGCAGATCTGAGCAAGAACCTTGGGTTGGATAAGTTGTTTTGTGAGGAAGCAATTGAAGAGAGAAATGTTAATTAGTAAATGAATCCCAGGTGTATAGAGAGAGAGAGTTGCCTAAGGTGAATGCAGTTCTAGGTCAGTGGAATGAGTATTTTGAAAATTTATGGAATATGAAGGGCAATAGAAAAGAAAGATCTCACTGGAACAAGAGTGAAAGAGGTAGATGTAAGCTGAGTGATACCTTTTTGAGGATCCAAAGAGGGCAGTTAAGAGGTTTAAGACTAGAAATTTACAATGGGATCATGTAATGAGCCTTCTGTAATGGTGTATGACGCGACTAACGTTAAGTTTGATTTACGAGTCAGAATTTACAGTACGACGGTAAGGGAAAATGTTTAAATGATGAAAACTCCTTTTTATGAGATTAAAACGTTCATTTATTTTCAGGTCCAGGAAGACACTACAAACATAAAAATTGGGTGCACCATTCGCCTACGAGAAAGCGAAAACTGCCGAGATGCTTACGTACAATTCTTTGATACTTGGAGGGTGAAGCAGAAGTGAGTTGAAGGCGAGGGCACTTTTTTGTAGACCATGAACCGGTCTCTCTTACAAAGGACGAATTAAGATGTAAATCTGCTGGCTTTTCCCCCTGATGCTGTGCTTCATTTTATTGTCATATTTCGATAAAGTAAAAATATTTCTTATTCAAAGAATATCCTACATGTTATGAATTCGTATACAAACTGTTAGCCTATCTAAACAGCTCAATGATCGTAGGCATGAATTTGCAGACCTGATATTATATATGTGTACATGCATGCATTCAACTATCGCAAGCATGAATTTGTAGACATGGTTATATTTACATGCATACATCCCATCATCTACATTGCCTGCTAGTCCCATAGGAGTTAAGAATTTTGACACAGGTATTTAGTTAAATCATTCACTAATGATGATCTGCTCAAATTTGTGCAATAAATGACGCCTTTATCCACATTCTGTGTACCAGATACTGCGGGAGACAAAGAAACCTGGTCACCAGCCAAAGTGGCAACGGTCTCTTGCTTGTGAGAGCGCTTGCCAAGACGGACAAATTCAGCAGAAAGGAACTGGGAACTTTCAGCTGCGAAATCAGCACCGAACTGAAGCTGAATCTGACTGTAAAAGACCCCGAACCCGAAGAGCCGGAGGAAGAGCTCCCTCTCCCACCGCACTTGTCGTTTCTAGAAAGGATCATTTACTCTTTAGTTGATTTCGGTTACCAAGTGATCGACCAATGATGCCAGCGAAGTCCCTTTCATCTGTTTTCTTTCCTAACAATAGCATCATTCATAGAGAATAGTAATCTATTTATTCAAGTTATTACAACTATATTCTGAGGCATTTCTTTCAGCCTCTTGTGCATCTGTGTATGACGCGCTTTACAATAAACTATGAAAACAGTTAGCTCCATTGTTTCAGTCTTTCTTTGAAATTGGCGAAGTAAACATTTTTCATATCAAATCAACATAAAGGAAATTCAAGTATTCTTGGATTTTAGAATATCTCATGAGGAAGCACCTTTCTAAATGCTTTTCTTATAAGTGCGTGAAAATATTGGGTCTCTACTTTTATTATTTGAGCAAATTAGAAGAAGCTTTTGTTAGAGCAAAAGAAACAACTCAGAATTCTTTAAGATTCACACACACACACACACACACACACCCACACACACACACACACCAGAGAGAGAGAGAGAGAGAGAGAGAGAGAGAGAGAGTTGTTTCGGACTCCTTGAAAGTCAATGCATAAATGTCGTATTCGTGAACTATAGCTGCCTCATCGTTTTAATGAGTAAAAACAAAAATTTGAGGGAATTCACATAATTTCACTAAAACTAACCTGTAGTAATGTGATTCTTTTTAGCATGAAGGAAACCACGATACACCCTGTCGACAAAAATTTACAGCTAGATTTTTGCCAACATAAAATTTCCATCTAGTCGTTTTAAATAATTGTTTAAAATAATATTTTAGTTGCAATCGCACGCACGTAGCAGCATGCATCGATCGATTCGAAAGGTAGTGTGAAAGAATGCGAACCTTTGATTTTATTTTTGGTGATATAATTTTTGCTGATAATTATTGTAAAATTCTGTAATGTCTGCCGACGGATGCACTTATAATTTAACAACTTCTACGAAACAAATAAGGCGTGATCCGACCTCCAGCTTACTCGAAACGCGTGCACTCTTTTCCCCTCATGCATAGGTTGTAGACATTACATTCTTAATTTAACGTGAAGTGGTCTTCAGAATTAATACTCATAAGCAATAATAATACTAACAGCAAGGATCAAATAAAAAGGTCACAGATTAAACACATTCATATATTCTGTTATAAGTGGAAACAAAATAATTGAACAGATATATAGCCCCTAAATCAGTACATCAAATAAGTTAAAACGTGCTAAAATCTACGGCCAGGTAGACCATTGTTTCAGCAACGATTTTTTTTTTTAATATATTTTATTGGAAATGATTTTTCTGTATTGTTTAACTTGCACATCATTTATTTTTTTACATTTTCGTTCTAATACATAAATCATCAATATCATATCGTAAAATTCCTGACCTTTTGCTCAGTGCAAAACACCTTTTGCAGACCTTTCCTACCACCCAACAAGAACAACAACAAAGTAGTTTGTAGGCTTACTCCCTGAGTAAGCGACAATTGTTTCTGCAGTTCCAAAGTATTAGAACATTCTGGAACAAGCCCCAGAGCGAGCATATATAAACCCCAGGAGGCTCCGCGGCTCCGCGGCTCCTACACTCCTTTACCACTTGATCAGGTGTGCAGATCTGCAGAAGGCGCTTTTATAGAAAATCGGTGGATTGTGGTTTTGGTGAGATGTGATGAAGTCCGGCACCGCTCCTAGTCTTCAAAAGTATCCAAGTAATCCTAATACAACTGGGACATGGAACATGTCTAGCGAATTAGTGATCGCAGAACGTTATTCAGAACCGTTTTTGAAGTATGTTGTTGAGATTTTAAGTCAGTTTGCGAGTTTTAATATCACCCATTCACTGTCCAGAAATTTTTCTGTCTAGATATGATTTACATTTATAAGTGAAGTAGCTTGCTTAGATTGTGCGAGGCGCAACATTGATAAACTGTCGATTTCTTACAGTAGTTTCATGTACTCTCTGGGACTGCTTGGTCCAACCCTTTGTTTGCGTAGCTGTCACTAGATTGAATTGAATCAACTGTATTGTTTATTTATTATTGTAAATGTGTTTATTATGGTAAATGTCTATTTTTGTAATAAAACTGTAAAATCTATTAATTTTTACCTGCCACGTGTAAATAGTTCTGATTTGTGTCGTTCAGACTTTGCATCCAAGCCCATGTCATCGGACAAAAAACCAAATACAGTCCACTCGACACGCCCTGTTTAATATGTATATATATATATATATATATATATATATATATATATATATATATGTGTGTGTGTGTGTGTGTGTGTGTGTGTGTGTGTGTGTGTGTGTGTGTGTGTGTGTGTTTTATGATCTATAAATGCTGAACCAAGGCCTAGAGAATACATTGCTGAACAAGAATCAATGCTGTTATCATCAGAATGTAAAATCCCCATTCCTTCTTGGTGTTTCATCAATGACTCACACGTATTGTGCAGATTAACATTCTCAACATAGTTAGGTTTCATTTAACCAGTGAACTTTCGTTCTGTCCTACAGTAGATTTAGAGAAGAATAACCCTCACCTATTTCCTAGTTGTGCAACGTACTACTAGGGGTGTGAAGACGACTGCGTCTGCAAGTGAAGAAACTGAGAATTTACACAAACAAGAAGGATTAAGCGAAGGATCTTTGAGCTTAGAAGAATTGTTCCAGGGAGTGATGTTTCCCTTAGTGATGAACAAGAAGAAGAACCTATTGTTCTGGAAGACACTGAGTAGTTAGAGTGTTCCTGAAGATAGGAGTGAAACTACAGTGGCTGAGTTAGCAGTTATGAGAGTTCAACTCTTGAAATTGGGCAGGTGACATGAGAAAAGCTAATGGAACTGCTGAAGAGAGATACATCGTCAACTGATTTTTTCTTCAGATTTGTTGATCAAAAAGAGATGCAACAAACTCCTACCTGCTGTTATCTAAAGGAAGCATAGACCTGCAGATATACCAGGAGATGCTGAATGGGGCGAATATCGTAAAATTGTGATCCCATATCCATTGAGGAAGCGCAGTAGCACGCGAGTCTGGACCTATGGGAATCAGGACGACTGTTGAGAAGATTATGAAGTATTCTTTCTAGCCTAGATTTCACAAAGATGTTAGCAGGGTCTGTCGAGAATGTTACACCTACCATATAGCTGGAAAACCGAATTAAACCATTCAGAAAGCCACCTTCATCCTATAGAAGTTAGAGGAAAACCCTTCAGCAAGGTGATTATTGATGAGGTTGAGCCACTTCTGAAGACGAAGAAGGAAAATGAATATTTTTTTAACCTTATTGTGTCCCAGATAGAAGCATATCTGCCAAGGTAATTACTGAGAAGTTGGTGGAGTTTTTCTCAAAGTTTGGAATACCAGAAATTGTACAAAGTGATAGAGGAACGACCTTGACTTCTAAATTGTTCCAGGATGTAATGAACTTGTTAGGGGTGAAACAACGGTTATCAATTTCTTATCATCCAGAGAGTCATTGAAAAGCATGTTAACAAAATATTGTTGTGAAAAAGGAAAAGAATGTGACGTTGGTTTACCCTTAATGTTGCTTGAAGTTAGAAATGCTTATCAAGAAAGCAGGGGGATGTTTACCTAATGGGAAGAAAATCAAGAGGAAATCCATGGAGAATATGTGAAAAACTTAGAAAAAGGTTAAGAGAGATGTGAAAATTCTCTTTCGAAAATCCGAAAGTAAGTCAAGAAGAGGAAATGAAAAAGAGATAGGATGCCAAGACCAAGATAAAAAGTTTGAGTGCAGGTCAGCAAGTTCTAGTGTTCTTACCAGTGGAAAGATTTCCCCCTACCAACAAATTTCAAGGTCCTTACAAGATAATAGAGAAGTTAAGTGATCGAACTTATGTGACTGAAACGCCAGGAAGAGGAAAACAACAGAGGAAGATGCATGTGAACCTTTTGAAACCTTACTTCTCAGCGAATAAAACTGAAACAGTTTCAGTAACACAGACAACTTCATCCACAGAAGACGACGATGTCTATGAATTGGGAGCAGAAAGCAAGATGAATAAGTCTCTTCAATTAAGAAATATTCGGAGGGTAAACTAAAACATCTGAGTGTTGATCAAAGTGGTGAATTGAGTGGAGTGAAGTGATTGGAAGTTTCAAAGCAATATTTGTAGATGTACTTAGGTGTACCGATCTGATAAAGCATGAGATAAATATTAGAGAGGATGGAAACCGTTTTAAACCGAGAGCTTTTCGCTTATCACCTTATCATTGAGATGCTCTAAAGAAGGAAGTTGAATATTTGTTGCAACATGGATTATAGTAAAACCCAGCTCAAGTCATTACAGTTCTCCATGTGTGTTAGTGAAGAAACCAGATGGTTCATTTAGGATGTGTACTGATTATAGGAAACTGAATTCCATCAGTGTGGCTGACAATTATCCCTTGCCTTACTTGATAATATTGGACAAACCAAGTTTGTTTCCAAGATAGACTTGTTGAAAGGATATTATCAAATTCCCTTGGAAGAAAATGCTAAGTTGCTGTCAGCTTTTATTACTCCTTGTGGACTGTATCCATAAACCGTTTTGCCATTTGGTCCGATGAATGTACCTGTAACATTCCAGCGAGTGATGGATCAACTACAAGGATCTATAGAAGGAGTAGGTGCATACCTTGGTGACATAGTAATTGACTCTACAACATGGTAAGAACTCCTGAAGTTTCTAAGAAAAGTGTTCAAGAAACTGAAGCTGGAATAGCACTCAACCTAGAAAAGAGTGAGTTTGGAAAGGCAGCTGTTCAGTATCTTAGATTCGAAGCTGGAAAAGGTCTTCTTGCTCCTGTAGCTGCTAATGTAGAAGATATCCGTAAGGCTACCCCACCTACTACCAGGAAACAGCAACAATGATTTTTGGCACGGCAGGATTTTATCGCCGATTCTGTCCAAATTTCTCAGCCATAGATGCTCCCTTAACAGACTTGACCCAAAGCAAAATTTGTTTGGACTCCCGAATGTCAAGAATCGTTTGAGAAGGTAAGAGCCACTTTAACTTCAAGACCAGTACCTACTTCAAACTCCAGACTTCAATTAGAAATTTGTAATACAAGTTGATACAACTTACATCTAACCGGGGAATTGGAGCCGTTCTACTTCAAGAAGATAACAGGGATATCTTACATCCTGTTTGTTTCATGTCTTAGAAACTGAAAAGGCATCAGAAAGTGTATTCAACCATAGAGAAAGAAACATTCGTCTTAATGATAGCATTGAAAAAGTTTGAAGTGTATGTAAACCAGGGTTGCCAGACTGCCAAGAGACCTGAATGCCAACCTTTTACTCCTTCACGGCCAAAATTCGGCCAAATATTTCAACAGGCCTACTGACATAATAACATTAAGCACTTTTAACATTTTGTTTTATCATCATTACTTTGACAGTAAAAATGGCAATAAGTAAATATGTAAACAAAGAAATACATATGTAAATAAACGCTTTTTTTATTTACAAACAAACATAAAATGGAAAAATGCAAAGATAATAAACAATCAACGCTGACTCGCACAAACACACATACGTTTATTTTTAACATACATGACGATCACTACAGGTGTGTGTGAAAGAGAGAGAATTGACATACGCGATAAATATAAGGTATACACTGAATACTTTACGCAAGTGAGATAATAACGATGCATAACACATACTTTCACTCACAATATGTATTTTTGCTAAGGATGTTATTCCTGTTGAGGATGACTAAACAAAACCCCAAATTACAACTAAATCCCCAATCTAAGTGGTAAGGACATTTATATATTTCACATCTTCCTCCCTGCTGGCATTATCTAAATCTAATCTATAGGCCTATATTTAAGATAGTCAAGAATCATTCATTAACATATAGATACTGAAATTACAGTAAAAATAATCTGGCATAAGAAAAAGGGTGAAAGAAATGTTTACATTCATCTTATAAGATGTTTAGGGATGGCTGATGATGTCAAAACTTAATTACTGAAATTCAGGAGCTCAAAAAAATTATCAGCTTCATTCTCTTCGGTACTTTTCTCACATATATTGTTTAAAATCACGACAGCATTTGCCTTGGAACTGTAAGTAAGCTCGTACTCTAATTGTGGCCTCTGATATTTCAGAACCCAAGCCATTTCTTGATTTATTTTTTACATTCGTTACCGTAGAAAACATCCGCTCAACTACTGCATTACTTGTCGGTGTTGTTAGACAAGCTAACGCATAATTTCCTAATTCCTCAAAAGGCTTTTCACCTGTCGAACTTGTGTACTGTACTACCCTAGACCAAAAAGATGACGATTTCTTTGGAATTTGCCCTTTAAATATGGATTCTTCAGTCCAGCCCACGATACATGTGCAATCTTTCTCTATTCTTGCTCGATAAGACAACACTAAAATTTCTTTATTACTTTCTTGGTCTGTTTGCATTGTAAACAGTCCTAGAAATGAAGAAATTTTAGTTGTCTGACCGCAATCCCCTCTCATTTATTTATTCATAAAATGAGAAACCAGAACCGAAGATTAATATGGTGGTCTTTGTGCCTGCAACCGTATCATATAAAAATAGAACATATTCCTGGTAGGAACAATGGAAGTGCAGATTATTTATCCGGTTGTGACTCGTTGGATTCAAACCTGGCATAACGAAGCTTCTAGAGGGAAGGAATACCATAATATTGCCTTGTAAAATGTGTTCTGAGTAATAGTGATAATCATTGTAGTATCTTTTGTAATATATGTTCAGATTTCACAGTAACATTAACTTAGAATTAATATTAGAAATTACTAAAGAGTAACGTATATGAGAAGGGATACATTTGCTCAGGCCTAGATATTCAAGTTTCCAAATCATTTAGCCTGCGTTGACATAATAGCGTTTCATCACCAAAAGATTCTGTCTCAGGTGCTTTGTTGCTAGTCGTCACGAGTTCTTGGTCTTTTTTGTATACATGTCAGTCATACAATTAGCCATGTGCTGTACTGAACTCGTATGTTCTCTCTCTCTCTCTCTCTCTCTCTCTCTCTCTCTCTCTCTCTCTCCTTCTCTCCCTCTCTCCTCTCTCCTCTCTCCTCCCTCTCCAGGGGGTCTTCACTCCTCTCTTCTCCAGAGCACATAGCAATTGCACAGTTTTCCGTAAGATTACATAATTTTTGTATCCCGTCCACCATTTTCAGGAAGTGACGTCATTTTTTTCTTTCTAGATTATTCCATGACGTCATTTAAGAGTTTTACTTTAGCTTTAAATGAGATTTTTTGTTATGCTGAGACCATGTGTGAGTGGTGAGTTAATCATAAAGTCTCTCTCTCTCTCTCTCTCTCTCTCTCTCTCTCTCTCTCTCTACCTAGGTAGAGTGCAAGGAACAAACACTGTATATACGATACCAGGGGATGGTGCAGATATGGAAATAAATGCAGATACATACACAAAATGAATAAATATGAAGATGGAAGATCAAATGTGTTGGAAAAAATTTATTTTTTGATGTCAGAAATTCTGGAAATGAAGAAAAGAACAACATACCGGAACAGTAAAGAGACATGGAAAAATCCTTATTATTACCCATATTAAATGAAGGGGATAACACGCAAACCATCATAGTGATGAATACGCAGGGTTTAGTTACGAGTAACTCAAAAAGAAAAATAGAGTTCTTAAAAGAATTTACCAAAACTGAAAAAAATAGATATAATGTATATAAGTGAAACCTGGTATTCCCAAGAAACTGGTAATGATGATCAGATAAACTTATAGATCAGATATAAGAAATAGGAATCAAGGAGGACCGGCGATATATGGGAGAGATATAAATCAAGTAAAAATATGTGAGAAATATAGTAACACAGAATTTGAATTAATAGCGGCAGAATTTGAATCTGAAAAATTAGTGAACATCGTAATATACAGACCCCCTAATACTAAAGAGTTTGACATAATAATAGAAGTATTGGATGATATATGTAGAAATCACCAAGACTGGACTATTCTCCTATCCGGAGACTTTAGCTTTCCTTTCGTAGATTGGAAAGAACGAATAGGAGATTGTGGTTGTATTTATACATATAAAAAAGAGTAATAGTAGTGCAGAGGATAAGAGGCAATTTGAAAAGCTATTAGATATGCTACAAGAACACAACATTCAGAAAATAAATCACCTGCCGACAAGAAAGAATAATATTTTAGACCTAGTATTTGTGAACGAGGTGAATTATGTTAAAGAAATAATAGTGTATAATACGAGTATTTCAGACCATAATGTCATAGAATTAACAGTCCGTTCCAAAGCAAGTGAAAACAGATAAGCAAGAGATGAAAAAGTGGGAAGGATATGGAAAATACAATTTCTATAGTAAGAATATAAAGTGGTCAGAAATAAATGAAAAGTTAAACAAAGACTGGGAAGACATATTTGCAAGTGATAATATACATGTAAATACGGATATAGTATATGAAATATTAGAGAAAATAGTGGATAAGTACATACCGAAGAAGAAAGTAAACATCAGTCATGCATACCAAGAGACAGAAGGATCTTGTTCCAGAAAATCAGAAAGTGGAAAAAAGGTCTTGCAAAAGAAAAGAATGCATGGAAAGTGATGGAACTAAAAAGTAAGATAGAAAATGCAGAACAAAAGATTATACAATCAAAAGAAATGAAAAACGGGACTTATAAGAAAAGACCCTAGAAAATATCAAGCAAAACCTCCAACTATTTTACTCATATGCGAAAAAATGAATAAAAGAAGAGTAGAAAATTATAGGCCCTCTAAGAAATGAAGGGAGATTAACGAATGAAAAATAGCTAATATGCAACATATTAGCAGAAAGATATAAGAGAGAATTTACACCTAGAATTGATAATGAAGATAATGATACAGAAATAAGGGATGAAAATAGTGAATATTTATCGGACATAGATATGAATGAAGCCGATATTGTGCAGGCTATTAATGAAATTAAAAATGGATCAGCAGCCAGACCAGATGGGGTCCGTGCCATTTTGTTAAAGAAAGTAGCTCATTCTATCGCAAAGCCACTCGCAATATTATTAA
The DNA here is from genome assembly GCF_015104395.2 of Macrobrachium nipponense. Taxonomy (NCBI): domain Eukaryota; kingdom Metazoa; phylum Arthropoda; class Malacostraca; order Decapoda; family Palaemonidae; genus Macrobrachium; species Macrobrachium nipponense. Next base: position 34,449,415 of record NC_061108.1, read on the forward strand.
GACAAAGTGTAGATACAGACAAGATTTATGATGAACATAAACTAGCATATATTACCCTTACTTTCAAAAGTGGATCAAGACTAGAGGCAAGTAATTATAGGCAAGCGAGTCTAACATCCCATATTATGAAAGGGTAATGAAGAAAAAATATAATGAAACATTTAATGAAAAATAATTTGTTTAATATAGAACAACATGGTTTTGTACCCGGAAAAAGTACACAAACCCAACTGTTAGTCCACCATGAGAACATATATAAAAATATGATAAATGAAAAAGAAACAGATGTGGTTTACCTAGACTTTGCAAAAGCTTTTGACAGGGTAGACCATGATATATTAGCAAAGAAAATTAGAAAACATAATATAGTGGACAAAGTAAGAAGATGGATAAAAGAATTTTTGGAAAACAGAAAACAGATAGTGATTGTAAACGATGAGAAATCGGATGAAGATAAGGTCATATCCGGTGTGCTACGAGGTACGGTGTTAGCTGCATTGCTATTTGTTATTATGATTGCAGACATAGACAGTAATGTTAAGGACTCAGTAGTGAGTAGTTTCGCCGATGACACAAGAATAAGTAAAGAAATTACTTATGATGAAGATAGGAACTCGCTACAAAGAGACCTAAACAAAATATAAGAATGGGCAGAGGTAAATAGGATGGTATTTAACCCTGATGAATTTGAATCAATAAATTATGGAGATAAAGAAGGAAGGCTATTTGCATATAGGAGACCTAATAACGAGACAGTCACAAATAAGGAAGCAGTTAAAGACCTTGGTGTGATATTGAATAAGAACATGTTATGCAATGATCAAATAGCAATACTATTGGCAAAATGCAAAGCAAAAATGGGAATGTTGTTACGGCACTTCAAAACAAGAAAAGCCGAGCACATGATTATGCTTTATAAAACATGTACTAGTCCACTTGAATATTGCAATATGATATGGTACTCACACTACCAAAAGGATATCGCACAAATAGAGAGTGTACAAAGGTCCTTTACAGCTAGAATAGAAGATGTTAAGGAACTTGACTACTGGGAAATACCACAATTTTAAAAATTATATAGTCTAGAAAGGAGAAGAGAATGCTACATGATAATACAGGCATGGAAACAGATAGAAGGAATTACCGAAAACATCACGGAGCTAAAAATATCAGAAAGAACAAGCAGAGGCAGATTAATTGTGCCCAAAACTATACCAGGAAAACTAAGGAAAGCACACAGGACATTAATCTACTACGCACCAGCTTCGATAATTCAGCGTCTATTCAGTGCGTTGCTAGCTCATTTGAGGCAAGGTCCTTTAAATATACTCGGAGTATATTTAAAGGACATTGATTTGAGGAACATATCAGGAGTGAGCGTAGATGTGTTTAAGAATCAGCTCGACGAATATCTAAGTTGCATCGAAGATCATCCAAGATTGGAAGGTGCTAAATATACCGGGAGATGCATTAGAAATTCTCTGGTACACATTAGAGGCACTGAGGGACCTGGGACAACCCGAACGAGCTGTAAAGTCGTCTGTAAGGTAAGGTCTCTCTCTCTCTCTCTCTCTCTCTCTCTCTCTCGTTTTAAAAAAAACTTATGAACTTGCAATTTTATTGTAAGATTGCAGAAGGTAAGTTACATAAAACCAGAAGTTGCAATGCAAAGACAAAATTCATGTTCATTCTTTTTCCAAAGACATTTTGCGCTGGTTCTCTCTCTCTCTCTCTCTCTCTCTCTTTCCAGATCGTGTGGTTTGAACACAAATAACGTAAAGATTTTGTACTTGCTCACTGTTTAGTGTTTGTATAATTTCGTATGGAAGTGTTTTTGCGTACTGATTTGTGAAATCTGTATAATACAGATATTACATTAGTGTAAATTCTTGTAACAGCACTTATTAGACTGTTTTGGTGACAAGCCTATCAAGTATTTGGTGAATTTTGAAGTTGCAGCAAAAGCAAAAATTTGAGGTACAAGGTAAAGTGATATTTTTACCGTTTTAAGTCGACTTGAAGTACTTGGTGGATTTATTTAATTGTTTCAATTTTTTCTCCATTTTCTGTTTTATTAATTTTCGGAATTGTTTCTATTAGTTTAACATGGCATACTGGATTTAATTTCATACTTTTATCATTGTGGTAATTTTCATTAACTTAGATTTTCTTTTTAAATCCTAAGTATTTCTTAATAGTTTGAATTTTACTTTATTAGTTTCATTTCTTGTTGGCTTATCAATTTTGATTTCTATCAATAATTTAATTCAAGAATTAATTAAATTTTGTGTTGTTTTCAAGTAATAGCAAAATTTTGCTACACAGTAAGACTGAATTCCACATTTAAATTTTGAATTTAAGCTAAATTTTTTATTCAAAGTCTTTATAAAAGCGTTTCATGTATTGACCACTAGTAATAGGATTAAATCTATGTAGTGGTTTATGGCAAAGTGAAAGATTGTGCTGCTCCTTCAATTTTCTGAAAGTTATTTTAGACAGAGACAGTTAAAGTTGTTTGATGGAGTGATGCCCTTTAATCAACTAAAGCCTATATGAACACCTCTCACATGTTTTGATACACTTAGTCTGATTTCTCACATATTTGATACAGCTTTTTAAGGGATCTCTGTGGCCTTTAGAGAACTCAGTCGTATTTTATCTGTTATGAAAATTCAAGTATCTGGCTGCTGTGAGGTAACTTTGAATTTTACGGTTGGTAATGTAATAACCAGATATTTGGAATGATTCGTGAATATATATATATATATATATATATATATATATATATATATATATATATATATATATATGTGTGTGTGTGTGTGTGTGTGTGTGTGTGTGTGTATTATGGAGGAGTAATGGAGTTCCACTTGACAACATCTGTGTGAGAGAGAGAGAGAGAGGGTGTAATTGCTGTATGGATAGTTAATGATTGGATTGGCTGTTGGTGAGTTCTGGGTTGTCTGCTGGTGCTGTTAGCTGTCAGAGTTCTGTGTTTTGAGTGAGTTTTTGGTGAGTCTTTGGTGAGAGCTGGTGATAACAGTAGTGTTGGCAGCATTTTAGTGAAGGCATTGAAATTCGTTTGAGTTGTGTTTATGTTGATCTGATGTTAGTTATTGTTAAGTTTGTTGTTGTTAGTGGGTGTGTGTGTTGCTTTTTTGTGTTGTTTGTGCAGTGGTTTTTTGTTGTGTTGTTGAGTTTTTGTTGTTCTCTGTGAGGTTGTGGTTGTGTTCCTTGGTTGTTTATAGTGTGTGTGGTTGTGGTTGTGTTCCTTGGTTGTTGTGTTGTTGTTGGGTTGTAGTCCTTGGTTGTTGTGTTGTTGGGTTGTGGTTCTTGGTTGTTGTTGGTGGTGTCTCAGTGACCTCGACCAGCGGACAGTACAGGATAGCCCGGAGTATCTGGAGTGTTTTTTTTGTGTGTGTGTGTAGGTATAGGTCAATTGTCCTACGTGTATGCTGTAGTGTAAAGAGGAAAGTGTGACAGAGGGTGAGTTTGGCAGCTGTATTGATTAGGTTTATGTGGGGGGGGGGGGGGGGGGGGGGGGGGGCGGCGCGGTGAATTTGCCACTTGTTTTTTTAAGCTTGTGATCCCGCCACAATATATATATATATTGGTAAAAAAATCCTATTTAACTGTTGGGCTAGGTATCAGTTAGTTGTACTCATTGCATATTCTGTCCTTGATCTGAAATTCATTCAGCAGTCTCGTAATTGATAATAAAGTATGCGATATAAGTCATTGTAACTTCAGGTGTACTAATGTAAAAAAACATGGAAAAATAATGTGTAAAATAATTGATAACACTGAAATTTCAGTCACAGAAGAGACCCGAACAGGAAGAAAAATTCCCCACATCACGAGTCAGTCTGGGTTATGTCAGCGGAATGTCGCATGTCTTTCCTGTGTTACTACTGCTGCTAATCTTCGTAAATAAAAATGCAGCCTCGTAAAGTCTCACTAATAATGCCTTGCAATCCACTGGCTTAACTTAGTCCACAGAAGTGACTGGGCAAAGCCATACTCAGTTATCCAGATTAACGACCTCGCGTACATCCTGGAAACTGCACAAGATGGGGAAATTTTAACATAATCCCTGACCTGTTTTGCATCGACTTCATATTCTTGTCTTTTCTTGAAGTTTAAAGCTCATTATGTATATATATATATATATATATATATATATATATATATATATGTGTGTGTGTGTGTGTGTGTGGTGTGTGTAACTGAATCACGAAAGTTTGGAAGGTGATTAATCCATAAATAAAGGTATAAGCCACGAAGGAAAAATGGCTTAGGTATCCCTTTATATATATATATATATATATATATATATATATATATATATACGCACACACTATTATATATATATATATAATAGTATATATATATATATATTATATATATATATATATATACATATATATAATATATATATATATATAATATATATATATATATATACACACACACACACACACACACACACACACACACACACACACACACAATATATATATATATATATATATAATATATATAATATTAATATATACTATATATATATATATATATATATATATAATCGTAGTCGTCCACTAGGGAACGGTTTATCAATTTTCTATCTACTAGCTTATCTTTAAATCACAATCCACGATGAAAACGTAGTTAAAGAACAGCAAACGTATTTTTCGTGAGATAGACGTAAGGAAGTTTAGTAACAATTATAATGGTGGTTTATCGTGAGTTTATCGTGAAGGTAAAAAGGAAAAAAACAACGAGGATGCTTGATAGATTGCGAGGTCAAGCGTTTGTTATTCGATTGACCTTGAATTGTATTATCTAGTGTTGTCCGAAATTATATGAAACGTAACTGCTTGTGTGATATTATTTTAGGGAATCAACAATTGGAATTTCCTTCAAAACCTAAATAGCATTAACATTCACATCACCGACATAGTAACAAACAATAGAAGGGAGAAATCGAGAACTAACTATTTTGTTTGTAAATGTGATGGACGAGACCAGAGTCCATGAGTCACTCACAGACAGAGACAGGCGAGACTAAATCGAGTACAGCCAGTACACTGACACACACTGACAGTCGAGTGTGGCTCACCGCTGGTCGAGGGTCTGAGTACGTGTCCTTGAGCTTGTACAAGTTGTAGCTACGATAGATGGTATTGGTATCAAGATGACTGAACAAATGGCAAGATCAGCTTTGTCAGTTATTAAATTTGCCTCGAGAAGATTTACCGGGCTGTTGTCCCCGTTATGCAGCAGGTTAGTGTAACATTCAAATCTCTTATAGGATGAAAATGCAGTGCTTGAATGTGAGACGAGCGGGGTATCACGTAGGTCACTAGTAGCTATCGTGGATGCTTCAGTTGTGTTACCAGTTTTCAGATTTTGTTGACATGCTTTACTTAATGCTGTCACAAGCACAGATTGAAACATTAATAAATACACTAACACTTGTAGTTACAAGCGTAGTTTGAAACATTAATAAATGAACTATTGTAACGCACTTTACAAATATAGGTACTACATGCTAAGTTTCATTCTTCCCGACGTTGTCAAAGGTACCGACTACTTGCACCCGACGTTGTCAAAGGTACCGACTACCTACTTGCACCCTAGTTAGGTAGCTTCTGATTTTTGTTTCCATTATTATTCTATTATATTTGGGAGTTCTGTTATTATATTTAGGGCAGACGGTTTTATTTAAAAGATGAGTGTTTTCTGCCATGCACAGAATTTGTTAATTAAGAATGGGAATACCTACTATATATTAATGGTTTACTTTGGGGAAGCCTTTCATTAACATCAGTTTGGTGGCAAGATATGGGTGCATTACCTCTTGGTAGCCTATGTGGATTTATGGAAAGGAATAAGAAAGCACTTCTATTTCGCCCGCTTGGTAAACTTCACTGAATGACACTAGGCTACGAAAGAACTTTTGTTTGGACAATGAGTATGAAAAATAATTTTTAGGTAGCCAATATCGGTAGTAGCTTAGGCTAAAATTCTTCCAAGCTACCTAACTTACGACGTGGACCTAGAGACATTCATCACAGTTCTATTATTGCCAGTTAGCCAACCTACCTTGTCTGTAATAGTTCAATCTACAAACATTTATTAAAGCACATATCAAAGGTTAAACAACTAGGTTGTTAAACTGTTATATATATACTATATATATATATATATATATATATATATATATATATATATGTATATATATATACACACACACACACACACACACACACACACACACACACACACACACACACACACACATATATATATATATATATATATATATATATATATATATATATATATATATAGAGAGAGAGAGAGAGAGAGAGAGAGAGAGGGCAGCATCATATATATATATATACATATATATATATATATTATATTATATAATATATTAGTATATATATATATATATAAGTATTATATATATATAATTATATATATATATATATAAGTATATACTATATATATCATATTAATATATAATATGAGATATATATAAGTGATATATATATAATATTATATATATATATAGAATCTATATATAAGTATATATATATTATAATATAGTTTATAATATAACGTATATATATTATATATATATATATTTATATCTATTATAAGTTATATATATATATATATATATATATATATATAAGTATATATAATATATGATATATATATATATATATATATATAGATATATATATATATATATATATATATTTATATACACAGTGGTACCTCGAGATACGAAAGGCTCAACTTACATAAACTTGAGATACGAAAGCTGACACGAAAAATTTTACTGCTCAACTTACGAAAAGTTTTCAAGATACGAAAGGTTTCTGAAAGTCCGAGATTCGCCCGATAACAATTTTGTAACTCGCGCTGCGCGCCGCCATCTTAGTTCTAGTAGACTCGCCACCATCCTCCTGCTCTTCCATTGGTTCCTGATGCTAGCCAAGCCATGAGATCCTTCTCTCCTATTGGACAGCATCCCTCCCATCATGCATCTTATGTGGTGGCGTTCCTTCGCTCGGCCACTTCGCACCCGAAGCTTTATCGTACGCATGTGGCATTCGTTCGGTCCAACGATTTCGTTTAGTATCGTAAATTCGTTAGTTATTTCGTTGTGCTACTTTATCGTGTTGTGAGAACCTAATTAGTATACGTACTACATACGTAACTTAATTACGTACAGTACATATAGTCATGGGTCCCAAGAAAGTTGCTGAAGTTCACAGAAAGAAGAGAATGCTTTCTATGGAGACAAAGATGGAGATAATAAAAAAGTATGAAGCTGGCTTGCGGTTGAGTGTGATCGCTAAGGAATATGGCCGAAATCCGTCAATGATAGGCACCATCCTTAAGCAGAAGGAAGCCATCAAAGCAGCTACACCTTCCAAGGGCGTGACTATTTTGTCCAACAAGAGGAGCCATGTGCATAATGAAATGGAAAGGCTGCTTCTTGTATGGATCGAGGACAAAGAAATCGATGGCGATACGATAACCGAGACGTCGATCTGCCAGAAGGCCAGCGCTATTTTCGGCGATTTGATTGCCCAAGCCGAAGACGATGGCGGAGAGGGGACATCAACAGCAACCCCAGAGTTCAAGGCTTCTCATGGGTGGTTCGAAAAATTCCGTAAACGGACTTGCATCCATTCGGTGGTGAAGAAATTGAAATTATGTAAAGTATAAAAGAGTAAAAAGAAATGTAAAAATAAAAAAAAGACAAAATAAATTTTATTTTAAGTTTTTTGTAAAGTTAAGTGTTACAGTTTTGTTAATGTGTTTTGTAAAGTTCAGTTTGTTTTTCTGACATTTTTTTGTGTTTCGTAAAGTTAAGTATACGTATCTGCCGTTTGTCCTCCTCCTCCTCTGCCGCCACTTTCGGAGATAGCCTCACTCGAAAGGTAAGCTTCCACATTTTACGTTACAGTAATAATATTTGTTCCGATACGTAATACAAACCCTCGGTCCTTTAACAATAGGAAGTAGCTAGCGGCAGCTGGAACGGTCGTAAGCTTCGAACAAAGGGAGAAATGTAGTTAACTGCTTGTCCGATCGTCTCGCGGCGGTAAACAAATCACTTTTGCTTTCGGCCGTGTGGAGACAGGACGTGTTCGTCATCGCTCTGCCCGCTATTGTCGTTGCTTTGATTAATTCAGCCCTCTTTCTGGTTTGTTAGTGTGGTATATGAATTGTAAGTACTTTATTGCATTTCTTTATTGCATTGACTGAATCATGAGTGATCAAGAAATGGAGATTTCGCCGCGCCCCCCAGTCGCCCATAGAGTGTGTCCCGGGCTGGAGGGGCGTAGATGCGGCGGATTTAGATCTTTTGTGGATGTGGATCCACATGAGGTGTGTACTCGTTGCCGGGGGCGAGAATGCTCCCGGGACGAGCCATGTATTACTTGTATGAATTGGTCCGAGGCGCAGTGGGTTCTGTACGAGGGCAGGAAGAGACTTAGGCCTCCAAAGAAGTCATCGGAAAGCTCTCCAGTGACTCCTTTGGTAACTGACACTTCGTCTTCCTTCCTGCCTCCCGGTCAGCCCCCACGTTTCGCGCCTTCCCCTGCGGGGGGGGGGGGGGGGTAGCGGAGTCCTTCTCCTCGCTCGATCCGTCGAGTGTGGAGGAGGGCGCCCGCTACCCGGACGTCCAGTTGTATTCGGGGTCTTCCGTCCGCTCTGGGTGGGGTTCGTCTCCCCCCAGGCGCGAGGGAACCCCTCTTACTAACCCGACTGTTGCTTCCGCAGATGTGCCACCAGTGAAGGACGACCTTGGACAGGTGTGGGAGTCGCTGGGGCTGCAGGGAGTGCCAAGCATTCAGGGGTTGATTCAGCGGTTGGCGGGGTCGGCAGTGGTCACACATGGTGTGGTGACCACTACCACTATCACAACACCAGCCTATGACATGCCGCCGCATCTAGTGTATACGCCGCATGTAATGACGGTGACGCCTACAGCTGCGGTACACAAACCCATTACTGCCGTGTCAAAGAGGACGGTGCCACCGCCACCTGGTTTCTTTGTGCTGCCGACCCCGGACTTCCGCTGCCCTAAGAGTACTCCCCTAGACCTGCCGCCAGTGCCAAGAATGACGGTAGCTGCCGACAGGACGCCTGGCTCTCCTGTGGTTCCTGCCGTACCTGCCGTACCTGTTGCTGTCCCTGCTGCTCCTTTTATTTCAGACGCTGCTGTGCCTGCTGTTCCTGTACCTGTTCCTGTCGCTCCTGTTGTTGGTGGTGCTGCTACAGTCTCAGGTCCTTCCGGACAGGTGCAGTCGGGGTTGTTGCTTCGGCAACTGCCCCGGCTCCCTCCTGGATGGAAGACCTGACGTCTGTCCTGCGGAGCCTGGCGAAGAAGAAGAGGAAGGTGTCGTCTTCTTCGTCGTCTGCTGCCTCCTCTTCCCCTTCGACTTCTAAGGCTACCAAGCCGAAGAAGAAGAAGGCTGCCTCCTCCCCCCCTAAGAAGACTCCTTCGGGATCTTCTAAGGGCCCGTCTCGCTCAGGCGATTCGGGGAGCTCTTCTGCTGGTCCTCCTGTTCCTTCGGGAACGGGGCCTGTCTCTTCCTCTGCAAAGAAGAAGACGACGGGGACTAGAGGAGTACCAGCCTCGGCTGGTACATCCTCGCCTGGGTGTTAGCGGTTCTGCCGCTAAATCCAGGAATCCGTCTCGGCTGCTTCTCGTTCGCGAGAAGTACCGAGTGGACGCTCTTCCACGGGAGACCGTCCAGCCAAAGTTTTGACGCCCGAGCTCGCTCGCCGTCAAGACCGAGGCGCGGAGCAGAAGACTGGTGAGAGTCGTGCAGACGACTCTCGCCAGGCCAGTGGACGCTCTCGCAGCGACCAGCTGGCTGCTCGGGTTGACGTGACGGTCGCTGACCAGCCACGGGTTGAGGCGAGGAAGGGGTCCCCGCGGCCGTCGGTACCAGCCACGGCTGGTACCAGCGGCTCGACGCGCCGAGAGGACGCTCGCCGGTCTCACCGCGACAGCGAGCCTAGCAGGTCACCTGACCGCCGCTCCCATCGGGACCGGGCGGAGACGGTAACCAGCAACAGGTCGCCTAACGCTAGAGATCAGCGTCGACGTTCTCAGCCGAGCCTCTCGCCCCAGGCGAGCGGCAAGGCTAGGCCTGCTGCTCGATCGCCACCCGCGGGTTGACGATCAGACAAAGCAGCCCTCCAAGCACGCTGGTCCTGCCAGCGAGCTAGGGGGGAGCGTCAGGTCTGCCTCTCCTGTACCTTCAACCTCCTCGGGCTACACCGGGAGGAGCGAGGTACCTAGGAGTGATCGCGAGAGGTGCGCCGCTCGCGATCCCGCTATGACGCCGTATGGACCAGGCACGGTTCTAGGACCGACCAGGACATACGCGCAAGTAGCTGGAGGCGACCGTCAGGGGTCTGTCGCTGTTCCTCCTTCTAAAGGAGGAGTATCTCGGGATCTGTTCTTGCTGGAGGGACTGGACGGTCCTACTCCGCAAGACGCGGTTACTCCCGAGATACAGAGGAATTTTGCAGAAGTCATTAAGCTGATTCGTCAGCATAATGACCTTGCGGAAGGATCGCCGCTACCACCGGCCGAGCCCACGTCCCGGCTCGAGTCATTATGGGGTCCGAAGAAGGAACCCAAAATGATGGTGGGGCTGCCGCGATCGGAGCTTGCAGACTCAGTCCTGGATCAAGTCGAGAATCTTGTCTCAGGGCGAGAGGATTCGCTGAAATCCGGACGGTCTTCCAAGCTGCTTCCTCCTCCTCTACAGCGTCAGGGGGCCGGGCGTGAGGCGGCACTCGGGCTTCGCAATGGACCTATTAGGAGTTCCCCCGCTCTCTTTCCCGGAGAGATGGTGGACGCTGCGGTGGAAAGGCGGCGCACTGATGACCGTGACCGCTTAGTTCACTAGGCAGTCTCGAAGGTTACTGGGCAATCTCGAGCAACTGCGGCTAAGCCCAAGAGTTTAGCTGGCGCTTCCACGGCGGCGAAGACGGTTGCACCGTCTAAGCCCCGTGTGAAGACTCCTGTTGTTTCGACTTCTGCGAGAGGAGGCCGTAACCAGCCCTCCTCCCAGCCCTCCTTTCCCCGAGGAGGTGGTGGGAAGAAGTCGAAACGAGGTGGGAAACGCTAGGGACGGCGTTCCCCCTCACCTGCTGCCGGAAGTGGGGGGGTGCCTAGCGAGCCATTGGGCAACTTGGCAGCGCTACGGTGCCGAGAACTGGATAGTAGACGTCCTTCGGGAGGGATATCTGCTACCCTTCGAGTCTGGGCCCCCCCTCATCTCCAAACCGGTCCATCTACAAACCTATGTCCGGGGATCATCAAAGGACCAACGCTCTTCGACAGGAGATCAAAGAACCATGCTGGCGAAACGAGCTGTAGAGATCGTGGAGGACCAATCACCGGGCTTTTACAGCCGCCTCTTCCTAGTGGAGAAGGCATCGGGGGGCTGGCGTCCGGTGATAGACCTCTCTCCCCTGAACCGCTTCGTTCGCACGACGCGGTTCACGATGGAGTCGGCACGCTCAGTGCTCGACTCGATCAGGGGGAACGATTTCATGCTTTCAGTGGATTTGAAGGGCGCGTATTTTCAAATACCCATCCATCAGTCCTCCAGAAAGTACCTCCGCTTCATCTTCGACGGGACGGTGTACCAATTCAGGGCACTTTGTTTCGGTCTGTCAACCGCCCCACAGGTGTTCACGCGAGTGTTCACTCTGGTGTCAGCTTGGGCCCATTCACACGGGATACGTCTTCTGAGGTATCTCGACGATTGGCTGGTCCTGGCGAGCTCCCGCTCGCAGTTGCTGCAGGACAGAGATCGACTCCTCAAGTTTTGTCGCGATCTGGGGATCGTGATAAACTACGAGAAGTCCGATCTCGAACCCAAGCAGAAGATGAAGTACCTGGGTATGCTGATAGACACGGTAGCAGGGCAGGTCTTCCCCGCAGACTTGCGTATCAGCAAATTCAGGGAGGCAGCCGGCCGGTTCCTGTCTCGGCAGGAACAGGCAGCACAGCAATGGCAAGTCGTGATTGGCCATCTGTCGTCACTCGAGAAGTTAGTCCCTCACGGGCGTCTTCACCTGCGGTCTCTCCAGTGGAGGCTAAGGGAGAGTTGGTCTCAGGCGAAGGATCCTCCTTACTTTCCCGTGGCTCTCACGGACAAGGTGAGGCAGGACCTAGCCTGGTGGCTCGACGACAAGAACCTCTTAAGAGGAGTGCCCATACGCACTCCCCCCCCGGAGATGCTGCTGTTCTCAGACGCATCAACCGAGGGATGGGGCGCACACCTGGAGGAGTTGCTGACTGCAGGTGTGTGGGACCATCACGAAAAGCACCTTCACATCAATGTCCTGGAACTCAAGGCGGCGTTCTACGCTCTCCAAGAATTTCAGGACCGCTTGGTGGGACACTCAGTGGTGTTGATGTGCGACAACACCACAGTAGTGGCATATGTCAACAAGCAGGGGGGCCTAGTGTCTCTTCCGCTTCACCAGTTGACGGTGCAGGTGCACGAGTGGGCCACGGCTCACTCGATAGAGCTGTCAGCACGCTACATTCCAGGCAAGAGGAATGTAGTAGCGGACAAGCTCAGCCATCGGGATCAGGTGATAGGAACCGAATGGTCTCTACACCAAGATGTGGCAGAAAGGCTCTTCAACCTGTGGGGGCGACCGGTCGTAGACCTGTTCGCCACCCGGCACAACAGAAAACTTCAGGTTTTCTTTTCAGCCGTGCCGGACCCATGGGCAGCTGCAGAGGACGCTCTCCAACACCCCTGGGACAACCTCTTCGTTTACGCCTTTCCTCCCTTCTGTCTGATTCGGAAAGTGATCAGTCGAGTGCTGGTCACTCCCAATCTCAGAATGATCCTGGTGGCTCCCAAACGACCTCAAGCCGTTTGGTATCCGGACCTGCTGGCTCTTCTTGCGGACGCACCGAGAGAACTACCCAATTGGCACAACCTTTTAGCCCAGCCACACGTAGAACGGTACCACCAAGCAGTCCAGTCCCTTCAACTTCACGGCTGGCTGTTATCCACCATCTCTTGCGAACGAGAGGCTTTTCTCGTAGCGCAGCAACAGAGATGGCTGGACACGTCCGACAGTCCTCTGCAGCTGTGTACCAGGGGAAGTGGGCCGTCTTCTGTGGTTGGTGTCGTAGGCTCATCTCTCATTGCAGCTTGCAGAGTGAATTCTGCCAATTTAGATGTGAATGGGATTGGGGTCTCCGCGTCCACAGTGAAAATTGTGAATGGACTCCTGAAGGCCGTAACCTTTGTGTTAACACACTGCCATTCTTCGAGGTTACAGATCCAAGCCTGTTGTGCCTGGTCCCGAGAGAGGATGACCGTCTCTTTCGGGACCTTGTCCTCTCTGATCAAGGCAGATTCCGTAAGACGGACATAGCCTATGAAAGGGGCTTGCAACCCTGGTGGGTGGAACTCGAAGTCCTCAATCCTTCGAGTTCCGCAGCCCTCAATTGTAAGCATGCCGGTTACGAAAGGTGCATAGTTAGTTACTCTCCATGGGTTGCTTGGGTGGAAGGGAGGGAGAGTGGAGGAGTCCGGCATAACCTGGCCTTGGGGTACTTGGCCGGCTTGTTGAAGCCCCGACGCTACGCCTTGCTGGAGACCTGCGACTATGGTCTAGTGAGTGACCAGCCTTTGTAAGATTTCTTGAAACTTGGTATTGACCAAGTTTCCAACCATTTTCCCCATTTGTTGCATCATATTGGATGCGAATGCTTCCTAGTCGAAGGAGGGAGGCTGTGGCCTCTCCTTGAATACTTTCGGTATCGCACCTTTAGAGGTGGATGCCACAGGATCGGAAGGGGAAGAGTGGGCTCTTTCCTTGGAGGACTTGGTCTTCGACCCCTTGGAGAGAGACCCATGTTTGAGTTTGTCCACTCCGGGATGGTGAGCCGGAGTTTTATGGACTTGGCTGGTGCCTGATTTTCTAGGAAGGGGCTTTGGCAGCGATTTAGAGTCACGCTTGCCCTTGACTTTAGGGATCGCCAAGAGGGATTTCGACCTAGATGACGGAAATCCCCCCGAGAATCCCTGGAAGGAAGTAGAAGAGGAAGGAGAAGAAGGTCTAGATGTGCTCAAGGGGAGGCCTTGAGCACCTACAAAGCTTGCCTCACTAGCATCCTTACTGTTGCCCATGCTGTCCACAGTCATGGGCTCGACGTCCAGATCGAGTGCCGCGACCTCCTCTGCGACCTCCTGCGCCGAAGCCTCCTCTGGGTGTTGGGACACTGCGTCTTGAATAGAAGCTGAGGAGAGCTGCTACTTCGGGGTCTACGTAGCCGGTGCTCTTCCCCCCGGGGAAGATCAACGTAGCCATCTCATGGGAGAGGATGTATGGCCTTGCCTTGCCTACGTTCCGCCTGAAGCCGCCCACCCATATCTTGAGGGTGGAGAGAGCAGCATCCCAAACAGACTGGGCTCCCTGTAAGAGAAGGTTAGTGTTAAACTTAAACTTATCTCTTATTATTATAACTTAACTTAGGAGGCATATGTTTGACATATATATTACAGTGGTCCACCCTGTATGTCTTTGTACATGCCGGAGAGTCACTTACATCAGAGGAGACCCGTTCCACGAGATCGTGGCAGGTGATACAGTTCTCATGATGCCACACTACTGAACCTTCTAGTTGGACTGCGCAGGTGGCGTGGGTCCGGCAGACATCGTGCCCACAGGGATCCTGGAGGACGGCGTTGCAGCCGGTCTCCATACAATGGGTGGCCTGTAAATGAAATGATACATGAGTACCATTGTTAACCATTCGGACAATGCCAGTGGTTGATATGCCATAACGCCGGAGTGTTCCAGTGTTGTAAATTATCCCCATCTCGGCCTTCTCTTGCCATGCACCATGCTGGAGAATCCGGTAGAGCTAGTAGCAAGTAGTTAACCGTATTTCCGGTGACACCAGAGAACAGAAAACTACTGAAGCTACTATTGCCATACACTGGAGAAGGAGTAGTCCAAGCAGGTACCGGGTGTCGAGATGGGAGAGATCGGGTAAGGTGGCGGAGCTTGGTAACTCCGCCATAAGACTTAAACTAAAAGGGAGGGGTAGCTCCCTGAGAAGCATGTTGGCTTCAAAGTTAAACTAAGACAAATACATAAAAGAATATAAGGTGATAAATGAAATAATGTAAGCCCGCCGGAGGCCGGAGCCTCCAAATAGTCATCACCCTCAAGGAGTCCGGCTATGCTTGAATCCTATTCCGCCAGAGCGGGTTGGAGGGAGTGACTGAAGGGCAAGGATACGGCCCAGAGAGCCGAGGGAAGCTGAGCTCATCCGAGCCTGGTGGCCGGCCGAGGATGGGTAGAGCCGAGCTCCTCCCTTACTTTGGAATGAGAACGGCTCGGTAGCGCCAACCGCACACCGTGGGTCCCCGTGGGGGCCTCCCTCCATCCCCGAGGTGGAACTCGGATCGGCTGTCAGCGACAACATGAGCGAGATATCACCCACCTGGGTGGGAGATGGCGGGGGGTGGGAGGGAGAGGTGCGGTAGTGAGGTGGCTACTACGTGATCGTCTGGACTCCTCACGGTTGGGTGCGGACACCCGCGAGGTGAAGAAGGCCAGTCGAAAGGAAGGCTATAGGCCAACCGAAGCCGACTCACTGATATGAGATAAAATAAAATGAAAACTAAAGAATACACGGGGGGAAAGGAAATAAAATGAGGTGAAGGGAAAGAGGAACGTCCTGGAGGACTAGGCAGGACCAACTGGGAAGGGTGGTCAAGACCTGGAAACTCCGAGCAGCTGGCCTAGGACTAAAAGCAGGACTAGCATAATTCTCAGAGCCTAACAAGGTAACCTAACCAAAAAGGAACATGCATGCATGAAAACTGGTTCGGTAGGGTTCCGAAAGGCTACGAAACGGGAACACGTGCTCGGTAAAATCCCCCGTGTAGAGACAAAATCGTCAATAATGCATCACCTAAAATAAAATAACAATTAATGACATAACAATACTGCTATAATAATTCGAGCTCACTCGGTATGGGAGACCACGTGAGACACGAAATGAGGAGAAAAAGGAGCACGCTGCTATGGTGGCTCGGGGCCGGCGCCGCGTGGGTCGTCGACTCATAAAAACCTAAATAATTCGGTTAAACCTGCCAAGGGCAGCCCCTAAATAGTGTCAACTATAATAGCAGTACTTAACTTGGATGCAGAAGCAGATTGACGATCCATGTTGAAAGAAAATTCCAAAAAAGCGATAAACACAACACAGCAAAATAAAACGCGTGTGCAGCGTAGTAGTAGTGCTATCAAAGGAATGGCGGCAGAGGCACTACCTACACGGTAGTAGGTAGTGAGCCTTAGGTCGGCTCCTCTCTTTTTGTCATTTTTGATGTAGGAAGAGGCTAAATGGAAAAGGACCTGTGGTAGTGGTTTCACTCGCCCCAGAAACCATACCGACACCTTTTTAATAAAGGTGAGCGAGCCAGAATAATCTGGCATTTCCAATTTAGCTGTTCTCTGGTATTATAACAATATTTTGCCTTAGAAATAGTGCTAAAGGAACCTATTTCACGGAGCGACACGGGCCAAGCCCAGAAATAGATTTTTTCTACGTCAAAATCCCTTTTTTCCTAACATTCTGGTACCTGGGCCAAAAGGCAAAGTGAAGTGCAGACCGATGAGTGGGCAGGCTTCCCCCCCTGCTGTCAGTAGTTAACAACCTTGTTTGAAAATTTAAACAGCCATTCCAGCTTGCATTCACAAGCTAAATTCCTATGTAAAGACCTTCAGGTTATTAGATTAGGAAAAATACAAATTATAGTTCAAATTACAGTTTGTTCCGACATGTAATACAAGCCCTCGGTCCTTTACACAAGGAATTACTATTCAGCGCCAGCTGGACCGGTCGTAAGATTTACTAACAAGGTAGTTCAGCAGTAACTGCTTGTCCGATGGTCTGGAGTCCCACCTGACTGGAGGTAAACATATCACTTTGCTTTTGACTGCCGTCGGGTGAAGACGTGTGCTCGCCTCTCTGCCAGCCTCTGTTGTGAGATATTGTTGAAAACAACCTTAAAGCTACCTGCTTCTGCCTTTTTCTTTGAGAATACTTAGTGTGTGTAGAATTGTAAGTACAGTGGTCCCCCCGTATTCGCGGGGGATGCGTACCAGACCCCCCCGTGAATAGTTAGAACCCGCGAATGTTTGGAACCCCTATAAAAATGCTAAAAACAGCCTATTTTGTTAGTTAAAACTCAAGAAAAACCCACTAAAAATTTTCCTACATGGTTTTTTTAATAGTTTTATCACAAAAAGTGCATTTTATGATGAAATTAATAAAAAAAACTAGGAATGTTTGGATATTTATCATAGAAAAATACCGCGAATGCGCGAATTTTCCGCAAATAATGCAGGGAAACATTCCCGAGAGAAATCCGCGAATGTGTGAGTCCGCGAATCTGGAGAACGCGAATACGGGGGGTCTACTCTACTCTATTAATTATTTTTTTATATTTTTGTGTGGAATTGCATCGCTGGATACCATGCAGTCCCAAGAAGTGGAGAAGCCCCTTTGCCCCCCCCCATCCAACTGGAGAGTGTGCCCTGGAGTGGGAGGCCGCAAGTGTGGGACATTCTGGTCCAGCGATGCTGTGGACCCTCATCCATTGTGTACTTGGTGCTGAAGGCGTGAATGCTCTCAGGCCGTACCCTGTGATCATTGTGTCTCCTGGTCGGAGGAGCAGTGGGAGTTGTATGAGAAGAGGAGGAAACCACGTAAAGTCGCCAAGGTGTCGTCGGAAAGCTCTCCCTCGACACCTCTGGTGATAGATATGTCGTCTTCCTTTCTCCCTCCTAGCCAACTCCTACGGATGGCTCTCTCCCCTTCGGGGGATGTGTCCCGCTCCGCCTCTTTGCTCAATTTGTCAGTGCAGAGGAAGGAGTACGACACCTCGACCTGGAGTTGTACTCGGGTCTTCTGTCCGTTCAGGGTGGGATCTTTCCCCCTCTGAGCAAACAGGAACTCCCCTATTAAACCGTTTTTTGCTTCTCCAGGTGTGTCTGCCTTCTGCGGGTGGAGATCTTCAGCAGGTGTGGCGATCGTTGAGTCTCCCGGGCACTCCGAGTATCCAGGGGCTGATCCAACACTTGGCTGTGGCCCCTGTTACTCATGGGGTGGAGATGAGGACTACCACCACAGTTTCTACACCAGGGTGTGCCGCACCTCTGCACCTGGTGTATAAACAGCACATCACTACGGTAACCCCTTTGACCCCGCTGCCATACGTGCTGCGGAAGGAGATGGTTCCTCCGCCGCCTGGGTTTGCTGTCCTCGCCTGTCTTCCTGACTTCGAGTGCCCGAAGAGCTCCCCTCTAGACCATCCTCCGGTAGCTGTTGCTGTGCCTGCTGTCTCCATACCTGCCCGTGGAAGTGCTGCTGCTCCCGCAGGTCCCTCCTGACAGGTGGAGTTGGGCCGTGTTGCTACTGCAACTGCCCCAGCTCCATCCTGGATGGAGGACCTGTCAGTTGTCCTAAGGAAGCTGGCAAAGAAGAAGTCCAGGAAGAAGAGGAAGGTGTCGTCGTCTTCTGCCGCCTCTTGGCGTTGCACAGAGACTTCTAAGGGTCTGTGCCGGATCCGCTGGTTCTCCCGTTCCTCCGGGAACGGGGCCCGTCTCTCCTTCCTCAGGGAAGAAAAAGTCGGGGATCGTAGGGGTACCAGCTACTGCTGGTACCCCTATGTTCCCCGACTACTGCTGGTACCTCTGCTCCCGGCTCCAGAGGTTCTGCCTCCGGACCGGAAATCGTCTCGGCTGCGCCACGGAGTGTACGGTCACCTACGGGTGACCATGCAGCCAAGGTCCAGACCATTGAGCACGCTCACCGTCAGGACCCAGGCATGGAGCGGAAGACTGGCAAGAGTCGCTCAGGTGACTCTCGCCAGGGCGGCGATGGCTCTCGTGGCGATCTCCCGGTTCTCAGGGTTGACGTGACGGTCTTACCAGACCGTTCATGTGTCGAGGCTGGGAAGAAGTCCTTCCGGTCACCTGGTACCATAGTGCATCGAGAGGACGGTGCTCGCTCTCACCTCGTCAGTGGACACTACCAGTCACCCGACCGTTGCTCCCGCCGGGACCGGATGGCTCGCACGACTGGTAGCAGCTCTCTTGACACATGAGACCGATGCTACCGTCCTCGGTCCAGCGCTTCTCCACACGGAGACCGCTGGTCCAGACCTGCTGGTAGGCAGGGCAGGAGCGTCAGGTCTTCCTCATCTGTCCCTTCAACCTCCTCAGGCTACACCGGGAGGAGCGAGGCGAGCAGGGGCGACCGTGAGGAGTGCGCTCCTTATGGTCCCGCCACGAGAGCCTACGATCCTGGCTCGGTCCTTGGACCTAGCAGATCGTACGCGCAAGTGGTTGGAGGAACCACGAGGGGTCTGGCGAGGTTCTTCCTCCTGAAGATGGATGGATGGATCTGACGGTCCATTGCCTCAGGACGCGATCACCCCCGAGATACAGTGGTCCTTTGCAGAGGTCATTGTGCTGATTCATCAGCACAACGACCTCGGGGAAGGAGCGGTGGTTGCTCCCTCTGACCCTCCATTGAGGTTAGAGTCATTCTAGGGACCCAAGATGGAACCCAGAGCGACGGTGGGTTTACCCGGGTCCACCTTAGTCGACGGTGTGCTGGACCAAGTGAACGCTCATCTCCGGACAGAAGGATTCGCTCAGGTCCAGCAGGTCAGACAAGCTGCTTCCCCCTCCTCTGCCTCACCAGCAGTGTTTCTATGTGCCTTCAGTAGACCTGTTGCTGACCAAGCAGGTTGATCTGGAAATAGCTAGGCTAACTCCGGGAGTACCTCTTCATTACCTGCTGTCCGAGAACCTCTGGTTCTCACAGCAATAGGCATCGGCCCTGGAAGCGACTGCCATGGCATCTTTCAAGGCAGTCTCTTGGCTGGATCTGTGGTCCCTCACAGTATCCAGAGTTGCAGCCTTCTCGGGAGCTTTCGTTCCTGAGGAAGACTCGGCGTTCGGGAGACTGCCAGTCTGGAGGTAGGGCCATCTCCTACCTCACCCACCAGATGGCCAACCTGTGGGCCAACCTTGTACTGAGACGACGGGACTCAGTC
This sequence comes from Macrobrachium nipponense, assembly GCF_015104395.2. Classification (NCBI taxonomy): domain Eukaryota; kingdom Metazoa; phylum Arthropoda; class Malacostraca; order Decapoda; family Palaemonidae; genus Macrobrachium; species Macrobrachium nipponense. The sequence goes on from NC_061108.1 coordinate 34,469,589, forward strand.
CTGGCTCGGGTAACCAGAGCGGTCGATCGAGAGGTAACACTGGGTCTATGTAATGGACCGTTGCTGGGTTCATCCTCTCTCTTCCCCAGAGAGATGGCGGATGCGGCGGTGGAAAAGCGGAGAACTGAGGACAGTGACTGTCTCGAGTACTTCTGGGCAGTCTCGAGCAACTGCAGCCAAGCCTCAGAGCCTGGCTAGCTCTTCCTCCGCTCCCAAGACGCTAGCACCATCGAGGTCAGCGCAAGGAAAGACCCAGCCTTCCTCTTTTGCTTTGAGGAGTGAGCGTCAGCCCTCCTTCCAAGTCGCCTCCTCTCGTGGGAGAGTGGCTAAGTGGAAGGGGAAGAGGGAAACACTAGTGACGGCGTTCCCCCCTCACCTGCTGCCGGAAGTAGGGGGTTGCCTGGCAAGCCATTGGGCAACTTGGCAGCGCTATGGAGCCAAGACTTGGGCAGTGGATGTCCTTCAGGAGGGATATCTACTACCCTTCGAGTCGAGGCCACCCCTCACTTCACATTCTGTCCACCTTCAGATGTACGTCCCTGGTTCCGCGAGGGACGTAGCATTGAAACAAGAAGCTAAGACCATGCTGAGCAAACAAGCTGTGGAGATCGTGCAAGATCAGTCACCGGGTTTCTACATCTGACTCTTCCTGGTGGAGAAATCTACGGGGAGCTGGAGACCGGTGATAGATCTTGCTCCCTTGAACCGATTCGTTTGCCAGACTCGGTTCACGATGGAAACAGCACACTCAGTGCTCGATTCCATCAGGGAGAATGATTTCCTGCTTTCAGTGGACCTGAAGGATGCGTATTTTCAAATACCCATCCATCACTCCTCGAGGAGGTACCTCCGCTTTATCCTCGACGGGACGGTGTACCAATTCAGGGCACTTTTTTTTGGTCTCTCAACCGCCCCACAGGTGTTCACGCGAGTGTTCACTCTGGTGTAGGCTTGGGCCCATTCGGTTGGGATACATCTGATGAGGTATCTCGACAATTGGCTGGTCCTGGTGAGCTCCCGCTCACAGTTGCTACAGGACAGAGATTGACTCCTCGACTTATGCCACGATCTGGGGATTGTGGTAAATGTCGAGAAGTCAGATCTCGAACCCAAGCAGAGGATAAAGTACCTAGGCATGCTGATCGACACGGTAGCAGCACGAGTCTTCCCCGCAGACTCGTGGATCAGCAGGTTCAGGGAGGCAGCCAGACAGAGAAGTTAGTCCCTCACGGGCGTCTTCACCTGCGGTCTCTCCAGTGGAGACTAAAGGAGTGCTGGTCACAGGCACGGGATCCACAATCCTTCCTGGGTCCTCTCACAGAGGAAGTAAGGGAGGACCTTGGCCTGGTGGCTAGACGACAGGAACCTCTTAATAGGAGTGCCCCTGCGCACTCCCCCTCTGGAGATGCTGCTTCTCTCAGACACATTGACCGAGGGTTGGGGCGCACACCTGGAAGAGTTGCTGGATGCAGGAGTGTGGAACCATCACGACAGGCACCTTCACATCAACTTCCTGGAACTCATGGCTGCGTTCCTCGCACTCCGAGAGTTCCGGGAATGAGTGATGGGACACTCAGTGGTGTTGATGAGCGACAGCACCACGTTAGTGGCATACGTCAACAAACAAGGGGGCCTAGTGTCCCTCCTGTTCCACCAGTTGACAATGCAGGTGCACGAGTGGGCCATAGCTCACTCGGTAGAGCTGTCAGCCAGATACATTCCAGGCAAGAGGAATGTAGTAGCAGACAAGCTCAGCCGCCAGAATCAGGCGATTGGGACCAAATGGTCTCTACACCCAGACGTGGCGGAAAGGCTTTTTGACACATAGGGGTATCCAGTAGCGGATCTGTTCGCCACCCACCACAACATGGGCAGCTGCAGAGGACACGTTTCAACACCCATGGGACAACCTCGTAGCTGGCTCTTCTCTCGGAGGCACCGCAAGAGATTCCCCCATGGCACAACCTGTTGTGCCAGCCGCACATAGAACAGTACCACCAGGCAGTTCATTCTCAGTTTCTTCACGGCTGGCGGTTATCCACCATCTCTTGCGAGTGAGAGGCTTTTCTCGCCAAGCAGCAACAGATATGGCTGGTTACCTGACAGTCCTCTGCAGCAGTATACCAGGAAAAGTGGTCCGTCTTCAGCAGGTAGCGGATTTCCTTGTCTTTCTTCCCCGAGAGAAGCTCCTCTCTGTCTCAGCAGTCAAAGGCTACAGAGCTGCCCTGGCCCTAGTCCTTAAACTATGAGTTGATATTTCCACCTCCATGGAAATATCACTGCTAATGAGGAGCTTTGAGAGGTCTTGCCCACCCAGGGAACTCAGGCCCCCGGGGTGGGATGTGACTCTCATCCTTAGGAGCTTGACTCGCAGACCCTACAAGCCGCTCCGAGAGTTGTCAGACAGGGACCTGACCCTCAAGACCATCTTTCTGCTGGCCCTGGCATCGGTGAAGAGAGTAGAACTCCGCAGTCTTTCCTTCGATGTTAAACACTCGAGGGGATGGGTATCAGTTACACTCAATTTCATCCCGGATTTCGTAGCGAAGACTCACAACTCTTTGGTCCCTGATGCCAGGTTCGAGTCCTTCATGATCCCCTCCCTAGAAGACTTCACCGATAATGATGCGGACGAGATGCTGCTTTGTCCTGTGAGGGTGCCACGGTGCTATCTGAAGAAAACTCGACACCTCAGGCCTGAGTGTCAACGCCTCTTCGTTAGCACCAGGGTGACGAAGAAAGAAGTGTCCAAGAACACTGTTTCTTTCTGCCTTCATAAGGTAATCCGGAAGGCGTACGACTCCGACAGGAGTGCCAACATTAGTACCCTTCGTCCAAGAGCCAACGAAGTCAGAGGCAGTGATCCAACCCTTGCATTCCGCAAGAACTTGTCCGTGGCACAGATACTGAAGGCAGGGGTTTTTTGCCAACCAGACCACCTTCTACCTTCGGGATATTGCCCATAGGTCCTTGGACACATTTTCCTTGGGACCTGTGGTGGCTGCTCAACAAGTTGTGTAGCTTACCCAGCTCCTTTACTGGACAAGGTAGCATCTCGTCCTTGTGAGACTGCATGAATGGAGAGTGAATGAAAGTGTGACTGGCTTCTCTTCCTCCTCTTTTTCTTCCCTCTCCCTGCGGGCAGAGGGTAGCGGTCGTCACCACACTGGACAGGACGGCGATGCAGGTAAGCTATGCAACCGAGCTCCATTCCATCCCTTTCATTAGGGATAGAAGCGTTTATCCGTCCCTTCCCTAACAAGGGGGGAAGTGGACACCTGTGAGAGACAAACCCAATACTTTATATTTGGCTCTTACATATGACCTAGTTCTTGCTTACTATTCATAAGAGGTACGCTTGCCTCCCTCTTATGAATTGGTCCAGAGGTCTGACCACTGATCTTGCAGTGCACACTCCGATCAGTTGGACAGAGGCTAGGTTCTCCCCCTTTGCTCTTACGACCAGGGAGGGTACCCAGGTTGGGCGAACACCATTCTGTTCACAAGACTCAGATTCCACCCACCAATAAGTGAGTCTTCCTTATGTAAAGAACCGAGGGTTTGTATTACGTGTCGGAACAAATCACAATTTTTGGAAGTAAATTGTATTTTTCCTAACTATACAAACCTGAGGTCCTTTACATACAGTCCCACCTCATGTCATGCCACCCCTCACTCTGTTTCTGGACCTAAAGCAAAGTGATATGTTTACCTCCAGTCGGGCAGGACTCCCGACCATCGGACAAGCAGTTACTGCCGAACTACCTTGTTAGAAATCTTACGACCTGTCCAGCTGACGCTGAATAGATACTCCTTATGTAAAGGACCTCAGGTTTGTATATTTAGGAAAAATAGAATTTACTTCCAAAAATTGTGATATTTTAAAATTTGCTGTTTTGTTCATGAAACTTACCTGTCAGATATATATATAGCTGTATTCTCAGAAGTCCGACAGAATTTCAAAACTTAGACACAAAACTTACGACACACGCAGTGGTCGGCCAGGTGGTTAGTACCCATTCCCGTCGCTGGGAGGCGAGTATCAGGAACCATTCCCATTTTCTATTCAGATTTTCTCTGTCGCCGGTACTGTCAACACCTGTTTTCAGTACCTCCGTCTTAGGATTTTGAAACTTCATTGCCGCTTAAGTATCCTAATTGTCTTTTGGTTTATTGACTTGGATTGTGGCTAGGCATACGCTATCATAAATTGATTTGAATTTGATTGTTCTTTGCATAAGATGTCTGAATCTAGTTCGGCTAGTTTCAGAGTTTGTTGTCTGCAAGGGGTAAGGTGAGGGTACCGAAACCTTCGGTAGATCCTCACTGGGTATGCATGAGATGTAGTACTTGCTTCGGCAGTACATATACTAAAATTGGAAGAGAAGATTAACGTGAAGCGTTCCACATTTTTCTTAATTTATTAATATATTAAATTTATATTAAGTATATATATAGAAATGAGTATTAATATACTTTTATGTTTCTTTATTGAAAGATCAATATAAGAGTGATGTTTGACTGATTCCGAAGGGAAGACGTATGATTCGTATGTACGCAAATTAGAGCGTGATAGAATCAGGAGGTCTTCCTTCAAGACTGCATCAGTAAACAGAAGTCAGGGTAATGAACCTACTAACCTCCTGTAGACTTTATTTTGCCTAACTCTGTGGTATGGCCTATGAGCCTTGGGGTCGTGTCTGCGAGAGGTAATGGCCTTTCTGTTATTGTGGATTCCATCCGTATCTTGGAATCTAAAGTGCTCTCTCTCCAATCAGTGTTGTGAGTGTAGTGAGGTTGTTAGTGCCCCTAGTGTTGTGGAGGGGGCGTTAGATCGGCCCTATAATGCCTCTAGGCCTGGACCTCTGCTGGACTCCCAGGAATCAGGGAATGGGCAAGTTGAAAGCCGAAGGAGGGTTACGGGGACTCCCCACCGATCTGGCGTCCCTTCGGCAGGACCTGAAGACGCTTCCCAGGCTGCCAAAGGTCATGCACGTGCACGAATCCTAAAGGATTGCTTCTCGTCCTCCGAGGCGTCCTCCCTGTGCAGGGGTTGGAGCTCTCGGAAGGACTCGCGCCCTCTAAACAGATGCTTATAGAAGAGGACGCTTCACGTCCTCTCTCTCTCGTCATGCGTTGCAATCGTCGCCTGAACATTTTGACGACTTTCCACCACAGAAGAAAACAAAGACGCAAGATGTCGCACAGGCGGCCGTCGTCTTTGGTCTCAGAGAGGAGGACGCTTCACGTCCTTTCTCTTCTGCTGCTTTGTGGTCGTCTCCGGAGAGTTTTGCTGCCTTTCCTCCTCAAAAGAAGACCAGGACGTCATCCGATGATGACGCTTTTGAGCGCTCCAGTCACTCCAGGAATAGAACTGTTGCGGTCCCTGTGAGAAGGAAGAAGGCGTCCCCTCGCCCCTCGTCTTCTCACAGGATCAGCCCTTCCTCTGAGAAGGAGTCTTCTCCGACAAAGAAGATCATCCTTTCAATGCAGCAACAACTTGCTTCGTTGGCTTGCCGAGAGAGAGGCAGAGCCGCGTGGTCGGAGGAAGGATGATAGAATGCCTATCAAGAGGTCCAGACAGTCCCCCTCGCCTTCTCTTCGCTTCGTCTCTTTCTCCTGTTTCTTCGCCCTCTGGATTTTGTGCGGCTCCCCAGAGGTTGTCTAGAGGGCGCGAGGAACGTCTCCCCAAACGTTTTTCTGTCGAGAGAAAGGAACGCCGGTACACTCGTAGCAAGGAGTGTTTTCCTGCTCCCCAAGACGCTCCCCTCTCCTCTCTTCATGACGCTCCGTATGCGGAACGTGACGTTCGCTCTGCTGCTAAGCAGGATGTTGTTCAAGCTGCTAAGCTTGACGCCGTGCAAGCTGCTTCGCTTAGTCAAGCAGCTCGCCAAGACGCCCCTCGCTCGTCCCTGAGGGACGCTCCGTCTGCTACCAAGCATGACGCTAGTTCGGCAGCTAAGCTGGATGCTTTGCATTCGGCTTTGTCACGAGCTGCTCGTCAGGACGCCTAGCGTGACGCTTTTGTGGACGCTCGTTAGGACGCCCAGCGTGACGCTTTTCTGGACGCTCGTCAGGATGCCCAGCATGACGCTTTTCTGGACGCTCGTCAGGACGCCCAGCGGGACGCTTTTCTGGACGCTCGTCAGGACGCCCAGCGTGACGCTTTTCTGGACGCTCGTCAGGACGCCCAGCGTGACGCTTTTCTGGACGCTCGTCAGGACGCCCAGCGTGACGCTTCTCAAGACGCTCGCCGACTACAGGACGTTCGTCGTGACTCCCATCTAGACGCTCTTCATGAAGCTTTCGCATCTGCGCCTGAACCTGCTGAGGCTGTTTTGGAAGACGCACAACCTTGTACTCTGAACTCGTCTTCTCAGCAACGCTCCTTATTGAAACTTGGCCCTAAAGGCCTTATACCTCTTCCTTCCGTCAGCGTCTTCTGACTACCAAGTCTTGGCCCGCTTACTCCGTGCTTCGTTTGGAGATAAAATGATATTGTCATGTTACAATAAAGTTTTTATACATACTTACCTGACAGATATATACTTAGCTATAGACTCCGTCGTCTCCGACAGAATTTCAAATTTCGCGGCACACGCTACCGGTAGTCAGGTTGGTTCTGATGAGCTGGCGTCTAGAAGGAGACTAGTAAACTTAAAGCAGCTTTCAGGACTGCGCTGCTGAAGGGGAACCTTCGGGTCCTACCTGCGTAAGCCCAGTCTTCTAGCAGGAATAAGGCTCCTTCCTCAATTTCTACGGGAATCGGGAAGTCTATATACTCGAATTACTCGATTACTTAATGTCATATGAGTGGGTTCCCCCCATTGACAAGATACTGAACGTTTTGTCAGGTAAGGGGGTAAGCCCCCATTGACAAAATATAAAACTCTTTGTCACGTAAATGGGTTAGTTCACATTGACAAAGATTCCAATAACATATCGCGTAAGCGGGTAAGCTCTCATTGACAAGATTCAGGAGAACCCTCATTCATAGGTCACTACCTCGCTGAGACTCTTAGGGGAAACAGACTTGTAGACTACGTCCATGAAGTCTTCTGTCCGATAACATAAGAAGCTGAGCTGTCCTCTTCGGTTCTCGGTTCTAACTTGAGGCTCTCCTTCGACTAATGTTAATTCGTTCCCTTGGCTAAGAGAATGAAGACAGTCGATCTCCATTCCCTCTCTTCCTCGTCGAGGAAAGAATGTAGTAGGGAGGTAGCTGTCCAAGTGACTACAATACTCTACGTATTTTACCTTCACGTCATATTACTATTAAGTGATTGTATGGTTCAAGTTATATACGCATACCGTGGTTATCCCTACGGATGGCAACCAAGAGGACTATTATTCTAATTGCATTTAATTGGTAATCCCTGCAACCTTCCGGGAGTTTCCGGTTTCCCTTTTTAGATATTTAAGGTATTGTTACGACAACAACAACTCAGCTTCTGTATTTAGCGAAATCTGTTTCGCTTAAATATGCCTGCTTGAGAGTTTCTTTCTGCTCGATGATGATAACAAACCTATTCCTTCGTAGAATGGAATAGCTGGCAACTCAGGCGGAATTGTGCGATACGGTGAACGTAGGCTGCTGTCGCTGTAGAGCAGCTCAGTTCCAGCTGGTTCTCTGTCATGTGCGGTCGGTTACGTGTCTCTCTCCTGCGGGATTGACTGACTAACCGTATCTCTGCCCTACAATCACGGACTTTAGCCTCAGGTTGAGGGGAATTCTCGCATGCATGAATGAACATTGCCTTCGCTTTGCGAGAATTTTTTCAACGGAGATATCTCTTAGACCTTTTCGGTTATGTTTACCGCACTGTAACAGAATTCTGTACGAGTCTACCGCGGCATAGCACTAGAATAATGCACACCTGCTTAGGCAAAGCGCAGCCTTATTGGGGAAGGAAACATGCTCGGTGAGGGAAAGGATGATTCTGCTGGGGACCATTTCCTCGCTGGAGAAGTTTGTTTCCCTGAAGAGACTGCAATTCAGACCTCTCCAGTTTTTCCTGCCGGAAAACTGAAGTATCATCGAAGATCTGGAAGTGATTCTGAACATCTCTCAGTCGGTCAATGATCACCTAAGGTGATAGAGAGTAGGTGCCAGGCATCTGGAGAGGGGAACAGATGTTCTGGCACATAATCTTGAAGAATTGGAAGCAATTCGGTTGGCTCTCCAGTTCTTCAAAGAATGAGTTATGGCCGAGTGGTCCAGATCAACTCGGATAATTCCACAGCTCTCGCATATCCCATGAAGTATCGAGAAACACTCTCTCGGTCCCTGTTCGAGTTAACGAGAGAGAGCCTGTTATGAGCACAGGCACGGAATGTAACGATCCTCAAGAGGTTCGTTGCAGGATTGCAGAACGTCTGTGCAGATCTTCTTGATCGACGGCAACAACTACTGACGTCCGAGTGGACTCTTCACTTAGAAGTATGTCGAGAGTTGTGGAGACTTTAGGGGCGTCCTTTGATAGATCTCTTCGCAATGTTGAAGACGAAGAGGCTTCCTCTAGACTGCTCCCTTGTTCACGATCCAGGAGCGGTAGCAATAGACACCATCCTATGGAATTGAAAGGGGATGGATGTTTAGTCTCTTTTCCCCTATTCAAACTCTTAGGAGAAGTAATAAGATAATTTGCGGCGTCAGAGGGAGCGAGGATGACGCTGATCGCCCCATGTTGGCCTTCGAGCGACTGGTTCACAGATGTCGTGTCCTTCCTAGCGCACTTTCCAAGGACCCTTCCCGAGAGAGTCGGTCTACTCTTAACAGCCTCACTTCGAGAGGTACCACAAAACCTCTCCGCTCTGAGTCTGACTGCGTTCAGACTACGTATCGAGAAGTTGACCAGAGCGAGAGGCTTTTTAAGACTAGTGCCAAGTGCGATTGCCAAGGCAAAGAAGAGCTTTCTATCTTGCAGTGTACCAATCGGAGTGGGCCGTTTTCTGAAGATGGTGCAGGAAGAATGGCTTTTCCTCCACCTCGACCTCTTGTGTATTAGATTGCCGTCTTCCCTTTCCGTCTGAGGTATGTGGATAAGCTGGCAGTCCCGACTATTAAAGAATACAGAAGTATGTTGTCAACGGCCTTTAGAGTCAGAGATTTGGATCTGTCAAACAACAAAGCCCTTCACGATCTTTGAGTTCTGTTGAAATCTCGAAACTGTCTAAAATCGAAGCTTCCGGCATGGAACTTAGACGTAGGCTGGAAGTTCCTGATGTCGAAGCCTTTCGAACCTCTCCTTTCTGCAAACTTAAAGCACGTGACCAGAAAGGCTAATTTTTTCTAACCACTCTAGCTATGACAAAGAGGGTTAGTGGGGTTTAAGCCATCAGCAGACATATTGGCTTTAGAGGACATAATGCGGTGTGTTCTCCAAGCCCTTCGTTCTTGGCTAAGAATGAAAACCCGTCTAACCCTTGGCCCAGGAGCTTGGAGACCAAGGGGATGTCACAATTTATTGGGAAAGAGCCAGAGAGAGTCTTGTGCCCTGTCAGGGCTCTCAAGTTTTATCTAGGTAAAACTAAAAAGAAAGTCCAGATCCTTCGGACAATCTACGGTGTTCCGTAAAAAGACCAGACTTGCCCATGTCAAAGAACGCCCTGGCGTCCTTTTAAGGAGCTCTTTCAAAGAGGCTCATTCGTCATGTTTGGACAAGGTTTTAAAACCGTTTAAAGTGAATGCTCACGAGGTGAGGGCGCGGCCTCGGAGGCATTTCTAAAGAGCATGGCACTCAGTAACATCCTGAGTGCCACATTTTAGCGAAGCAACTTTGTGTTCACTTCACTCTACCTGTGGGATGTGAAGACGACATATGAGATCTGCTGCTCGCTAAGGCCATACGTGTCCGCTGACACAATCTTGGGGGCAAGAAGTACCACTCATCCTATCCTGTAGAAAATGGTTTGGAAGAGCTGTTAATTATAGTTGTTGGGTCGGCCGCCAGTGGTGGACTTCTCAATTCTTAGCTTTAGTTAAACATCCTTAACTTTGGCTAGGTTGGTCAGGTGGTGATATATATTACTTCTTAGCCCTCATAGTATGGTCAATATGGTCTAGTCACATTGTGGTCACGCTTCCGTTGACAGATCATCTAGAACTCACCAGCTATACAGGTCACTACCTTGCTGGAGACTCTAGTAAAGCAAAATCCGACTTGGGTGACAGTAATCACGAAGTCAGCTATGCTAACAGGTATGGAACCAAGATATCAATCATCTGCATGCAATTTGTTTCCTAAATCATTCTGTCCCTTCCCACCTCCAAAGGTGGGATTCAGCTATATATATATCTGACAGGTAAGTTTCATGAACAAAATGATACTGTTATGATACAATAAAGTTTGTTCATACTTAACCTGGCAGATATATATAATCAGTACCCACCCACCTCCCCTCAGGGGACAGTGGCACTAGAAAATCTGAATAGAAAATGGGAATGGTTCCTGATACCTGCCTCCAGCGGCGGGAATGGGTACTAACCACCTGGCCGACAACTGCGTGTGTCGTAAGTTTTGAAATTCTGTCGGACTTCGGAGAATACAGCTACTATATATATATCTGCCAGGTAAGTATGAACAAACTTTATTGTATCATAACAATATCATATTTCATACGAGTATTGCCTCAGCTGTTATAAAATAAAGATTGCTTCCAAGTGGTAGTGATGTACAACATAGCAAAGTTAATGCATTACAATTATACTATATTTTCCAGAACACTTAATTCTCGACGGTATTGTACTTCGGCTCCACGACCTATTGGTAAGTTAAACATCAATTTAGTCTTTACCAGTTATGACTAAGCATAGCTTATTTTGAGCAGTTTTTATGAATCCATTAGTCTGTAAGAACTATTAAGTATTACTGTATGCTGTAGAGGGTTATATTTGTAGTTTTCAGATTTTCTATAGATTTTATACAGTACTAATATGATGTATGAATTTCATATTTCTGGGCTCAGTTCGTGTCGCTTCGTGAAATAATCCCTTAAGTTCATTATTTCTAGGTAAATGATACTAACATTACCAGAGAAAAATAAAAATAGGGGGATGTCAGAGTAACTGACTCGCTCACCTAAATAAAAAGAGGGTGTTGGTATGGTGCTGGGGTGAGTGAGACCACTACCACGAACCTCTTGTCATTTAGAATTCTCCTTCATCAAAATCCCCCTCCCTGAGAGAGCTGACACACGGCCGGCGCCAGCAACTACTATGTACTACACATCCCACCACGCCGACCGCAGTGCCTCCCGTGGCCATCCTTTTCGTTAGCGAACTTCTGTACGCTCGTGTCTAAGATTGCTCTGTGTTTTTGTGCACTTTTTGGGATTACTTTCGCTCGACATGGAATTGCAAGCTATCGCCGCAGCTAAGTTAAGTACCCCGAAAGGTTATATACTAGTTTTAGCCAGCCAGGAGCTGTTTTTACTGTTTTTTAGGTGCAATAATAGTCTCCCTGGTCTGGCGCATGGCTCGCTTTGCCGGCTCGCCTCGTGCTCGGTTAGCTACTTCGGTCTCCCATACCGTGGTAACTATTCCTTATGTATATATGCCTTTATCATGAGATATTTTTACGTGGTACAGAAGTTTCCACTCCATTCTATGCTTACATCGTACTATTCAGAAATCCTTTGCCTAAGCCTTAGTTTAGTGTTCATGGATGCATGTTCCTTTGTCTAGATGTTTAGGCGTGTGGGTTATTATTTTAATTTATTTTATGGATATTATTCTTTAGTCCAGCCATCCTGGCCGTCGCCCTCCGTTTTACGTATCGGTAGAGGCCAGCTCCCGAGTGGTTTGCTCGTTCCCCATCGGGGAGACTAGCCTACCTCTCCTGGACGTCCCTCCTTTTTCTCCCACTCGTGATTTCCCTCTTTTCTTTTTATTACGATGTACTTGTTATGGGTTGCATGTTAGGGGCGATCAGTGTGGCCTAGGCTATGTTTTGTTGCATTATCGCCTTGTGGTCCACCTGTGCTCGCGTTGATCAGTTTGATCCAGGATATGTTTTGTTGTATTATCACCTCGTGGTCCACCTGCACTCGCATTGAGCCAGCTGGTCGCCCTGGTCCCAGTCCCCCTCCTCCCCTTCCTCCCACGTGGAGGGAGGGTTAGTCCTTGCTCGCTCACGGTCGCTATGGCAACCATCCGGGCACCCCTCCCCTCTTCCTCCCTACCAGGGGGGATACGGAAGTCACGGACTTAAGTAGGGGTCCTGTTGGACCGGTCACGTTTTCTTTGAGCTTCGGGGAGGTCCCGGTGTGTTCAGGTTGGGTTGGCCACCCCGCCAGCTCGCGTCGGGCTTTCTCCGGCGTTCTATGGTTGTTCTCCTGTTCCCTCCCTATCTTTACGTGTATAGCTGGCTCCGCCAGCTCTTTGGGCGGGGAATACGGAGTAGACCTTACATGCTTCCCCTATATTTGGTTGTTGTAGTCTCTTTCGTCTTCCGGCGGAGTACCCGCTCACCATCTGTGTGCCCCGTAGGTTGGCGGAAGGGTTCTACAGCGGAGCTAGTCTCCGCATACACCATTATTTGTTTTTGTTTTAGTGTTATTATGCTTAACTTTATGGATAATCTTCTCACGTTCTCCGCTGTGTTGTACCCTCACCTCGGTGTACTATATATATATGAACAGGTATCTGGTTTGACGGAAATCTTCGCTCCGGTGTACCGGAGTTTTCAAACCAGTTTACCGAGCCCTATGGACACTCACACGGATTACAGGAGAGGATTATGCCCAAAAATTTATTTTACTCCGGCATGCAGCGGAGCATCATATCTTATGACGGGCCCTGTTAGTATATGCTGATACTTATGTATCTGTTCACTTACAGGCTACCAACTGTCAGGAGGCGGGATGTAACGCCGTCCTGCAGGACCCTTGTGGTCATGAGGTCTGCAGGACCCACGCTCCCTGTGCTGTCCGCCACAATGAATTGATCATGTGGCATCACGAAGCCTGCTCCATATGCTACGAGCTTGTGGAACAGTTTTCTAGCAGAGTAAGTATATACCGGCATAGGTATCATCTCTTTCTTGGTATATACTGTCAAATAATTTAGTTTAAGATTGCTTATAATCATCTAGAATCGTAAGTTTTAATGATATATCTTCGGGGCTTCGTTGTAAGGACTACAATGACCCTTTGTTTCAGGCAGCTGCCATGAAGGATCCCACGTCGGCCACCCTGAAAGCCTGGGTAGGTGGCTTCGGGAAGAATGCACCGAAGGGGCATCCGTATATTCTAGACAAGAACATGGCTGTCCGAATCTTCCCAGGCGGCAAGTCGACCGGCTACGTCGACCCTGTTGCGGCAGCGCCGGCTATCGCTGCTATCCAGCTACAAGTGGAGCAGGCCTGGACGGAAGGGACAGCCCCGGAGATCACAGCGGACGTTGCCACCCTGGACCTAAACATAGAACCTATGACGGTAGGGGAAGGTGAGTTGATGGTTGAGGTAGGTTTGTTGGGCGCTCAAGGGCTTCCCTTGGCTCGTCTGGATCTTCATCTCCTGTTCCTTCTTCTGCTTCCTTCCAAGGTTTTTCCGCATCGGAAATTCAGGCTAGGACGTCTGCTGCCTTGGTTGTTCCTAAGGTGAAAGGACAACGTGAGCAAAAAAACCCTGGAGAGGTCGTCTTCTAAGAAGACTTCGGCCTCATCTTCTCATAAGACTCCGGCTCACCATCCCGGAGCAGAGAAAGCGAAGACATCTTCTTCTTCGCACTCCAAAGGGTCTAGGGGCAAGTCCTCTAAAGAAAAGGTCCACGCTCCCGCCGAGCCAGTACCGCCTACGTCCACCGGAGCTCGTCCGGAGACCCCTGCTGCGACCAGTACCTCTGGCCCCTTCGATCCCGACTCCTTTACAGCAGGGGTCATGCAACAGGTGGGGAACATGGTAGGGACAATAGTGAACTGATAGGCTTGATCAGATGCTGGCCCAGATCTCCACCTCGTTCGCACAGTCCGGTCAGTCGATCCAGAACATCTCGGATCGGCTGACAAACCAGGAGAACTTGTTGGCGGGTCTTAGCCAGAATCCCCCAGCAGTTCTTCCTCTGGCAGGCACCGGAGTGGCTTCAATGCCCAGTTACGACTCTCTCCCCGCATTCACCATGAGTAATCCTTGGAGGGTAGCAGCCTTCGCACCCTTCAAGGACGGAATTATCTCAATCCCGGACTGTGGAACTCGTCGTATCGAGGACTTCGAGTTCCACCCCGCCGATCTTCAACCACCTTTCATGGGGTATGCTAGATTGACGGAGGCAGCCCTAAATAGAGAAGATAAGATCCCGAAAGAAACTGTAATTTACAGTCGGGAACAGGCTCAGAGAGAATGGGTGAGGTGCCTGGAAGATTGGGACTGCACCAATACTAGGCTTCAGGCATTCAAGAGCCCATTCACAATTTTTGTGACGGAGGAGGAGGCACCACTCCCCTTCACCACAAAAATTGCGGAAGTTACCATCCAGGCCGCCATGAAAGAGGAGCCTCTCCCTCAACTGAGAGAGTCGGACCCGACGTCCCCACTCTTCCCAGCTTCTGAGGATCTCTGGGCTGACCTTCCGGCGTCGTTTACAGTTGGGAAACTCAAACTGGACTGTGCTATTGAACAGTTCGGGGAGAGATTCCCGAGACTGCCGGACAACTTGATCCAAGCGGAATTCGACACAAGGATCAGGTTAGGAAGGACACTGAACGCCTTAGTGATGACAGAGGTTGCCGCCATGACATATGTTACGGAGCCTCTGTTTAAGCTCTTGGCTAAGGCACAGATGCAAACCATATAGTTGGATCTGTACGACTTTGTAGTGGCAAGACGAAACTGCAGGAAACATGTCCTGCAGGAAGCGACTATAAGACATGAACCAAATAAGTTGCTGTCGTCTTCAATCTGGGGAGCGGACCTCTTCCCTGCAGCTGCTGTAAATGAGGTTCATCATGAAGCAACCAGGCTCAACCAGAGCCTTAGGGTCCGCTGGGGTCTTTCTAGCAAAAGGAAGCCAGAAAGCACCCCCTCTGGTTCTAAGAAATTGAAGAAGCCCAGGAAGTTCCCGAACATCCAGGCACAACAGCAGCAACAATTCGTTCAGGCAGTCCCGGTTTCACAACCCGTGCAACCGGCGACTTCCAAGACCCAGAACCAGCCCATCCTCCTGTTGACGCCTCAAAACCAGCCCTCGACCTCCTACACTGTTTCCCCAGCTTTCAATCCGGTATTTGAAAGCCAGGCGTTTCAAGCCATCAATAGGTTTGCAAGGGGAAGCAGAGCTAGGGGTGCATTTCGACAGAGGGGTGGCGGAAGGGCACCCAACAGGGGGAGACACTTCCGTGGAGGGCGCGGAGCACGTCCTGCACAGTCCCAGTGAGAACCCTCAGGTAGGAGGGAGGCTGTTCCTCTTCCGACACAGGTGGGGATTCAGCAATTGGGCACAAAGTATTGTGTCCAAAGGGCTGGGATGGAGTTGGATCAAAGGTCCTCCTCCATCCAAAACATTCCTTCAAATACCAACGATGGAATTGACAGAGTATGCACAAGAGCTCCTTCAGAAAGGAGTAGTATCAAGAGTCAAACATTTAAAGTTTCAAGGACGCTTGTTCAGCATGCCAAAGCAAGGCTCAACAAAACGAAGAATAATCTTAGACTTGTCCCGTCTAAACTTATTCATTCGTTGCGACAAGTTCAAAATGCTGACTATTTCACAGGTACAGACCTTATTTCCCCGTGGGGCCGTCACCACCTCTATCGATCTTACAGACGCATACTATCATATCCCAGTCGCGAGACACTTCCGCCCATACCTAGGCTTCAAGCTAGGAGACCAGGCATTCTCTTTCAAAGTGATGCCCTTCGGGCTGAACATAGCCCCCAGGGTGTTCACGAAAATAGCGGAATCAGTGGTCCAACAACTGAGGTCACAAGGGATAATGGTAGTAGCGTACCTTGACGATTGGCTCATTTGGGCAACAACCGTCGAGGAATGCCTCAAAGCCACAGGCAAAGTAATTCAGTTTCTGGAACATCTGGGGTTCCAAATAAACAAGACCAAATCCAGGCTAACACCGGAGTCTCGTTTCCAGTGGCTCGGCATTCAGTGGGACCTGAACCCCCACACTCTGTCAATTCCGTTGGCCAAAAGGAAAGAAATATCCAAGTTAATAAGACAATTCCTCAAATGCAAACAGACGTCAAGGAGAAACCAGGAAAGGATCCTAGGTTCCCTTCAGTTTGCATGTCACAGACGTTCTGTTGAAAGCCAAATTGAAGGATATAAACCGAGTTTGGCGCTCAAGAGCAAATGTCAAATCTCAGGACAAGTTGTCAGTAATTCCGCCGGTTCTTCGCAAACGTCTCCGCCCCTGGGCGGAGGCCAAGAATCTGTCCAAATCAGTTCCTCTCCAGTTCCCTCCTCCAGCGTTGGTTATCCATACGGACGCCTCTCTAAGCGGGTGGGGAGGATACTCCCAATTCAAGAAAGTTCAAGGGACTTGGTTGCCTCAGTTCCGCCAGCTTCACATAAATGTATTGGAAGCCATGGCAGTATTCCTCACTCTGTAGAGGCTTCTACCAGCCAAGAATTCCCATATAAAGCTGGTGTTGGACAGCGCAGTAGTGGTACACTGTATCAACAGGGGAGGATCAAAGTCAAAACATGTGAACCATGTCATGATAGCCATTTTCTCTCTAGCAACCAAGTACAAATGGCATCTATCCTCCATCCATCTGGCGGGAGTAAGGAACGTGATAGCAGACGCCCTGTCTCGATCAGTTTCTCTAGAATTGGAGTGGTCCCTGGACAAGCGCTCATTCCAGTGGATATGCCAAAGGGTCCCAGGTCTCCAGGTGGATCTTTTCGCATCTCAAGCAAACCACAAGCTCCCTTGCTATGTGGCCCCCAACTTGGACCCTCTGGCCTATGCCATAGACGCCATGTCCATAGATTGGAATCAATGGAGGAAGATTTACATCTTTCCTCCAGTGAATCTTCTATTGAAAGTCCTGAGCAAACTCAGGACATTCAAGGGACAAGTAGCTCTAGTAGCCCCGGATTGGCCCAAGAGCAACTGGTATCCTCTCCTACTGGAACTGGGTCTCCGACCTCGACGGATTCCCAATCCCAAGCTATCTCAGTCAGTACAAATGAGGACTGTGTTCGCTTCCTAAGGAATTCTCAAAACCCTAACTTTATGGACTTCATGAAGTTTGCGGCTAAGAAAGATGCAAATATGTATTGATCCCCAGAATATCCTTTTCTTAGAATCGGATAAGAGGGAATCAACTTTACGTCAGTACGATGCTGCTGTAAAGAAATTGGCAAATTTCCTGAAGGAAACAAACACCCGAACCATGACAGTTAATTTAGCTATATCCTTTTTCAGATCCCTGTTTGAAAAAGGTCTAGCAGCTAGTACTATTACCACTAATAAGTCAGCTTTGAAGAAAATCTTCCAGTTTGGCTTTAAGATAGACTTATCAGACTCCTACTTTACGTCTATTCCTAAAGCTTGTGCTAGGCTCAGACCTTCAGAAAGGCCTAGTTCAGTTTCATGGTTCTTGAATGACGTTCTCAAACTGGCTTCAGACACTGACAACGTTTCATGTAACTATTTAATGCTATTAAGAAAAACATTATTCTTACTAAGTTTGGCCTCAGGAGCCAGAATATCAGAACTGTCGGCCCTTTCCAGAGATGCTGGACATGTGGAATTCCTCCCCTCAGGAGAAGTCTTACTATCTCCAGATCGTAGATTTCTGGCCAAGAATGAGGACCCCTTAATAAGATGGGCTCCTTGGAAGATCCTCCCTCTTCCACAAGACCCTTCTCTTTGTCCGGTGACGACCTTACGAGCCTATCTGTCCAGGACATCATCTAGATCCTCAGGCCCCCTCTTTATGAGGGAAAAAGGTGGCACTATTTCAATAAAAGGGATTAGACAACAAATCCTCTATTTTATCAAACAGGCTAACCCTGACTCATTCCCTAAAGCCCATGGCATCAGGGCAGTAGCCACCTCTATCAATTACTTCCAACATATGAATTTCGATGAATTGAAGAAGTATACAGGCTGGAAATCGCCGACAGTTTTTAAATGGCACTACTTAAAATCCTTGGAATCTCTTAAATTTCCGGCAGTGGCAGCGGGAAACATAGTTTCCCCTGACACTGTTCAGTAGTTGTAGTCAAAGATCCAGATCTCCTTTCTACCTGCCTCACTAACAATTCACCTAACCTTACTGTCATGTTCAATTGGGTCTTTCAGCCTTAGCTGCCTAAAAAGGCTGCTTATGGTGATGTGCCCCTTATTTTTTTGCTAGGGGCACTCACAATTGTAAATATTGATTACTGACTGTAACCATTTAGTGTTGTTTTCCCTTATTTTTTGCTAGGGAAACACACTTATATGCAGGGACGTGCAGAGAACTTTTTCAGGGCAGGTGCTCAAGTGAAAAAAAGGGCAAAAATATAGAAATGAATGAGGCTAAATATATACTGGCTCAATATTCTTTCAAATTGATCTAAACTAGTCATTAATAATTCAAGAAAGAGATAAACATGACTGATATCATAGATACCAGTGGGCTAATGTTTTATATGAACATAAAATCTACAGTACTGACTACCAGTAGAACTAGGAAATTTAACAAAAGAAAAATTATATATATTACTTTTACATAAATGACTGCAAGAAAATCAATCAGTATGATCAATACACTTGGCTAATAACCAGACCTTATCATTTTATATTTATAAGAGATCCCTTCTGTATGCCATTTCTTTGAATATGCTGATAACTTCACTGTTGTTGATTGTGATATCCTTTTCAACTGCTAGCAACAAAAGATCAGATAACCTCTCCTCACTGGAAAGGCTGCGTAGCTTTGTCTTCACCAGCTTGAGTTTGGAGAAGGTCCTTTCCACTGTTGCAGTTGTGATGGGTAGATTGGCATAAATTGTTCAGAGTTCAAGCATAAGTGGCAATATCTCCTGGACATTGTTTTCTTTCATCAGGATGAGCATTGTAGCTGTAGTGTTCTGTGGCAGGCAAGGAAATGAGGAATAGAAGATCTTTAATTCCAACCGTAGCTTGTCTACTTCTTCTAACTCATAAAACTGGCATAATTTTTGCAATGACTTGAATGCCTCTTCATTCACAGATTTTTTCACCATCCAGTTGGGTATTGTTGATTTAAAAATCGAAAACTAAATATCACGTGCAGCTCAAGAACTTAATTGGACACATTATGCAACAAATGAAATGATACACAAGCTGTATGTGTCTCATTCAGTAGGTTAATGGCCACCTACAATGAATCATACCGGTACCTGTACCGTTCAGCGTTCCAGTCCACATTACTGTGGCCCCGTTCCTATTTTCCTCTCCAAATCTATTAATTTACTCGACTCGCTTGGTCCACTGTCTCTCGCCCTCTTTTTGTTATTACATTTTTTATAGCTAAAAAAGGAGTCAAAGCCTTAATACAGAGGCAATACCAGTTAAAATAACTAGGAAAGCTTACCTGGCCTGTTGTCAGTCTAGCTCAGCTGAGCTTGCCTTGGACCCAGTGTTGCCAAGATATAATACCCATTTCTACAAGCTCCTGTTTATTATTATTATTATTATTATTATTATTATTATTATTATTATTATTATTATTATTATTATACAAATAATAATAATAATAATAATAATAATAATAATAATAATAATAATAATAATAGTAATAATGATAATAATAATAATAATAATTATTATTATTATTATCATTGACACAGATAGGCGGCGGGCCTATATTACATCCCTCTCAAAAGGGCACTTTTAATACAGTAGCAAAAGGGGCAGGTGCTTGGGCACCCCTAGCACCCCCCCTCTGCACGTCCCTGCTTATATGTATATTAAGATATTTAATCATATTGTGTCCTAAAATCTAGTTCTAAGTTATCATAAGTTAGTTTAAGTTTAATTTTAAGTCCAATTATGCCTTAAGCTAACATTTATTGTTTTAGGTTAAGTTAACCTTAGTCATGATAACTTGTATATTTTTTCAACTAGATTATATTCATTTATTTTCTTTCTTTCGTTTTATTGAGACCTTATTTTAATTTTCAACCTTGTGCTAATTCATTGGTACTATTTCACGAAGCGACACGAACTGAGCCCAGAAAAGGGATTTTGACAAAGGAAAAATCTATTTCTGGGCAAGGGTTTGTGTCGCCCAGTGAAATCCCACCCTGTTCTCCCACCCTTGCGCCCAAGGTTGGCATCTAACTTCAAGGATGGCCACGGGAGGCGCTGCGGTCGGCGTGGTGGGATGTGTAGTAGTAGTTGCTGGCACCGGCCGTGTGTCAGCTCTCTCAGGGAGGGGGATTTTGATGGAGGAGAATTCTAAATGACAAGAGGTTCGTGGTAGTGGTCTCACTCTCCCCAGCACCATACCGACACCCTCTTTTTATTTAGGGTGAGCGAGTCAGTTACTAAGACATCCCCCTATTTTTATTTTTCTCTGGTAATGTTAGTATCATTTACCTATAAATAATGAACTTAAGGGATTATTTCACTGGGCGACATGAACCCTTGCCCAGAAATAGATTTTTCCTTTGTCAAAATCCCTTTTTATTGTTTGCTTTCATATAACAAAATTCGTATCCTAAATGTAAATTCTTTTCGGTAGTTATAACACTTTAAAAGAGATAGTACTGCAATGTTTTGTTTTTAATTTTCTCTCTTCTGCAGTTGCGGAGGCTTTAGATGCAGTCACGCGACTGGAGCTGCATGTGAATCGCTGGCCGCACACTCTTGGTATATCTTACCTATGGTTACGAGATCATTGCCGGTGTCCTGAATGCTATAATTACA
>NC_061108.1:34490949-34513791 GCF_015104395.2 Macrobrachium nipponense
GCTATAATTACATAACTAATCAGAGAAAATTAGATATGCACAAAATTCCCCTAAATATACGTCCAGCATCTGTAAAGACCACTCAAAAAGTCCTTGAAATTCAGTGTAAGTACTGCATTTTGTACTGGATTTACAAAATATACTGTTTTTATTATTAAGAATAAATCCACCATTGTTCCTACACGTATGCAAACCCTCGGTCCTTTACACAAGGAATTACAGTGGACCTCCTCCTGATTTCTCTTTGGAACATATCTACCCATTATTAACAGGAAATTCGCATAATCGTGGTATTTTTTCCATGAGAAATATTCATAAATTCCTGTTTGTTCCGGTACGATATACAAACCATCGGCGGTGCCTTACAATAGGAAGGTAACTAGCGGCAGCTGGATGGTCGTAAGCTTCGAACAAGGGAGTTCGGTAGTTAACTGCTTGTCCGACAGTGCGCGCGCCGCGCGACTGGGAGGTGAAGAATCACTTTTGCTTTCGGCCTTGTGGTGTGAGGACGTGTTCGCCATCGCTCTCTGCCCGCTTCATTGTCGTATGCTTTGCTTTTGTTGTGAATTTTTCAACTTGGTTTGTCAGTGTTTGAAGGTGAATTGTAAGTACGTACTGTCTTTTTCATCTTTTATTACATTGATTTTTTGGACCATCGGACATGGAGCTATCCCCAGGCCCCCCCATCAACCGTAGATGTACCCGGGGGTGGAGGGCCGCAAGTGTGGGGTCTTCCTCTCTTTCCGAAGATTGAACCTCAGTTGCGCTCGGTGCCGAGGGTAGGAATGCTCTCGGCCCGAGCCTTGTATTTTTTGGGTGAAAGTGTGAAAGTGAAAATTGTAAGTGCAGTGTTCTTTTTCATTTTCATTTATTTTCATGCCCTTTGCGCTCGGTGCCGAGGGCGCGAATGCTCTCGGCCCGAGCCTTATTTTTTGTGTGAAAGTGAAAGTGAAATTGTAAATGCAGTATTCTTTTTAATTTTCATTTATTATTATCATTATGGATCAAGGTTTCCGCTCATTCCCGGGAATTGATCCTCATGCCCTTTGCGCTCGGTGCCGAGGGTGCGAATGCTCTCGGGCCGAGCCGTGTAACATTGTTCTAATTGGTCAAAAGTGCAGTGGGTGTTGTGCGGGGGCAGGAGGAACGAAGGCCTGCCAAGGAGTCGTCGAAAAGCTCTCCTGCGACTCCCTTGGTAACCGATACTTCGTCTTCTTTCCTGCCCCCCCGCTCAGCTCCCACGTATGGCTCCTTCCCCTTCGGGGGGGGGGGGTTTCGAGGTCCTTCATCTTCGCCCGATCCGTAGAGCGTAGGGGGGGCCGCTCGTTACCCGACGTGCATTTGTATTCAGGGTCTTCTGTTCGTTCGGGGTGGGGCTCGTCCCACCCCTCCTGTGTACCCGACTCTTGCTTCCGCAGGTGCTTCTGCTCTGGGGGATGACCTTGGACAGGTGTGGGCGTCGTTGGGACTGCAGGGCGTGCCGAGTGTCCAGGGGCTGCTCCATCATCTGGCGGGGTCTGGGACGGTCACCCATGGAGTGGTGACCACCACCACGATCTCTACTCCAGGGTACGCCGCCCCTCCTCACCTGGTATATTCCCCCCACGTGATGTCAGTGACTCCTACAGCCGCCGTGCAGGGGCCGATTGCTGCCGTACCGAGGAGGGGCGTGCCGCCGCCGCCCGGGTTTGCTGTGCTGCCTCCCCCAGACTTCCGCTGCCCAAAGAGCTCGCCCCTGGACCTGCCGCCGGTACCCAGGATGTCACTGGCTGCTGCCCCGTCTCCTGGCCTACCTGTGCTACCTACCGTACCTGCCGCTGATGCTGTGCTTGCTGCTCCTGCCGCTCCTGCTGTTCCCGTTGTTCCCGTACCTGCCGATGTCATCCCAGTCCACGGTGTTGCTGCCCCAGACGCTGGTCTGTCCGAACAGGTGCAGCTGGGCCCTGTTGCTTCAGCAACAGCAGCCCCGGCTCCATCCTGGATGGCTGACCTCACGTCTGTCCTGAGGAAGCTGACGAAGAAGAGGAGGAAGGTGTCGTCGTCGTCTTCATTGTCTTCTTCGTCATCTGCAGCCGCCTCTTCCCCTTCGACTTCCAAGGCTACCCAGCCGCGGAAGAAGAAGGCTGCCTCCACCCCTCCTAAGAAAGCTCCTTCGGGAACTTCTCAGGCCCCGTCCCACGGGGGTCCTTCTGCTGGTCCTCCTGCTCCTTCGGGAGTAGGGCCTGTCTCTCCTTCCGCAAGGAAGAAGAAGACGGGGACCAGAGGGGTACTGGCTAACACCGGTACTTCCTCGCCTGGTGCTAGAGGTTCTGCCGCTACACCAGGTTCCATCTCGGCCTCTCGTTCGCGAGAGGTACCGAGTGTACGGTCACCCACGGGTGGCCCTGCAGCCAAGACCCAGATGCCAGAGCTCGCTCAGCGCCAGGATCAAGGCACTGAGCGGAAGGCTGGCGAGAGCCGCTCAGGTGACTCTCGCCAGGCCAGCGGCCGCTCTCATAGCGACCAGCTGGTCACCCAGGTTGACGTGTTGGTCCCAGACCGTCCACGGGCTGAGGCTGGGAAGAGGTCCCCCCGATCGCTGGCGCTAGTGTGACTGGCTCCTCTTCCCCATCTTTTCTCCCCTCTACCTGTGGGCAGAGGGACACGGTCATCACCCTGTTGGAAGGATGAGATGCAGGTAAACTACTCGACTGAGCCCCATCCTATCCCTTTCATTAGGGATAGGAGTGAATATCCACCACTTCCCCCAACAAGGGGGGGAAGTGGAAGCCAACAAGAGACAAACCCATAACTTTATGTTGCCTCTTGCAAACAGGAACAAGTTCTTGCTTGCTAGTTTTAAGAGATACGCTTGCCTCTCTCCTATTACTTGGGTCCAGAGGTCTGACCATTGATCCTGCGGTGCACACCCCGATCAATTGGACAGAGGCTAGGATCCCTCCCTCGCTCTTACGACCAGGGAGGCAATCCAAGGTTGGGCGAACTCCAGTCTGTTCACAAAAGACTCGGATTCCTCCCACCAAGAAGTGAGTCTTCCTATTGTAAAAGGACCGATGGTTTGTATATCGTACCGGAACAAATGACAATTTGTCCAAAATTGCATTTTTATAGATTCAACTTCCCTATCAGATATATACTTAGCTATAGACTCCGTCGTCCCCGACAGAAATTCGAATTTCGCGGCACACACTACAGGTAGGTCTGGTGATCTACCGCCCTGCCGCTGGGTGGCAGGAATAGGAACCATTCCTGTTTTCTATCAGATTTTCTCTGTCGCCGGTTCTAGCAACATCGTTGTTAGTTCCTCTGACTGAATTTCGTTATTTTCATCGCAATTGATCTTCCCGTTGGCTTTTTTGGTGACGTATTTGGATCGTTGTATATTGGCATACGCTATTGTGGACTGTATTTTGGATTTGGTTTGGATTTTGCTTTAATATGTCTGACTCTGGAACTGTTTTGAGAGTGTGTGTGAATGAGGGCTATAAGGTGAGGATGCCGAAGGCTTCGGTTGATCCTCACACTGTATGTAGACATTGCAGGAGGTATGATTGCTCTTTAGATAACACTTGTAAGGAATGCGAGAATTTGAGTGCAGAAGGATGGAAGACTCTAACTTCTTACTTGAAGAAGTTAGAGAGAGATAGGGTGAGGAAGGCTTCTTCCAAAACCTTGATTAGTTCTAGATCTAGCGATCAAGTTTCTAATTTAGTAACTTCTCCTCTTGTAAATATTGCCCCTTCTACGTCTGTTTCAGCCCCTTCCCCCTTCACAGATCCTGCAGATTCAACATCTGAAATTGCGGATCTTAAAGCTGCCCTTAAGAGAATGGAGCTTAAGATGGCAGCGCTGGAAGGTAAGCAAATTGAATTTAAAGTGAACAGTGCAGTGGATAGTGATGTAAGTGTCCCCAGTGTAGTGGAGAGGGCATCTGATCGGCTCCACAACGCTCCCAGGCCTAGACCTCTTCCAAGCTCCCAAGCCCAGAGGAGAAGGAATGTCAAAAGCCTTACGGAGGTTGTGGAGAATCCCCACCAGTCAGACGTCCCTTCAGCAGGTTCTGTTTCGCCTCAGACTGCCAGAGATCGCTACTGCAAAAGCGTTCTCCGAGAGTGCTTCTCATCTTCAGAGACTTCATCGCCCAAGCGCGGGTGGAGATCTACGGATCTTTCCCGGCCGTTGAAGAGGAGCTGGAAAGCGCCTCAACTTGATTCGAGTCCTGAGCGTTTCCCCGAAGAATTGCCATCGGACAGGAAGAGGGCGAAGAGATCTATGCTCTCTCCTACTGATTACTGGGAGCCTCTTGCGCCTGACCGTTCTCCTTCTCCTCCTTTGGACAAGGACAGAGAAACGACGAGAATTCTTCAGAATATGCAAGAGTAGATCGCTTCTCTTGTTGGAGTACTCTCCAAGGATCCTCCTAGGAGGAAGGATTCTTCTCTTCCGATCAAGAGATCCAAGTTCCCCTCTTCTGTTCCTCGTTCGATCATGAAACAGGAAGCAGAGCGTTCTCCTTCCTCCAGGCGCGTTCCGTGTTCCAGCAAACGAGAGCCTCCTATCAGAGAGTGGTCTTCGTCTGACAGCGATTCGTCAGTCAGGCGCGAGGCGCCATCCAGGCCGAGAAGGAGCAGAAGCCATAATAACAGCACACACATACACACTCTCAAACACAAGCGAAAACGGGTAATGAACCGGGTAAAGGCTGAGAGAGGTCAACCACAACTCTCGTCCAGGCGGTTTTAACAAAGACTGACACTGTGGCGTGGGTGTGTGGTCCTTGACCACTCTTCACCCGATATGCACCCTCATGTCCAGATCTCACAAGATTCCTTGCTTTCATCTGAATTTAACTGGATCCAGCTAGGCACTAGAAATTATCCTATTGTTAAGAATGAAGATTTGTTCACATATGGACATGAACAAAGCCTATTTAACTTTTACAAATGCCTACTGTAAGTGTAACACCCAGCATAGGCCAGTAGATAACACACATTTTGTACCTCGTGTATGGCAATGCAAATAAGGTAACAACTGATAAGAAAGCTGCATTATAAAAATACATCATTGGTGATAGAACCTTGGTAGGCTGTGTGTAAACACTGGTAAGTTAACCACCTACCAAATTGTCATTTTCCAGAGAAGGAAAATTATGCATTTTTTCAAAGTGCAGTTATGCAGTATTTGTTCTGACACGTAATACAAACCCTCGGTCCTTTACATAAGGAATTACTATTCAGTGCCAGCTGGACCAGTCTTAAGATTTCTAACAAGGTAGTTCGGTAGTAACTGCTTGTCCAATGGTCGGGAGTCCCACCCTACTGGAGGTAAACATATCACTTTGCTTTCGGCCGCTGTCGAATGTAGACGTGTGTTTGCCTCTCTGCCCGCCATCATCGTGATATTTTCATTGTAGTATCAACAATGAAGCTATTATTTTCAATGCTTTTTCCTTGTGTATCACTAGTGTGTGTGACACTGTAAGTACTTATTGTTTTTTTGTGTGTTTTTTTTTTTGGTTTACATCGACAACCGGAGATTGTGTCATGCAAGCCCACGAAGACGAGAAGCCCCCTTGCACCCCATCCAGCCGGAGATTGTGCCCTGGTGTGGAGGGCCATAAGTGTGGGGCCATTAGGTCCACTGACTCTGTGGACTCTCATGTATTGTGTACATGGTGACGAGGGCGCGAGTGTTCTCGGGCCGTGCCATGTGATTTTTGTGTTTCCTGGTCGGAGGAGCAGTGGGAGCTCTATGAGAAGAGGAGGAAGCCACGTAAAGTCACCAAGGTGTCGTCGGAAAGCTCTCCCTCAGCACCTCTGGTGACTTGACACGTCATCTTCCTTCCTCCCTCCTAGCCAGCTCCTGCGTATGGCTCTCTCCCCCTCAGGGGACGTGTCCCGTTCCGTCTCTTTGTTCGATCTGTCGAGCACAGAGGAAGGAGCGCGACACCCCAACCTGGAACTGTACTCGTGGTCTTTGGTCCGTTTAGGGTGGGATCTTTCCCCCCTGAGCGAACAGGAACCCCCCCCACCCCCATTAACCCGACTGTTGCTTCCCCAGGTGTGTCTGCCTCCGCGGGTGGAGACCTCCAGCAGGTTTGGTGGTTGTTGAGTCTTCCGGACACTCCCAGTATCCAGGGGGTGTTGCAACATCTGGCTGCCCCTGTGACCCATGGTACGGTGACAGTGACCACCACCACCCTTTCTACACCAGGGTATGTCACGCCGCCGCACCTGGTTTACACACAGCATGTGACTTCAGTGACCCCCTCAGCTGCTGTACAAGCCCCGCTGACGTTTGTGCCGCGGGAGGAGATGGTTCCTCTGCCGCCTGGTTTTGCTGTCCTCGCCCCGGCCCCTGACTTTGAGTGCCCGAAGAGCTCCCCGCTTGACTGTCCACCAGTTCCTGTGCCTGTTCCTGCTGTCTCTGTTCCTGCCCGTGGTTGTGCTTCTCCTTCCACAGGTTCCTCCAGACAGGTGGAGTTGGGCCGTGTTGCTACCGCAACTGCCCCAGCTCCGTCCTGGATGGAGGACCTGTCGGTTGTCCTGAGGAAGCTGACGAAGAAGAAGTCCAGGAAGAAGAGGAAGGTGTCGTCGTCTTCTCCATCGTCGTCTTCTGCTGCCTCTTCCCCTTTGACTTCCAAGGCCCCACAGCCAAGGAAGAAGAAGGTGGCCTCCCCCCCCCCCACAAGAATTTTCACACAGAGACTTCTAAGGGTCTGTCCCACTCCGGTGGGACAGGTGGTATCTTCCGCTGGTCCTCCCGTTCCATCGAGAACAGGCCCCGTCTCTCCTTCCCCAGGGAAGAAGACGGGGACCATAGGGGTGTTAGCTACCGCTGGCTCCTGGTTCCAGGTTCCACCTCTGGACCAGGAACTGTCTCGGCCACTCGTTCGCGAGCGTCACCGAGTGTACGGTCACCTACCAGTGACCGTGCAGCCAGGGTCCAGACCGTTGAGCCTGCTCACTGTCAGGACCCAGGCACGGAGCGGAAGACTGGCAAGAGTCGCTCAGGTGACTCTCGCCAGGCCGGCGATCGCTCTCGTGGTGATCCCCCGGTTCCCAGGGTTGACGTGACGGTCCCACCAGACCACCCCTCGAGTAGGTTCCTTCACGTGGTGAGGGGGTAAGGGATTCTGCCTTCAAGTTTGCGAAGGCCGGATCCTGACGGAACGCCTACAAAACTTTTGGCATTAATTTGCGTGGACATTTCCACTTTCGAAAAATTTCTCTGCCCTTGGGTGGTGAGTCTGGGAGGGGTTCGTGGTTTGGAGGGGTTTGGATTCGAAGCTAATCGTGGGAGTTGTGGTGGTGAGTCGCACCCAATACGGTTTGGACCCAAGAGATGGTGATGGGATTTTCCCATTGTTCTTTAAGGGCGGAACCATCTCCAGGGATCAGCCCATCGGAATCCAGGGGGGGCTGGTTTTTGGGATGGGACTCCTGGCTTTTGTCCGGAAGCCCACCAATATGTTTGGAGTGGGGAGTCTGTCCCCATTAGTGGGGGTAGAACTCCCAGCAGGTAGATTGGCTTATACCTGGGCCACTGCAAGCTATTTGTTGGTGCTATCCCGAAAGGGTAGGGTATGGGGCAGACCGTGGGGAAGCAACTTCTACGTGTGCCATTGGTGGAGAATGTCGGACCCTGTCTAGTCCGCGATACCTTGTTGGTCTTCCAAGCAGTTGTTGTGTGTGTGTGTGTACATTCCCCTCACCCCCCCCCCCCCCCCCCCCCCCCCCTTTTTTTTTTTCCTTCAAACTAACATGGTAATATGTCTAGTACATTGTCCCCTGGATCCCCCGACTCTTTGGCAACCGTTGACAACCTTAGGCTGGATAAGGACCTCCCTTTGCCATCCCCAACCTCCTCCAATGAAAACATCAAAGATTCTTTGATTGTTACTACAAGCCCTTATGTAGTTCAGAACAAACAGGAAAGAATAGCAGATTTAATAATAGAAATAAGAATGCTAATCCTGATATTGGAATTTTACTTGGATCTCAAGAACCTGAGACTTATAATAAATACCTTTCTCTTGATCTCGACAAAAGCATAAAGAACTGAATATATTTGATGTCCATAGAGATATTGTAAAATGCATTGGCAGAGAACCAAAGATAGCCTCTCAAGGTGACGGAAGCTTGCTTGTGGAAGTTTCATCACCAGATGAAAGTAGAAAATTACTGTCTATTAGTGCTGTAGAAGGAAGCACAGCAAAATGCACTCCTCACAAAACAATGAATCAGTCTAAAGGAGTAGTTTTATAGTACTGAACTCCTACATTATTCTGAGGACACACTCCGGAAAGAATTTGCTGATCAAAAGGTGGTAGATGTGAGACGAATCAAGAAAAAAGTATTGGGAATATTATATCCAACACCTACTCTGATACTCACCTTTGATTGTTTGAGACTCCCTAAATTTCTGAAAGCTGCATGGCTTCACCTGCCAGTTAGACAGTATATTCCCGCTCCCAGAAGATGTTTCCATTGCCAAATGTTTGGCCATTTGATAACACATGTAGGAAAAAAGAAAAGGAATGAACCAGCCATATGCTTTAACTGTGGAAGAAAAGAGCATGGGAATTGTGAACTTACTCCATGCTGCCCTAATTGTGGGGGAGACCATAATGGCAGCACATAAATCATGTATCAAGTATCTCATTGAAAAAGAAACACTTTCTTTTGTATCAAGACTCAAGAGCGCATTACCTTAAAGAAGCAAGACAAAAGACTTTGCAGAAATTCAACACCCAGAAGTCATTTGTAGATGCAGTAAAAGGAAATGAGGAAAGACAAAAGAAATTGAATCTTAAAAAGTGTAATGAAGATAAAGAAGAAAAAAATGGATGCTGGGAAAATTGTCAACAAGAGGACTTAAGTGAAGAGTCTGTAACAATGCCTGAATCAAAAGTCAAGCACCTTGAGAAGGAGATACATCCGTAGAAAAAGTTGATTCAAAACAAAAAAAGAAAAATGAGTAAAACCTTCACCATCCTGTGGTTCAGCTGACCCTCATAGAACATCGGAATTAATGGAAAATAATGAGTCGTATCCCACTATCTTATCATACAAAACAGCAGCAACAAATGTAGAACCTAAGGCAAACAAAAATGTTAAACTCAGTTCAGCTTGGTTTAGACAATAAAATTAGACTAGCTGAAAATGATAAACCAGATACTGCAAGGGTCGAAGATAATACTAAAGATACTGCTGTTTCAAATACACTCATAAGTGATCACTTTGTACATTCAAATGACCCTCTAAGTACTCCTTCGACATCTGGAACTGTACCAAAAGTCCGTCACAAAACTCAGATGTCAGCTTCGAAGAAAAAACCTAATAAAACGATCTTGGACAGGGGATCATCCTCTAGAAAATAGGTACTTTCTCTGCTATACTACAATGGAACTGCCAGGGACTTCGCGCCAAAATATGAAGAGCTACTATGTTTTGATTAATACTTATAATCCAGTATGCTTAGCTCTACAAGAGGGACTATGCTAAGCAACAACAAAAAGCTTACTCCTAAAGAGTTTTTTTGCATTCCACTCCAATCCCATTCCCTATACAGGGAAATTCGGTGGAAGTGCTCTTCTTGTAAGACGAGATATTGCTCACTCAAAAATACAGTTGCAAACTCAATTACAAGCTGTAGCTGTCAAAATTCACTTAAAAAGACTTACACAATTTGTTCATTGTATCTCCCTCCTAATAACCCAATACTTGAACGACAGTTAACACACTTGTATGAACAGCTACCCCGACCATTTCTGATATTGGGAGACTTTAATGGTCGACATTGAACTTTGGGGTGACATTTTAAACAAATCAAAGAGGAAACCATCTTTATTCATCATTAGAAAATTCAGATATGACCCTTTGAATACTGAAAAACCCACCCATTTTCACATTCAGACTGGTGCATTTTCATGTATTGACTTATCTATCACCAGTTGATACATTCATTGACTTCAACTGGGAGGTATTGGAAGATCTATACGGCAGTGATCATTTCCATTGTCATCAGAACTGAGAAATATGAGCCAGTATACAGAATGCCTAGGTGGTGTACCAATAAAGCAAATTGGCCCCTTTTCCAGGAACTCAGTTATACTGAAACTAGATGCAAAAGATATGCCAACAATAGGAGAAGCAGTGTTCTATTTAACAATGATTTTTAAGTTTGCAGCAGAAAGGCAATCCCAAAAACCAGTGGAAAATTGCATCGGAAGCCTGTTCCATGGTGGAATGTTCAATGCAAAATAAGACATAAAGCCATGAGAGCAGCTTATACTAGGTACAGAAGACATCGCTGTGAATGCTACTTGATCTCCTTTAAAAAGGCTCGAGCTAAATTCAGATGGCAAATAAAGTATGCGAGACGAGAATCATGGGCACTTTTATATCAACAATTACCTGGAAAAACACCTATGACCAAGATCTGGACAGTTATTAAGAAAATAGCAGGAAAGTACAATCCTAGTCCCCTTCCAGTTTTAAAAGTCAACGGTGACTTTATAACAGACTCAAAGGCTGTAAGCAATGTTTTTGCAGAACATTTTGCAATGATATCAAGTAGGGATGAAAATTCTCCATTCTACAGGGAGAGAGTATTAGCAGAGTCTGAAACACTTGATTTTACCTCTTTTAAATCTAAATCTATATAAATGCCTTTTACCATGGAGGAATTTTTATTTGCTCTTGGTAACAGTAAAAACACTGCACCTGGACCTGATGAAATTTTATATGAAATGATCAAGAATACTTCAAAGGAAAATAAATTTTTTATTTTAAGTATTATTAATAGAATTTTTAAGGAGAGTGGTTACCCTAGTGTTTTGGGAAATAGCAACAGTTTTACCCTTTGTCAAGCCAGGGAAAGATTCATCTGTCCCTACAAGCTATAGACCAATAGCTTTAACTTCCTGTTTTTGTAAACTTATGGAAAAAATGGTAAATTTTAGGTTGGTTATGGTTTTTAGAATCAAAGAAGAGTTATATCATCATCTCAGTGTGGCTTTCGCCGTATGCATTCTTGCACAGATGTATTGATACGTTTGGAGAATGCAATTTGTCAGGCATTTGCTTCCAAGCAGCATTATGTGGCGGTTTTCTTTGACCTAGAAAAGGCGTATGATATACCTGGAGACATGGAATTATGAAAGTCTTGCATGAAATTGGTCTGCGTGGAGAACTACACTTTTTATTAAAGTCTTTTTAAAAAAACCGTTATTTTAAAAGTCAGTAGTAGTACTCTGTCTAATTTGAAAGAACAAGAGGAAGGAGTACCACAGGGAAGTGTGTTAAGTGTCACTCTGTTTGCCTTAGCCATAAATGGGATAGCCCTCAAAATTCCAAAGATGTAATGTCAACAATGTTCGTTGATGATTTATCTATTTTCGTGTGCTGCATCTAAAATGTCTGTTGCAGAGCGAAAACTCCAGTTGGTAATAAATAAAGTTAACAGTTGGGCAGCTGAGCATGGTTTTAAATTTTCCTCTGCCAAAACAGTTGTTATGCATTTTGCCGTATCAGAGGGTTTCATCCAGACCCAGATCTGTTTTTAAATGGACAGAGACTCGCATGTGCACAGGAAACAAAGTTTTTAGGGTCATCTTTGACAGAGGTTGACATGGGAAGCTCATCTCAGGAGCCTCAAAGTCAAATGCATGAAGGCCTTGAGATGTTTAAAAGTCTTAGGTCATACAAATTGAAAGGGGGCTGATACGAAATACCAGCACATTGTTACATGTTTATAAAGCAATAGTTGCTTCAAAATTGGCATATGGGTCAGAAATCTACTCATCAGCTACGACAAGGAGATTAGATACTTTGAATGCAGTCATCATGGGGGAATTAGAATTGCAACAGGAGCCTTTAGATCCTCTCCAATATCTAGTTTATAGTGGATTGCAGGTGAACATGCCCTTAGATTTGATTAGAAATTTGACCTGTTGTAAATATTGGTACCGCATACAGAGAATTCCTGAGTCCTTATCTTACAATACTCGGTTTTTAAAGGCAATTTTTGTATTTATGAAAAAATATCCTTCATATCCAAAGCCTTTTGGATACAGGGTAAATGTGCATTAGAGGAGCTCAATGTAATAAAAGGAAAAGTAATTCCAGCAAAATTTTTCAAGATTCCCTCCATGGAAGTTGCCCTCTGTGAAATATTGTAAATGGTTTTCTGGTTGCAAGGCAGACTGTTCAGGTGATATTCTTAAGCAGAAATTCTTTTGCCATGCTGAAAAAACATAACAACTCAAGGCAATCTTTACCGATGGCTCCAAATCCAGTGCAGGCGTTGGGTTTGGAGTGGTATACCCTGACAGTAGTTGTTAGTGGTGCATTACCAAGTTGTGCTTCTATTTTTACTGCTGAACTTTTTAGCATTTTAACAGCCCTAAAGAAAATTGTAACTTTAGAAGGAGATAATTTTTACCATTTTTAGTGATTCCAAGAGTGCCTTGGAAGCTTTGGCATCTTTTTAATCCCAGTCACCCCCCTGTGGTACTGGAAATAACAGTGGTTGTTTTTATTAAAACAAAAACAGAAGGCAGTTAACCTCTGCTGGGTTCCTTCACATGTTGGTATTGTTGGAAATGAACGAGCTGATGAATTGGCTAAGTTAGGTACATCAAAAAAATCCAAGAAGTATAGCAATTCCCTGTTCAGACTACATTCCTGAAATTAAAAAGACTGTAGAATCAGTTGGCAATTCTATTGGACAATAGAGAGTAATAATAAAATGAGAGAACTCACTGATGTAATCAACCCCTGGCTTTATATGTTAGAAGACCGTCGGAAAGAGACTGCATTATGTAGGTTACGGATCGGCCACACACGGATTACTCATGGGTTTTTAATGAACAATGACCCTGAACCATTTTGTGAGGATTGTCTTGTTCCCTCACAGTAAAACATTTAATAGTAGATGCCCAGCTTAATATCAGCAAGGAACCGTCATTTTAACGTAGTCGGAAGAATGGATCTTAAACTGGATGCCATTATAGGCAGAGATTTTAATGAGGATAAGCTTTTTAGTTACCTTCGAGAAGCAGGTCTTCTTGAAAAAATTTAGGTTAGTTTGGTCAAGATGTTTGAGTTGTATATGTGTTTATATGTGTCAGTGTATATCATTTGCTTTTAAGTCTTTTTAGATCAGGAAATTTTTATGTACATAAAATTTACCTCCAATTGATAGATCTATTACCATATATAATGTTTTAGTACTTTTAGTATCTATTTATTTTGACAGAACTCTGTAGAATTTGGAAGTTTGCGGGGTGCCTATGTTGCTTGTATTTTTTGTTTACAATTAATTTGAAATAGGTGTGTAGGTGAGATAGGTATTTCGTGTGTTTTTTGGGTTCTCTGTAGTTCTCTTGACAGATTTTATATAAACATATTTATAGCATTTTAATTGACGTTTTCCTTTGCAATTCCTTTTAATGATACGGCGTCAATAACCTTGTCGTTGCGACGCCAGTAAGAATTAATAAATCAATCAATCAAACCCACCAGACCATCCACGTGTCGAGGCTAGGAAGAGGTCCCTCCCGGTCACCAGGTCCAGCTGAGGCTGGACCAGGTACTGTGGCGCATCGAGAGGACATGGCTCGCTCTCACCGCGTCAGTGGACACAACTAATCATCCGACCGTCACTCCCACCGGGACCGGACGGCTCACACGACTGGTAGCAGTTCTCCTGACCCACGAGACCGTCGCTACCATTCTTGGTCTAGCGCTTCTCCTTACAGAGACTGCTGGAATTGACCTGTAGCTTGATCACCACCGCGGGTTGGCGATCGCCTGCAGTCCTCCCAGCCCACCGGCTCCGCTGGTAGGCAGGGTAGGAGCGTCAGGTCTACCTTACCTGTCCCTTCAACCTCCTTGGGCTACACCGGGAGGAGCGAGGCAAGCAGGGGTGACCGTGAGGAGCGCACTCCTCACAGTCCCGCCTTGAGAGCCTATGACCCTGGCTTGGTCCTTGGACCTAGCAGGTCGTATGCCCAATTGGTTGGAGGAAACCACGAGGGGTCTGGCGAGGTTCTTCCTTCTGAAGGAGGAGTGTCTTGAGAGGTGATCAGCCTGGATGGATCTGACGGTCCATCGCCTCAGGACGCAATCACCCCCGAGATACAGAGATCCTTCACAGAGGTCATTGCGCTGATTCATCAGCACAACGACCTCGGGGAAGGATCGGTGGTTGCTCCCTCCGAACTTCCATCGAGGTTGGAGTCATTCTGGGGACCCAAAAAGGAACCCAGAGCAACGGTAGGTTTACCCCGATCCACCTTGGCCGACGGTGTGCTGGGCCAGGTCGACGCTCTTGTCTCCGGACAGGAGGGTTCGCTAAGGTCCAGCAGGTCGGACAAGCTGCTTCTCCCTCCTCTGCCTTGCCAGTGGCTTTTCTACATGCCGTCGGTGGACCCATTGCCGACCAAGCAGGTTGACCCGGAGATAGCTAGGCTAACTCCGGGGGTGCCTCTCCATCACCTACTGGCTGAAAACCTCTGGTTTTCACAGCAAGAGGCATCGGCCCTGGAAGCGACTGCCATGGCAGCCTTCCAGGCAGTCTCCTGGCTGGATCTGTGGTCCCTCACGGTGTCCAGAGTCACAGCCTCCTCGGGAGCTATCGTTCCCGAGGAAGACTCGGCGTTTGGGAGACTGTGCCCGTCTGGAGGTAGAGCCATCTCCTACCTCGCCCACCAGACGGCCAACCTGTGGGCCAACCTGGTCCTTAGACGTTGGGACTCTGTCCTGGCTCGGGTGACCAGGGCAGCCGGTTGAGAGGTGACTGGGTTTACGAAATGGACCGTTGCTGGGTTCCTCCACTCTCTTCCCCAGAGAGATGGTGGACGCTGCGGTGGAAAAGCGTCGCACTGATGACAGTGACCACCTAGTACACCAGGCAGTCTTGAAGGCTTCTGGGCAGCCTCGAGCAATTGCGGCCAAGCCTGGGAGCTTGGCTAACTCTTCCTCTGCTTCCAAGACACTAGCTTCGTCGAGATCGCAAGGAAAGACTCAGCCTTCGTCTTCTACTTCTAGGAGTGAGCATCAGCCCTCCTTCCAAGCCTCCTACTCCCGTGGGAGACCTGCCAAGCGGAAGCCGAAGAGCCATTGGGCAACTTGGCAGCGCTACGGAGCCGAGACCTGTGTAGTGGATGTTCTTCGGGAGGGATACCTACTACCCTTTGAGTCGCAGCCACCCCTCACTT
Source organism: Macrobrachium nipponense (assembly GCF_015104395.2). NCBI lineage: Eukaryota > Metazoa > Arthropoda > Malacostraca > Decapoda > Palaemonidae > Macrobrachium > Macrobrachium nipponense. The sequence continues at coordinate 34,506,176 of NC_061108.1, forward strand.
CGCACCCCTAAGCATTTTTAGAGAGGAGTTCTAACTATTCGCGGGTTCGAGCTATTCGCGGTGGTGTCTGGTACCCATCCCCACAAATATGGGGGAACACCGTACATTTTTTTTTTACTTTATTTTGCCCTTCACTTGGTTAATCCACATAATTGAGAGATTACTGTAATAATATATAATATGCTGTAATCTCAATGTTATTGATGTCAAGTATTAGTAGTCTTATTATGGGTTTATATCAGGGGTCTCCAAACATTTCAATGTAAGGGCCACATTATATATTTCCCACATTTATGCGGGCCAAAGGAAAAAAAAAAGAAAAAAAAAACAAATCAGTGCCAGTAATTTAATTTTATGCATTCAACTTACCTGTCAGATATATACTTAGCTATAGACTCCGTCGTCCCCGATAGAAATTCGAATTTCGCGGCACACTTTACAGGTAGGTCAGGTGATCTACCGCCCCGACGCTGGTGGCGGGAATAGGAATCATTCCCGTTTTCTAAGACAGATTTTCTCTATCGGCCGTGACAGCAAACATTGTTGTTGTTACTCCTGATTTGATTTTCGTGTTTTTTCATCAACGCTATTGATCTTCTAAGCGGTTATTTGTGGTACGTATTGGATCTTTGGTTTTGGCATACTCTTTCGTGGACTGTTTTTTGGACTTGGTTTTGGATATTTCATCATGATGTCGGATTCTAGCTTTACGGTTAGAAGACAGTGTAAATGAGGGATGCATGGTGAGGCTACCGAAAGCTTCGGTAGACCCTCACACAGTTTGTAAGGGGTGTAGAAGGAATGAATGTTCAATTTCTAACACCTGTGATGAATGTGTAAATATGAATGAGGAAGAATGGAAGAATTTAAATTCATATTTAAGGAAATTAGATATGGATAGGGCTAGGAAGGCTTCCTCCAGAAGTGTAAGTAGGTCTCGCTCTAACGAGCCTATTAAATTAACACCTAACCCTAAACCTCTATCTTTCTTCCTCTAGTACTAAGACTGCAAATCCGGCAACGGAAAAATTGCAGATCTTAAAGCTGCGCTACAAAGGATGGAACGTCAAATGCTGACGTTGAAAGGTAAGCACAGTGATAGTGGAATTAAGTGTCCCTAGTGCAGTGGAGGGTGCGTCTGATCGGCTCTGTCTCGCTCCCAGGCCTAGACCTCTTCCAAGCTCACAGGCCCAGAGGAGAAGGAATGTCGAAAGCCGTACGGAGGTTACGGAGAATCCCCACCGATCAGGCGTCCCTCGGCAGATTCTGTGACGACCCGAACTGCCAAGGATCGCTATCGAAAAAGCATCCTAAAGAAGTGTTTTTCTTCGTCAGATTCTTCACCGAATGTAAGGGGCGGAGTTCTGATGAACTGTCACGCCCCTTAAAGAGAAAGTTGGAAGGCTCCAACTTTGGATTCAAGCCCTGACTTTTCTCCGATCTATCACCTTGTGAGAAGAAGAAAAGGAGTTGGTTCCTAAACGGAAATCGGGGAGTTTCCTTCCGCTTCTAGACATCCCTCACCTGAATCAGGGAAGGAAAAAGAGAATGCGGCTGCGAAAATTATCCTAAATGTGCAGGAGCAACTTTCGGCCTTAGTAGGAGTTTTTACTAAGGAAAACTCCAGGAGAAAGGACTCTCTCCTTCCTATAAAGAAGACGAAGGGAAGGAAAGAAGAAACGGAAGTTTCGGCTTATACTCAGAGGAGTAATAAGAATGCGCCAAAAATGCCAACCTGGCGCAATGCGCCAGATGCGTTTGAGACTCCATACGAGTCAGAAGAGCAGAAGCGCCAGATCCGCCATATGCCGCCAGAAGCGCCAGCCTGGCGAAACCTGCGGCCAGATGCGCCAGAAGCGCCACCCTGCCGAAATGCGCCAGATGCGCCAGAAGCGCCATTCTCGCCGAAATGCGCCAGAAGCGCCAGCTTGGCGCAAGGAATCACGAGCGCCAAACCCGGCGCAATGAGCCACAAGTGACAAATAAAGAGACGGACTTCTTCCAAAAGACAATTAAGCCAGGAAGATTTGTTTTTGGCTTTTGGAAGGATAAATCTTTACCTGACAAGGACTATAGTTGTCGCACAAGCGGCCGTATTCCTTGTCAGGACATAGGTGGTTCCGGAGAAAGCGATAGAGAGGAACATCCTTCGTCTGACAGGAGAGAAAGGTGTCGCACAAGCGGCCATCGCTCTTGCCAGGAGAAGGATAAGGTCGTTTTGCAGGATCAACCTATCTCTCGTAGGGATGCAAGTTATCGCACAGGAGGTCGTCGTTCTTGCGAGATGTGGGGTGGATGTTGCAAGAGGCCAGTCTCCTGCTGGAAATAAACAATCCTCTTCGGAATGGGATTTTGGAAGAGATTTCGGACTCTGAAGATCAACTCGGCTCCGGGTTTTGTCAGATTACAAGACGCTGGCAGCCCTCTTACTTCAAGAGTTTGGGGACTCTTTAAGCCCGACTGCTCCTCCTTCTCCAAGGTCCTTATTTACAGGCATGAAGGTCCCGAAACAATCATCTTTTATTAAAATGAAGCAACCATTCCATGAACAAGGCTCTCCGATTCGTAGGAAATTGGTTGGAATCCAAGGAGAAGGCGGGGAAGACAGTCTTTACCTGCCCTCCTTCCAGACTATCAGGAAAGAAGGGAATTTGGTACGAGACGGGCAAACCACGGGGTCTAGCTCTCCGTCCACTGCCGAAGCAGATTTTTCGAATCTGGTGGATTCGTCTAGGAGACAAGCCTTGTCATCAGCAAAGATCACATGGGGGACTTCTGAGATGGACCATCTCCTCAAGGGATTGTTTAATGTCTTAGAAGTTTTTAACTTCTTAGACTGGTCCCTTGGGGTGTGGCCAAAAAGACACAAGAGAAGGATCTCTTAGTCCAGAAGTCCTTCATAGTGTCCTTTCCTGTATGGACAAGGCAGTTCAGGATTGGATCAGGAGAGGTGGCCTCTCTGTTTGGAACTGGTATTCTGAAGAAAAGAGTCTTATTTAGCTCTTTTCTGACGAAAGCAGTTACTCCTACTCAGAGGTCATCTCTTCTGTATGCTCCTCTGTCGGACCAATTGTTTCCTTCAAATCTAGTAAAAGATATTTCTCATTCTTTGACAGAAAAGGCCACACAAGATCTCTTGGCCCAATCTGCAAAGAAATCGAGGACTTCGGGTCCTATTAAGAGAGAGACTCGGGCTCCTCAACAGCCCTTTCGAGGAGTACCTCGGCCAGACCCTCTTTTAGAAGAGAGGAGTGCAGAAGAGAGGTAGGTCTTCCTTCAGACCTGTCAAGAGAGCGAAATGAGACAAACAGTCTTCAAGCACCGGTAGGAGCCAGACTTCGGAAATTTCCGAAGAATGGGCTCGGAGAACAGGCAGAAATTTGGTCCCTTTCCGTGGTAACAAAGGGATATATGATCCCCTTCGAGACAGACCTCCCTTGACTACGAACCCGAGGAAAACTGTCAGCCCCAATTACAGGGACCCTGCCAAGAAAGAAGCATTATTGCAACTGGTAGAACAGATGTTGCAAAAGGAGGCCATCGAAGTGGTTCGGGATCCGCATTCCCGAGGATTCTACAACCGTCTTTTTCTGGTTCCGAAATCCTCGGAGGGTGGAGACCGGTCCTGGATGTGAGCGCATTGAACTGATTTGTGGAGAACACAAAGTTCTCTATGGAAACATCAAAATCGGTTCTTGCGGCTCTTCGTCCAGGAGATTGGATGGTCTCCTTAGATCTACAAGATGCATACTTTCATGTCCCCCTGCATCCATCATCGAAGAAATATCTCCGATTCATGATGCAGGGGAAAGTATACCAATTCAGAGCCCTATGCTTCAGCCTTTCAACGGCCCCTCAAGTGTTCACGAGGCTAATGATGAATGTTGCGAGATGGCTACATCTAGAGGGGATAAATATATCCCTTTATCTGGACGATTGGCTAATAAGCAAAATCGGAAATTCAGTGCTTGAAGGACTTGGAGAAGACTTTTGAACTTGACAAAATCTCTGGGACTGCTCGTGAACCTCGAGAAATCACAATTGATCCCAGACAGAACATAGTCTATCTGGGGATACAGATGGATTCTCGGGTTTTCGGGCGTTCCATCTCAAGACAGAATTACCTCGAGGCTTAGAAAAGATCTCGAACTTCTTAGGGAAAGAACGGACCTCGGCGAGGGAATGGCTCAGTCTGCTGGGCACCCTTTCCTCGTTCAGAGCAGTTCATTTCCCTGGGAAGATTAAATCTCAGACCTCTGCAATTTTATCTATAGAGGATGTGGAGTCAAAAGACAGGAGACTTGTCAGACGTTTTTCCCATCCAACAGGGGATAAAATCCGACCTAAAGTGGTGGTTAACCCCATTAACAAGGAACGAAGGGTGTCCCTCTTGATTCGGAACCCTCACCGAGTGTTGTTTTCCGATGCCTCGGAACAGGTTGGGGAGCAAACACTGGGTCCAAAGGAAGTAGCAGGTATTTGGACCAGACAACAAAACTACTCTGCACATCAATGCGAAGGAACTCCTGGCAATTCATCTAGCCCTGGGAATACTTCGAAGCGGAAGTCAGAGGGGTGGTAGTTCAAGTCAATTCCGACAACACCACAGCTCTGGCTTACATCGGAATCAAGGCACTCACTCTCTTCTTCTGAACGAAATAGCGAGAGCTCTATAACCTGACAGAGGAACGGGGCATTATTCTGCGTACAAGGTTTGTCCAAGGAGTAAAAAACCTAAGGGCAGGACAGGTTGAGCAGAAAGAACCCAGATTCTCCCGACAGAGTGGATGCTCCACTCAGGAGTCTGCAGACAAATATGGTCACTCTGGGGGAGACCCCAGATCGACCTGTTTGCCACGTTCCTCTCCAGGAAAATAAAGAGGACAACTTCTGCTCGCTAGAAGAAGATCCCAGAGCCACAGCGATCGATGCCTCCTCATGGATTGGTCAGGCATAGATGCATACGCCTTTCCCCATTCAATTGCTGGGGGAAGTAGTAAGGAAATTTGTGGCATCGGAAGGAATGAGAATGACTCTAATTGCTCCCTTTTGGCCTTCCTGAAATCTGGTCACAGAGGTACTGGAATGGACGGTGGACTTCCCAGATCTCTACAGACAGGACAGATCTGCTCAGGACAACCCCACTTCGAGAGGTTCCACAAAAAACATGCAAAGTCTCTCCCTGACTGCCTTTCGACTATCGAAAGACTGGTCAGAAGCGAGAGGCTTTTCAAAGAACGTGGCAACTTCAATTGCTAGAGCCCGCAGAGCCTCTACCCTGCGGGTCTACCAATCGAAGTGGGAAGTTTTCCGTAGTGGATGTAGGTCGAAGAAGCTGTCCTCTTCCAATACCCTCTGTAACCGAAATCGCGGATTTTCTCCTCTCTTGAGAGAAGAAATCCATTAAGGCCGTATCAAAACTATCAAGGGATATAGGAGCAATGCTCTCAGCTGTTTTTAGAAACAGAGGGGCTGAATCTCGAGAATAATAAGATCTTCATGATCTCATCAGGTCTTTCGAGACTAAGAAATGAGATCGTTGATTCCTCCGAGTTGGAACCTGGACGTTGTCCTAAAGTTCTTGATGTCGGACAGGTTCGAACCTATAGATAAAATCTCATTCAGAGATCTTACTAGCAAATGCATATTCCTGTTGGCTCTACGCAACTGCTAAGAGGATCAGTGAATTGCATGCTTTGGACTCTCGGGTGGGATTTAGAAAAGACTCGGCTGTCATTTCTTTCCAGGATCTTTTCCTAGCAAGAATGAGAACCCTTCTAAAACCTTGGCCTAGAAGTTTTCGAAGTCAAGGGACTCTCTTCTCTGGTAGGAAGAGAGTTGGATCGGTCCCTTTGCCCAGTCAGGACCTTAAAATTTTATTTAGAAAAGAAGACACAGCTTCAGGGATGTCGACAAGGTCTTTGGTGTTCGGTAAGAAACCCCAAGAGACCGATGTCAAAGAACGCACTGGCATTCTTTGTCAGAAATGTAATTACCGAAGCTCATAGGAATTGCCAAGAGAACTCTTTAAAGCCTGCTGAGAGTGAACAAAAAAGCTCACGAAGTCCGGGCTGTGGCAACTTCCCTTTCTTTTACGAAGAATATGTCCATGAGAAACATTTTAGCAGCAACTTATTGGAGGTGCAATTCAGTATTTGCATCCCACTATTTAAAGGATGTTATAATAACATACGATAAATGTTTCGCTCTTGGACCTTATGTATCAGCGGATACTATGCTGGGAAATGGAGCAGACGCGATCCTTAAATTTGTTTTTTAATAATTTTAATAATTAGTTTTGATATTGTTGTTGAGTTGTGGGTTGCTTGAAAGGATGTTCGGGGATGACTCCTTTCAATCGTAGTACTAACCCCAATGAGGATCAGGTGATCGGGATTAGTGTCGTGCTCTATGATCATGCCAATAGGCAAGGTGTTTTGTCATTTAAGTGGATAGGACCCCATTGACAAAGATCCTAAGGTTCTGAAGCGTAAGTGGGTAAGACCCCTGTAAAACAGACCATCAAGAACTCTTAGCATGAGGTCACTACCTCGCTGAGGCTCTTGAAGCGATACGGGCTCCTAGGCAGTAGCCATGAAGTCTTTTCGCTAACACAGGTAGGAAGAATCAAGGTTTTTAATTTTATTACCTACAACATATGTTGTTCCTGTCTATTTCAGTAGATTAGTCTGTCTTACCTCCACCAAAGGTGCCAATCAGCTAAGTATATATCTGACAGGTAAGTTGAATGCATAAAAAAGGGATTTTGACGTAAGGAAAAATCTATTTCTGGGCGATTGGTTCGTGTCGCCAGCGAAATATCCTTTAATCCATTATTTCTAAGGTAAATGCACTAAACACATACCAGAGAATAAATAAAATAAAAGAAAAGGTCAGTACTACTGACTCGCTCACTCCAAGAGGGTGTCGGTATGAACACTAGGGCGAGTGAGACCACTACCACGAACCGCTTACAATAGAAATCTCCTACTACAAAACCCCCACCCCCATAGAGGGGAGCCGACCCACAGAGTGGGCAGCAGCTACTACTACTCCATCCATGCTGCCGACTGCTGCGCCTCTGGTGGCCATCCTGAAGTTAGCAGACAATCTTGAGCGCAGGGTATGGGTAGGGTGGGATTTCGCTGGCGACACGAACCAATCGCCCAGAAATAGATTTTTCCTACACGTCAAAAATCCCTTTTCTGGGCTCAGTTCGTGTCGCTGCGTGAAATCGTACCAGAGAATTAGCACAAGATTGTAAAGAAAATAAATAAATAAAATAAATAAGGTCTCAATAAACTTAAAAATAAAATAAAGAAATATAATTGCTAAGAAATATACATACACAATGATACAAAGTTAGAAAATATTCCTTAAAATTAACTTAAAGTTAACATATATGTACAGGGCTTACATGGAATATATGTTGATCTTAACATTTGTGTATAGTTAATATGTACAAAGTAAATAAAGCAATTATAATAATAAACTGAATTTGAACAAACTTAGACAATAATATAATAAAACAAATGTATATGACTTAGTATACAAAACCGTAACCATTGCAAATGTAGATGTGTCACCCTAGCATAAAAATAAGGGGACCACATCAT